>NW_020538040.1:83248651-83772347 GCF_003426905.1 Ctenocephalides felis | reverse complement strand
TTTTTGGGTCAAAATTTTTTAAGTCAAAAAATTCTGGCCCAAAAAAAAATTTTTGCTCAAAAAAATTTGGGTCCAAAAAAATTTTCACTCAAAAAAATTTTGACCCAAAAAATTTTGGCCCAAAAAATTTAGGTCAAAAAAATTTTGGCCCAAAAAAAATTGGTCCAAAAATTTTGGTCAAAAAAATTTTGGTAAAAAAATTTTGACCCAAAAATTTTGGCCCAAAAAAATTTTGAACCAAAAAATTTCGGCCCAAAAAAATTTGGTCAAAAAAATTTTGGCCCAAAAAATTTTGACCCAAAAAAATTTTGACCCAAAAATTTTGACCCAAAAAATTTTGACCCAAAAAATTTGGCCCAAAAAAATTTTGACCCAAAAAAAAATTTTTGGTCAAAAAAAATTTTGACCCAAAAATTTTGGCCCAAAAAATTTTGAACCAAAAAATTTTGGCCCAAAAAAATTTGGTCAAAAAAATTTCGGACCAAATAATTTTGGTCAAAAAAAATTGGCCCAAAAAAATTTTGATCTAAAAAATTTAGACCCAAAAAATTTTGACCCAAAAAAATTTTGGCCCAAAAAATTTTGGTCAAAAAAATTTTGACTCAAAAAAATTTTGGTCAAAAAAAATTTGGTTAAAAAAATTTTGACCCACAAAATTTTGACCCAAAAAATTTTGACCCAAAAAAATTTTGACCCAAAAAATTTTGACCCAAAAAAATTTTGACCCAAAAAATTTTGACCCAAAAAAATTTTGGCCCAAAAAAATTTTGGTCAAAAAAATTTGGTCAAAAAACTTGTGGCCTAAAAAATATTGGCCCAAAAAAAAATTTTTGGTCAAAAAAATTTGACACAAAAAAATTAGTCACAAAAAATTTTGGCCCAAAAATAATGTGGTCAAAAAAATTTTGGCCCAAAAAAATTTTGGTCAAAAAAAATTTTGACCTAAAAAATTTTGACCTAAAAAATTTTGGCTCAAAAAAATTTGGTCAAAAAAATTTTGGCCCAAAAAATGTTGACCCAAAAAAATTTTGACCCAAAAAATTTTGGCCCAAATAATTTTGGTCAAAAAAATTTTGGCCCAAAAAAATTTGGTCAAAAAAATTTTGGCCCAAAAAATTTTGGCCCAAAAAAATTTTGACCCAAAAAAAAATTTTTGGTCAAAAAAAATTTTGACCCAAAAATTTTGGCCCAAAAAAATTTTGAACCAAAAAATTTTGGCCCAAAAAAATTTGGTCAAAAAAATTTCGGACCAAATAATTTTGGTCAAAAAAATTTTGGCCCAAAAAAATTTGGTCAAAAAAATTTTGGCCCAAAAAATTTTGGCTCAAAAAAAAATTTTTGGTCAAAAAAAATTTTGACCCAAAAAAAATTGGCCCAAAAAAATTTTGATCTAAAAAATTTTGGCCCAAAAAATTTTGGTCAAAAAAAATTTGACTCAAAAAATTTTTGGTCAAAAAAAATTTTGACACAAAAAAAATTAGTCAAAAAAATTTTGGTCCAAAATAATGTGGTCAAAAAATTTTGGCCCAAAAAAATTTGGTCAAAAAAATTTTGACTCAAAAAAATTTTGACCCAAAATTTTGGCCCAAAAAAATTTGGTCAAAAAATTTTTGGCCCAAAAAATGTTGACCCAAAAAAATTTTGACCAAAAAATTTGGCCAAAAAAAAATTTTTGGACAAAAAAAATTTTGACCCGAAAAATTTTGGCCCAAAAAAATTTTGATCCAAAAAATTTTGACCCAAAAAATTTTGACCCAAAAAAATTTTGGCCCAAAAAATTTTGGCCCAAAAAAAATTTGGTCAAAAAAATTTTGGCCCAAAAAAATTTTGGTCAAAAAAATTTGGTCAAAAAACTTTTGGCCTAAAAAATATTGGCCCAAAAAAAAATTTTTGGTCAAAAAAAATTTTGACACAAAAAAAATTATTTTTTTCAAAAAACTTTGGTCAAAAAAATCTTGGCCCAAAAAAATTTTGGTCAAAAAAATTTGATCAAAAAAATTTTGGCCTAAAAAATATTGGCCCAAAAAAAATTTTTGGTCAAAAAAAATTTTGACACAAAAAAAATTAGTCAAAAAAATTTTGGCCCAAAATAATGTGGTCAAAAAAATTTTGGCCCAAAAAAATTTGGTCAAAAAAATTTTGGTCAAAAAAATTTTGGCCTAAAAAAAATTTTTGGTCAAAAAAAATTTTGACCCAAAAAATTTTGGCCCAAAAAATTTTGACCCTAAAAAATTTTGACCCAAAAAATTTGGCCAAAAAAATTTTGATCCAAAACATTCTGACCCAAAAAAAATTTTGACCCAAAAAATTTTGGCCCAAAAAATTTAGGTCAAAAAATTTTGGCTAAAAAAAATTTGGTCAAAAAAATTTTGACCCAACAAATTTGGCCCAAAAAAAATTGGTCAAAAAAATTTGGTCAAAAAAATTTTGGCCTAAAAAAAATTTTGGTCAAAAAAAATTTTGACCCAAAAAATTTTGGCCCAAAAAATTTTGACCCTAAAAAATTTTGACCCAAAAAATTTTGGCCAAAAAAAATTTTGATCCAAAACATTCTGACCCAAAAAAAATTTTGACCCAAAAAATTTTGGCCCAAAAAATTTAGGTCAAAAAAATTTTGGTCAAAAAAATTTTGGTCAAAAAAATTTTGGCCTAAAAAATATTAGCCCAAAAAAAAATTTTTGGTCAAAAAAAAATTAGTCAAAAAAATTTTGGCCCAAAATAATGTGGTCAAAAAAATTTTGGCCCAAAAAAATTTGGTCAAAAAACTTTTGGCCCAAAAAATGTTGACACAAAAAAATTTTGACCCAAAAAATTTTGGCCCAAATAATTTTGGTCAAAAAAATTTTGGCCCAAAAAAATTTGGTCAAAAAAATTTTGGCCCAAAAAATTGTGGCCCAAAAAAAAATTTTTGGCCCAAAAAAATTTTGACCCAAAAAAAAATTTTTGGTCAAAAAAAATTTTGACCCAAAAAATTTTGGCCCAAAAGAAAATTTTTGGTCAAAAAAAATTTTGACCCAAAAAATTCTGGCCCAAAAAAAAATTTTTGCTCAAAAAAATTTTGGCCCAAAAAAATTTTGACTCAAAAAAATTTTGACCCAAAAAATTTTGGCTCAAAAAATTTAGGTCAAAAAAATTTTGGCTCAAAAAAATTTGGTCAAAAAAATTTTGACCCAACAAATTTTGGCCCAAAAAAATTTTGACCCACAAAATTTTGACCCAAAAAAATTTTGACCCAAAAAAATTTTGACCCAAAAAAATTTTGGCCCAAAAAAATTTGGTCAAAAAAATTTTGACTCAAAAAAAATTTTGACCCAAAAAATTTTGGCCCAAAAAAATTTGGTCAAAAAAATTTTGGCCCAAAAAATGTTGACCCAAAAAAATTCTGACCCAAAAAAATTTTGACCCAAAAAATTTTGGCCCAAAAAAATTTTGACCCACAAAATTTTGGTCAAAAAAATTTTGGTCAAAAAAATTTTGGCCTAAAAAATATTGGCCCAAAAAAAAATTTTGTTCAAAAAAAATTTTGACACAAAAAAAATTAGTCAAAAAAATTTTGGCCCAAAATAATGTGGTCAAAAAAATTTTGGCCCAAAAAAACTTGGTCAAAAAAATTTTGACTCAAAAAAAATTTTGACCCAAAAAATTTTGGCCCAAAAAAATTTGGTCAAAAAATTTGGCCCAAAAAATTTTGACCCAAAAAATTTTGACCCAAAAAATTTTGACCCAAAAAATTTTGGCCCAAAAAATTTTGACCCAAAAAATTTTGACCCAAAAAAATTTTGACCCAAAAAATTTTGACCCAAAAAAATTTTGACCCAAAAAATTTTGGTCAAAAAAATTTTGGTCAAAAAAATTTTGGCCTAAAAAATATTGGCCCAAAAAAAAATTTTTGGTCAAAAAAATTTTGACACAAAAAAAATTAGTCAAAAAAATTTTGGCCCAAAATAATGTGGTCAAAAAAATTTTGGCCCAAAAAAATTTGGTCAAAAAAATTTTTGGTCAAAAAATTTTGGTCAAAAAAAATTTGGCCCAAAAAAGTTTGGGCAAAAAAATCTTCGGAAAAAAATTTTTTGGAAAAAAATTTTTGGTCAAAAAAATTTTGGCCAAAAAAAATTGGGTCAAAAAAATTTTGGCCCAAAAAATTTTGGTCAAAAAAATTTTGACCCAAAAAATTTTGGTCAAAAAAATTTTTGGTCAAAAAAAATTTTGATCAGAAAAAATTTTGGAAAAAAAATTTTGCTCAAAAATTTTTGGTCAAAAAAATTTTTGAAAAACAAATTTTGGAAAAAAATTTTTGCTCAAAAAAAATTTGGCCCAAAAAATTTTGGTCAAAAAAATTTTTGGTCAAAAAAATTTTGGTCAGAAAAATTTTGGCCCAAAAAATTTTTGGTCAAAAATATTTTGGTCAAAAAAATTTTGGGTCAAAAAAATTTTGGTCAAAAAAAATTTGGCCCAAAAAATTTTTGTCAAAATAATCTTCTGAAAAAATTTTTCGTAGAAAAATTTTTGGTCAACAAAAATTTGGTTAAAAAAAAATTTGGTCAAAAAAATTTTGGCCCAGAAAAAATTTCGTCAAAAAAATTTTGGCCCAAAAAAAAAATTTTGGTCAAAAAATTTTTTGGAAAAAAATTTGGAAAAAAAATGAGAAAAAAAATTTGGTCAAAAAAATTTTCGCAAAGAAATTTTTGGTCGAAAAAAAATTTTGGTCAAAATAATTTGGTCAAAAAAATTTTTGGACAAAAAAATTCGGTTAAAAAATTTTCGGACAAAAAAATTTGGTCAAAAAAATTTTTGGACAAAAACATTTTGGTCCAACAAATTTTGAGAAAAACATTTTTAGTCAAAAAAATTTTGGTCAAAAGAATTTTGGCCCAAAAATATTTGGTCCAAAATATTTTGGTCCAACAAATTTTGAGAAAAAAATTTTTGGTCAAAAAAATTTTGGTCAAAAAAATTTTGGTCAAAAAAATTTTTGGTCAAAAAATTTTGGTCAAAAAATTTTGGTCAAAAAAATTTTGGTCAAAAAAATTTCGGTTTAAAAAATATTGGAGAAAAAATTTTTGGTCAAAAAAATTTTCGTCAAAAAAATTTTTGGTCAAAAAAATTTTGGCCCAAAAAATTTTGGTCAAAAAAATTTTGACCCAATAAATTTTTGGTCAAAAAAAATTTTGATCAGAAAAAATTTTGCAAAAAAAATTTTGCTCAAAAAAAATCTGGCCCAAAAAATTTTGGTCAAAAAATTTTTCAGAAAAAAAATTTTGGTCAAAAAAAATTTTGGTCAAAAAAATTTGGAAAAAAAATTTGAGAAAAAAATTATGGTCAAAAAAATTTTGGTCCAAACACTTTTGGGAAAAAAATTTTTGGTCCAACAAATTTTGGCAAAAAAATTTTTGGTCAAAAATTACATTTAATTTTGGTCAAAAATATTTTGGTCCAACTAATTTTGGGAAAAAAAATTTTGGTCAAAAAAATTTTGGTCGAACAAATTTTGGGAAAAAATATTTTTGATCAAAAAAATGTTGGTCCAACAAATTTTGGGAAAAAAATTTTTGGTCAAAAAAATTTTTAGTCAAAAAAATTTTGGACCAACAAATTTCGGGAAAAAAATTTTTGGTCAAAAAAATTTTTGGTCCAACAAATTTTGGGAAAAAAATTTTTGGTCAAAAAAATTTTGGTTAACAAATTTTGGGAAAAAAATTTTTGGTCAAAAAAATTTTAGTCAAAAAAATTTTGGCCCAAAAAATTTTTATCAAAAAAAATTTGGTCCAAAAAATTTTGGTCCAACAAATTCTGGGAAAAAAAATTTTTGGTCAAAAAAATTTTGGCCCAAAAAATTTTGGTCAAAAAAATTTTTGGTCAAAAAAAATTTTGGTCAGAAAAATTTTGGCCCAAAAAATTTTTGGTCAAAAATATTTTGGTCAAAAAAATTTTGGGTCAAAAAAATTTTGGTCAAAAAAAATTTGGCCCAAAAAATTTTGATCAAAAAAATCTTCTGAAAAAATTTTTCGTAGAAAAATTTTTAGTCACAAAAATTTTGGTCAAAAAAAATTTGGTCAAAAAAAATTTGGTCAAAAAAATTTTGGCCCAAAAAAAATTTGGTCAAAAAAATTTTGGCCCAAAAAAAAAATTTTGGTCAAAAAAATGTTTGGAAAAAAATTTGGAAAAAAAATTGAGAAAAAAAATTTGGTCAAAAAAATTTTAGTCAAAAAAATTTTCGCAAAGAAATTTTTGGTCGAAAAAAAATTTTGGTCAAAATAATTTGGTCAAAAAAATTTTTGGACAAAAAAATTTGGTCAAAAAATTTTCGGACAAAAAAATTTGGTCAAAAAAATTTTGGTCCAACAAATTTTGAGAAAAACATTTTTAGTCAAAAAAATTTTGGTCAAAAAAATTTTTGGTCAAAAAAATGTTGGTCAAAAAAATTTTGGTCAAAAAAATTTTTGGTCGAAAAAATTTTGGTCAAAAAAATTTTGGTCAAAAAAATTTTTGGTCAAAAAAATTTTGGTCAAAAAAATTTTTGATCAAAAAAATTTTGGCTGAAAAATATTTGGTCCAAAATATTTTGGTCGAAAAAATTTTGGTCAAAAAATTTTTGGTCAAAAAAATTTTTGGTCAAAAAAATTTTGGTTAAAAAAATTTTGGTCAAAAAAATTTTGGCTCAAAAAAATTTTGGTCAAAAAAATTTTTGGTCAAAAGAATTTTGGCCCAAAAATATTTGGTCCAAAATATTTTGGTCCAACAAATTTTGAGAAAAAAATTTTTGGTCAAAAAAATTTTGGTCAAAAAAATTTGTGGTCGAAAAAATTTTTGGTCAAAAAAATTTTGGTCAAAAAAATTTTGGTCAAAAAAATTTTGGTCAAAAAAATTTTTGGTCAAAAAAATTTTGGTCAAAAAAATTTTTGGTCAAAAGAATTTTGGCCCAAAAATATTTGGTCCAAAATATTTTGGTCCAACAAATTTTGAGAAAAAAATTTTTGGTCAAAAAAATTTGTGGTCAAAAAAATTTTTGGTCAAAAAAATTTTTGGTTAAAAAAATTTTTGGTTAAAAAAATTTGTGGTCAAAAAATTTTGGTCAAAAAAATTTTGGTCAAAAAAATTTCGGTTTAAAAAATATTGGGGAAAAAATTTTTGGTCAAAAAAATTTTGGTCAAAAAAATTTTTGGGCAAAAAAATTTTGGTCCAAACATTTTTGGGAAAATAATTTTTGGTCAAAAAAGTTTTGGTCCAACAAATTTTGGCAAAAAAAATTTTTGGTCAAAAATTACATTTAATTTTGGTCAAAAAAATTTTGGTCCAACTAATTTTGAGAAAAAAAATTTTGGTCAAAAAAATTTTGGTGCAACAAATTTTGGGAAAAAATATTTTTGGTCAAAAAAAAGTTGGTCCGACAAATTTTGGGAAAAAAATTTTTGGTCAAAAAAATTTTGGTCCAACAAATTTTGGGAAAAAAATTTTTGGTCAAAAAAATTTTAGTCAAAAAAATTTTGGTTCAAAAAATTTTGGGAAATTTTTTTTTGAAAGTATGTGTGTGTGTGCGAACAGATTTTTTGCGTTTTCTCAAAAACGGCAAATCGACGTTTTCTCAAAAACGGCTGGACAGATTTCAAAAATTTAAAAGCCATTTGATGTATCTCGATCGGCCAAGCCGTTTCTTTATAAATCGCAAAAAAGTGAAAAATTTGTCATCTACGTTTTAGCCCGCAATTCTGAATCGATTTTGAAAATTCAAAAACGATTCAGCTAGCTTGAAATTTTCAGTTCATCAATAGCACACAACGTGCAGTACAGCTAGGTAAATGTTAGTCAGATCCGTATCGTTGTTTGAATGCCTCCCCAAAAGAAAAAAAATTGTAAAAAAAACTCGGTATTGATATATCTGATATTGATATATATGATATATATATATAGTATTGATAGTATCAGTATCGATACTATCGTGCAACTTGTGCTGATCGTATATCAGTATTATTATTTTTTATTACACTCATATTGAAGTAAACTTTGTAATGATTAAAATTTTTTGTTTGTTTTTGCAATTTTCTTAACAATAACAACCCATAAATAATTACAAAGGTTTTACTAACCCTTTACCCAAATTGAATCGATTGAAAAAAAACGTATTTTTTTCTTTTTTTTTCTGCAACTAAAATTATTTTACTATTTGCTACATCGAAAAATATGAAAGATTTGTGGCAAAAATTTTCACGGAAAAAAAATTGGGGAAAAATTCTTTTTTGACAAAAAAATTGGGGAAAAAGTTTTGGGGAAAACAAATTTTTGGGAAAAACATTTTAGGGAAAAAAAATTTTTGGAAATAAAATTGTAGAAAAAAATATTGGGAAAAAACTTTTTTGGAAAAAAATTTTGAGGAATAACATTTTAAGAAAAAAAATGGGGAAAAAAATTGGGAAAAAAAATTGGGGGAAAAAAATTGGGAAAAAATTTGGGGAAAAATTATTGACTATACTCATTGATTTTTGTCAAAAAAAACTTTTTGGAAAAAAAATTTTTTGAATAAAAAATTGGGGATAAAAAATTGGGAAAAAAATTTTGGGGAAAAATTTTTTTTAGGAAAACATTCTCGAGAAAAAAAAATGTTTGGAAAAAGATTGTAAAAAAAAAATTCGGTAAAAAAAAATTTTGGAAAAAAGTTTTGGGGAAAAAGATTTTAGGAAAAAAATATTGGGGAAAAAAATAGAGAAAAAAATTTAGAGAAAAAAACTTGGGAGAAAAAAATTAGGAAAAAAATTGAGGAAAAAATTTTTGAAAAAAAACATGGAGTATAGTCATTGGAAAAAAAATTGGGGGAAAAAAATGTTGAAAAAAAAATTGGAGGAAAACCTTGGGCTACTTTGATTATAGGGAAAAACATTTTTTGAGCAAAAACCATAGACTAGTCTTTGATTTTTTGGAAAAAAATTTTTTTGGGTAAAAAAGGAAAAAACTTTCGGGAAAAAAAATTTTTTGGAAAGAAAAATTGGGGAAAAATTTTTTTTGGAAAAAAACATCTTAGAAAAAAATTTTGGAAACAAAAAAATTTACTCAATTCATAACATGTCCAAAAATTTTTTACCCAAAAAGTTTTTTTTCCAAGAATTCTTTTTGAAAAAAAAAATTCAAAAGTCCAAAAGTCATGGACTGGTCCATAATTTTTCACACAGTTCAAAACATCCACATTTTTCACTCACTTCAATCTTATTAACAAAGAAACAGCTCGGCCGATCGTCGTGCTTAACTGATAAACACTAGTCCTTATCAAGATACATCGAATGACTAAAATTTTTGAAATTAGTTCGTCCATTTTTAGCAAAACGTCAATAAAAGATTAAAAATCGGCTTACAATATGTGTGTTTTTCAAATTTAGTATCAAACGATTCAGAAAACTTGAAACATCGAGAAAACATAAATATAGCAAATCGGATGTTCTTTGAAAACAAACATCCCCTTTGGTAAGTTGATTAATAAATAGTAAATTTACTTTTAATATTCAAAGAAGCAAAACCACAATTCTGAAACAAATTAATGGCATTAACAAGTGTATTTATATGGAAAAATTGCTTCGAGCTGCAAGCGATATGTCATACGAGAATTAAACCTGTGTGTGTCGGGGTACCACTGTATGGGTTATCTAAACAGCTAAACGGCAATTGACGATTGAGTCAATTATTGCACATATCGGAACTTGCCTTAAGGCAAAATTTCACTTACACCTAGCACCTGTTTGTTTTTTTAACAACACTTTTTTCATTTTTGATCGTCTACAGAGAATTTTTAAGTATCTTTATTGCTTTCAATACTTTGATATTTAATACAATTGAAAGAAATAATTTTTATCTCATTCTTGTATTTCAAAATAAAACAATATTTACAGATGTAATGTGTTTTATTATCTACATACTGCATTCAGAGAGGGGCACTTTGCCCAAAGTTAACTGATTCAAAGATCGGCATCACATCATATTTCTTATAATAATTTATAATTTTCAATATAGAAATAACATAAAAATATTACCAGAAAACTGTTATTACTGTTTAAACATATATAGAGGGCAATACATCAAATAAAAGGCAAAGATTTAGAAGTTAATCTTTAATTTTTTCCAAACGTTTCGACATAAGATTTTATGTCATCATCAGTGGATATAAATATGGTATTACATCAGTAACTAGCGCATGGCACATAATTTTGCACTATCATATATACACTAACTTGTTTTTTTGTTTTTGTTGAACAGAGCATAGCAAAATATTTGTGAAATATAATATATTTTGCACAAAAAAAGTAGTTTATGCGTACGTTTCCAAGGCGATAATCTTTGCCTTTTATTTGATGTATTGCCCTTGAAGAACTATATATATATATATATATATATATATATATATAATAAATATATATACACATATAATATTATATATGATTGACAGCATTGTACTAAATATTAGATTTTAAATTTGTACAGAACTCTCAACCTAAAATATCTTTAAAATTTATTAACAGCATAATTAACATCTCTTAGAGACTTCTAAACCAAATAATACAATTTTAGAATGGAAATATTGATAAAACAAGTTTTTAATAAAGCGTTTTTAATAAATTTATAGACAACTTATGGTTTGCATTCTGATATACCATTAATACATATTAAAAGTAATTATTATATTTTTGTATTGAATACAATATTTTGATGGCCATTTTCAAGGCGGATCCACTTTGCCGACCGAGAGGGCAGTTTGAAATGAAACAAGCTACAGCTGAGCTAAACAAATTAAAGCATCAACAATATGTCATTAAAACTTATTAACACTAATGTAAGTTTGAGTATTTTTACAACAGAAACAATCACCTAGCATACTTCGATGAGATAGAAACAAATGTTCATAAAGAGATTTAACATATTTATTAAATTGAATTTAAAATTTGTATCTCCACAAGAAACAGTGGCTCTGAGACTGAGAAATTCGAAGAGTGGCTTGCTCTAATGTTACTTTACTATATATTAATACAGGATAAAATATCTATAACTTATAATCTAATTTGTTATAGATCCATATTTATACATAATAATCCATACAATAATAATTTCACAGGTTGTTTAAAATATGTTTAAATATTCTAAATAGTTTCTGTAGAGCCAACAACAACTCGAAGTCATATTTAACGACAAGGTTTACAAGGTTAAGATTTAATATTAGATTCTATGATTACTTTCTATAAGTCCAATAATACATACGCATATTAAAAAATTTGGATTCCTAGTGGTTAATAGCAGTTATGTGGATTCGATAAGCTTTAGCATTGTTGATTTAGCATCCCATAAATAAGAAACAAGTCAGACTAACGTTATAAATCTACTATATTGTCCTTCAATGTTGTAGGCAACGGTACTGTTTAAAACTATTGGTGTTTCTGAATGGAGTTAAACAAATGATCTTCAGCCGCAAACCTTTAAACTTTTATTATACTGATTTTACTTGTTACTACTTATTATTGATTCAATCTATCTGCTTTGCTACCTGCATGAAATATATTATATCCCAACTTTTACAAATAAATAAATCTAACATCAGTGGTGTATGCAACTGTGGACATAACAAAACTTAATAAATTCATTGAAACTAATGTGTCAGGATTTACATTTTAAAAAATGTAACATGTTATAAAATGTAACATATTATAAAAACCAATAAAAGACAAAAGAAATGTAGAGTCCATATGCAAATTAAGTGTATCATACCAATTTGTAAAATTGAAATATTGCATATATCAGTAAAACAATTAAATGTTGATGACTTTATAATAAAACCTGTCATCTCATTTTATATTGATATTAATAATGTTGCCATTGTTTAACTGATTTACATGCATAATTGCCATCACAACAAAATTATATTGTAGTATATGTGATTATATTTCTTTAACTGAAATCACAATATTACAAATCATTTTATCATATTTTAACTATAACAACTAATCAGTGTATGATGCTCAGCATAGAATCTAATAAATAAAACTTTACACAAAATATACATACTTTTTAATAATTTTGTAATAAATTCTTGACAATCTAGAGACTATTGATAACTTTATTAAATTTTATGAGATTTTTCTCAGACATTTCTGTTATTGGTGTCACTTTGTCATATGTAGCAAGACAAATAATAAATAAAAACCGCTGCCCTGAAAGCATGTGATTCAAGTGGTTTAAAATTTTCGTAAGAAATCAAAAGTGCTCTTTATCTTGCACAAGCAAAGGAACCCTCATGCTCGGCTTACCAGTCACTACAAATATACCACAAATACAATATATAGTAAATTTTTTTACAATTTTTTCTTAAATGTAATTAGCTTAAATGCTTATATCAACAACTCAAATTATATATTTATATATGGGTGTAATCTATGTGTGTTTTTATTTATAAATTAATATACATAGTTCAGTGCTCTATTGAGTATGCAACAATTGAACAGAGCCGATAATATTTCCAATCGCAGCTTTATATCAAGATTGGTCAAGTACACAATGAATATTTGAAAACTTCAATATATTTGCAATAATATGCATAATTTATCATAAACTTATTTTATGTGTATGCTTTTCATTTGCTTCATGAACTCAACACATGGGTATGCTTTTCAAATAACGCAACATGCATAAATGGGCTTTTATATATTAAATAATCTATGCATATTTTTTATATTACATAAGGTAGTTGTGCTCATATAAATCTATAAATTATTTAGTGAAATATATATTTATAAATATATAGACATTTTTAATTACATATGTAATTCAATATTGTTAAAAAAAAAGCATACCCTGCAATGAACATTATGAAGTTTGTTAAGACTGCTATTGTATCATACATTTGCAAGTGCGCATGAATATCATATTTGTTTTATGTACATATAAACAATTTATTTTTATTTATTTTCTATATTAAATATATTAAACATGATATTATTTACATTCCATTAAAAACTTAAAAACATTTAAATAATTATTAAAAATGAATATATAATTCAACACACTTCTCATATAAAAAGTCAATTTTGTATAAGTTCTAACTTTATCACATTCAAAGTACTTTTCTTACACTACCATTGGCCTGTTGTTATATTCAAGCAACACACAATACAAGCTAACAATAAGTTAACAAATATGTTACAAAAATATGTTTTTAAGTTCAGCCAGACTACCTCAGTTATATTGATTATGTTGAACCATACAAATGAAGGGAATGCAAGTTTTCTGCCAGTTATCACAGATTATACACTCATTCACTAATAGCCATTCTGTGGGTTAGCTCTTTGTTGCTTGAAAATAACTCGCTGCCTTTGTGGATCTCAATTCAAAATTAGTATCCTATATTTATAGTCTAAATATTATTTATCATATGTGTAAATTTTCCAGTTATTTTTAATATTGAAGAAATTCTTGCCTTAGTATAGTTCACAAAATAATTAAAACATATCTAAAAATAATAATAAAACTTTTGTGGACTGGCAATATAAATAACTGCATATCTAACAATATCGTTTTAATACATTTCTTGTAAAATACAATTTATTTTATTACAAGTGTTCAGCCCATACCAATTCAGATTAAACTTGATGCTACTGTTTATATTTAGTCAACAACATGTTAAAAGTTAATTATGAAAATATATAGGTAATTTTAAATATATTATATTTGTTCAATAATTATTTGTCAAAGTGCAATGCAGTTTTGTCCTGCCAATAGCTAAACGCTTGATCATTATATTATATATATATATATATATATATATATATATATATATATATATAATTCCAACACTCGCTTTTCCTTGCTCAATTTCTTGTTCACAGCTCTTATTCTTAATTTTTTATGTGTAGGCTTTTATATCAGAATTGGCATGTCACAACGTGCTTAAGCTTGGTTTCCTTGGCTGAACTGGCTGTACTGGTTGCACTGGTTTGCAAAAATCTTGCAAGTCAATTAAAATCGTGGCACACCAGGAGGGTGTCCGGTAACTGTAGAGAGAGACAAATTCATTAGTTTCAAACAGTCACGGGAAATTCACATATTCTTCATTAGCCGTTCGCGGCATCCAGTTTTATACTATTCATAGTGTCATATAACATGTGAAAGTGCAAGCAACGTATATTATATCAGACAATGAACCTCATGCTAAATGCAATGTTCTCTGCTCGAGGCGGTCCGATGTGAGATCGAAGTTCGTCGACCGACTCGTTCAGTTTACAATAGAGAAATACCTGAGCATGCGAGCCATGTTGTCGACAGGAGCATCATAACTTGCAAAGCTGCATAATTATCCTCTTTATTAGCATATTAATTAGCCACTCTCTGTTAGCGTTCAGCAGTGTTAGTTGGCATGTTAAGGCACTGCGGCACACACGACATGCTATATGCCGCCACTATATAATACGAATGCAGACCTCGATCATTTTATAAGCAAGCAGAATGCACAATGCATGTCAGTCAATCAGACATGAAAATAAATTCACGTCCGTTATTGCATGCTTTAACGGACACCTGATTATAATGAGACTAATCGAAACATTTAAAAAGCAAATACTACTGACTAGTCGATTAATAACTACGTAACGCATTGAAAATGAGGAGTATACCATTGATGAAGGCAAACCTCTACAGCGGCGTAGACATGGTCAGCGCAGAGACTACTCCGGGCACAGTGACTCCGTGTGCAGCGTCAAGCAGTAGGTACATACTAGGAAGATTATGCGGGGACGCATGCAAACAATTACGTCGTTCTTTAAATATGTGCACAATTTCAAAATTTCTGAATTGCAGAATTGCAGAAATGCGGAATTGCAGAATTATAGTAAAGTGATCTTCCAAAATAAAATACACATCAAAAGTTACAATAATGAAGCTTGTTAAGTGCTTTGAAGAACAATTAGTGTCCAGATCTGAAAACACACCATATCAAATTAAATGCATTATGAATAAATTTATTTTTTAACAACACCATCACCAAATGTTTGAAACAAACTGTTGTGAAATAAAAGGAAAATTATCGCTATCAATTTGTTTGAGCCCACAATTGTAGAACATATAAAGCTTCATATAGAATTTATATTTATTCAAAAGAAAATATTAAAACTGTTTCTATATAACATAAGCCGTTATTTGCCTTGAACTTTACTAAAATTCCATGTATGTTGCTGATGTGATTGTATAGTTTAAATTAATATCTAGGTATATAAAAACCAAATGTGATGGTTTGTCCGTAACTTCAAAAATCTAATTTACTAATTTATATCACTATTGATTTTGATTATTTGATTACCATGATATACTCACGGTTTTCACAATCTGGTATCTATTTTCGAACTTATTCAAATAATTTATTCACTAGTTTTTATCTCTTGATAATATCCAGAATGAACGAATTATATTAAAGCAGGCGTCCTAGGTCCAATATATTATGATAAGTCGATGTGCACAAAGTAATTTACCAGAAGCATTGTAAAAAAATAATGTGTTTCACATAAATTTGTTTTATGATACGTCATTAAACCTTAATTACACGCAGCACTTTTTAATATGATACTGAATTTCTTACCTTACCGTAAACTCAAGCTCAAAAATTGCGTAACGTTTGAAAACATATGTCAAACTTCTAAGACTAATAACAAATACACAAAATTCACTGAATATTTAATCTTAAACTCAATAAACTATGCGCTGATGCATAAAATGATAATAGCATTTATTATATAATATCAAACAAATTATCGATAATAGGTAGTGATTATGAAAACAACTCAGCGCAGTGTATAAACAAGCAGAGCCGTCGCGAAGCACGTATGTGAAAACCAGGAAAAATTTGTAAGAAAAAAATTAAAACTTATTGCTGATTTCAATCATATATCGCAAAAGATGGATTCGAATATATAAATTACGTGAATGTTGGCGAATGCTTACAATGAATTTTAGTCAATATTTGTATACATGCTACTCTGTACAAGCAATTGAAATGTGCAGCTGAGCAAGCAACGCAATGTAACATCGCGTCGGCTCCGTTTATTAGATTTGAGATGATCGAGAAGTAAGTGAAATAAAAACTTAAAAAATATAAACATGATGTAGTGAATAAGGGCGGCAAAGGATCGCGAGAAACCCAGGGGTCACCAATTCTCATTTTACTAACGGATTAGTCACATTGACTGTCTCGCGGGAACTAGAATGAGAATGGGTGAAACCAACAACCGCATAGAAACAAAAATAAAAATAGTAAATTAATATTAAAGCAAAATTTACAAAGTAATCAAATATAAATTATATATAATGTAAAATCAATGTACGTATGTATATTATTAATCAATAAAACAAATATTCATGCATTTCCAAGCAATTATTATTACAAATACTGGCATTGTGGAAGCCAATTTAGGCTCATTTACATTTAGCAGGATTAGAACATACAAATACATCGTAAAAAAATAAGATATGAGTCAGGCTTAGCCTGCGCGTGGACGCGGGCGCTGCTACTTGCGCCTCGGAGAGTGCAAAATATTTTTGGTTAAATTGTGATAGGACGCAAAATAAAAGCAAATATACAGAAGCGCCCGCACCCAATGCGCCGTTAGCTACAAATGATAGTTATCAAGTATACAGGTAATAATAAGATACAGAAATATTTCTTTTAGGGCAATGAATTGCCATTGTCTCAAAGGCCAAGCAGTTGCGCAACTTTGTGTTGTCCTACAGATCGCGTTAAAGCAGTTGAAGAACAGAAGCAGTACATGCCAATGATTAAATTAACTTACACAAAAATCTACTATCTATATAGACTAGAAATTTGTTAAAATTAAAGTTAAAACAAACATTAATATGAACCAATGTGATGTGTAGTTATAAAAAATAATACAGCAAAAATTTTATATACGCTTTTACTAAAACATTACTTTTTGAAGTAGTAGTATAAAAATGTTTATGTTTATTTGACTAACATTTTCAAGTTAAATATTAGTTCAAAGCCGATTAAACAAAAAACAAATGAGAACGCCAAAAAGCTTTAGAGCACTTGTTAGAATTAAAGCTTACGGCTAAAGCTGCGACAACTGGCCGGCCACTTCGACAGTATCTAAAAAAGCTACTACCTCGAAATGCAATCAGTTACAATAATATAATTAAAACGCGTGTCTACGCATGCAGGCGTATCATCTGATATATCAGAGAAAACTTATATCTTATCCTGCCGGTCATAGACACCGAACACACTAAACTAGACCAATCTAAACATATTGTCTTGCTAATGATTCACTTGGTTGGTTAAATATTATAATATACTACAATAACAATAATAATAATAATAAAACATTCAATTATCTTATGTTCCTAATTAAACGCTAATGTTATCTATCACAACATTCAAATAATATTTGCTTAGTTTCTAGAGTTGACAATATTTGTTATATATATATATATATATATATATATATATATATATATATATATATATATATATATATATATATATATATATATATATATATATATATGCATATAGTTATATACGCATACACTATCATATGAACGAGGCGTGATCAAACAATAAGGTGAACGTTTGATGTTTTGCAATCTACATTCGGTTATCGATTTTTATAGTTGATGTGTTATAATAATACACGTGTATCAACGTGTCACAGTTTCAAGTAGGTGGCATAATTTGATTTTAACTAACAACGTAACACTACATTGCTTTGAATGGTAATTTGCTATCAATATAAGAAAAGAATTACATGTTACGGCAGAAAATCGACGGGGACCACATAGACTTTTCTACTATGTACTTAAAACCCTTAGAAGGAATACTTAAAGGGTCCTCCGCTCAGACGTGATGGCGCTGCTTTTGGCATTCAAATTAATGGCGCAAAATTTGAAATAAAAATTAATGAATTTTAGTTATCGCATATTTGAAACTAAACTTAGTATTACAATCGTATTATGTTTAGTTATAATACAATAATAACAAAAATATACTAGACAATATTATATTATAATATAAATCAACAAAAACACTACCAGATTAAATAGACATGATACCTAATCTACTTGAATAACTTCACACTTTTTTAACTTATTATATTAATATAAACATTTAGTAAAATTTAGTGAATAATATATTATAGTGTTAGCATTATAGTGTTAGTTCATTACATCGTCTATCATTCTCAACTCTCATCAACTGATAATCATCCCGTGCAAAATTTGACATTCTTAAGCAATTCATTTTCTTCTAAGTATATTCAGATCCGTGTGAAATGGTAATCCAATTTTAAACAGCTGGTAGATTTCTAAATATTATGTCTTTCTTGTAGATGCTTATACTTGATTTCTTACATAATTTCCTAGAACTGGCCTCTTTGTATCTGTATCTGAGTTTTAAGCTGTTCTATTCATTTTGTCAAAGAACTACTTTGAGAACAATTCTTAATGAAGTCTTTGTTAACAAATGTACAAACACAAAAGACCAAGAATCACTATTCTGTCAACTGACACAAAAATAACATTGACGTTTTTTAGTTAACAACATAAAACATCTGATAATACTTTTTCATCAGCTTACTAGTGCCAAATTTGCGACTACAATTGGACCCCTAAGTAGCCCTTCTGAACGCGGATTTTGTTCTGATATAATAGGCCCGCTTAAAACTGTGAATTTATGTTTGTTGCGTACGTACCAACAAAACAAAAACAAAAACAAACATTTGATAATCACATGCATGCTTCCCGCAAACCTTTAAACAATCACCATTACTTTGAACACATCTCGCGTATATATATATATATATATATATATATATATATATATATATATATATATATATATATATATATATATATATATATATAGATATATAATCTATAAATAGACTATGTTAAAATTTATATCAATAAAAATAAAGGCAAGTTTTTAAACTCACTATGAGATTAACTCATCTATTATTTGGACTAAAATTACAATTGACCTTAATATTACATTGGATGTCAAAGGCAATTGCTATTTATGTATAAAATTGTAAATAAATAATATATTAAAAGAGTCAATCAACCCACCACATAATGTAAAAAAACTCAGTCAAAACAAAACAATACAATTCTTCAACGATTTTTGCACAGATGCATTTTCTTTAGGAATGGCATAATAATTACTATAATTTTACAACGGTGCAAATACCTTTGAAGACTGCCAGACTACTACCACTACTATAACTTAATTGGACAAGTCAAAAGGCGTTTCACAATGTGATATAGACACCTTAGCATGCCAATAAGACAATATTATTAATTAACATGACTAAAAGAATTAACTTAAAGTCTAATAATAAACACGTACAACCTGATTAAATATATATATATAGCTCTACTAAAAATTTAACACTAAAATGAATATAGAAAGAGAATTTATGATGTGAGAGGATAGGTTACAGCCCAGCCATAAGGTCAACTGGTCCATGCCATTTCTGGATGCAAGAAATAATGTCAATTCGAAAGGTTTCTTTTAGGAGACATAAGGAATATGCAGGCACTGTCACTGGGAGGGAACCTGCCCTGATCTATATATCACAGTTCTTCCCTATTCATACCGAAATAAAAAGGCTACGTTGCATCAACGCATTTATAGTTTTGGTAAATGCCTATAATACATATGAATTACTTCATTTAAACTAGCTTCACAATACAACGGATAATATGGATCAATTAATTTGTTTTCATTTTTTTGTAAGGATTCATAACCACCGCTGCATTTTGCGGTGTTTGCGCGACGTGAGCAGGCGAAAGGGGTTGCAAGTGTGTTAGAGGGGGCAAATTTTGCAGACTCTGTAGACCTTGCAAAGTAGGTATACTTTGCAGGTTCTGCAGCGCCGGCAAACTTTGCAAACCGGTGAACTGTGAAGGATGATATTGGGCGAGAAGGCCTTGACTTGCCAATATTTGCTGCGCGGCGTTTTGTGATTGTGTCAAAGCGTAATGAGGTGGTAATTGCGGGCGCAATAATGGATAGTGCGGCTGAGCGGGACGTGCACTGTAAGCAGCGGCAGCTGTAGCTGTCGCATTCGCGTTTGTATGATATGCTAATCCGTACTGAGATGTTGGAACGGTGATTGTTGGAAAGCGTGGCAACGTGGCCGAGGCCGGTTGTTTGTTGAGAGTGACGCCCGTGTAATTTAGTGCGGATAGTGGTTTTCCTGAAAGTGAACCGGATGCGGCGACCGCTAGTTTAACGGCATTGGCATAATTTTTCTGTGCGACTTCTTTAGCAATAGAAGCAGCGTCCTGAATAGGCATGGAGCTGGACGTGACTACGGCCAAAGACGGCGCGCGCTCGTCCTGTTCATCGGTACGAGTTTGCGACGGCGTTGGCGTGTGTGAAGGAGTGGAAGGTAATTCCTCGATGGTTGGACCAGTGTTGACAGGGGTCGCATGATGGCTGGGAATGTACTCACATGACACGGGCACGAAAGGCTGTTGCAACTGCATTAATTGCTGATACGTTGTCGCACCAGGTTGATATACGGGCATTCCAGACTTATCAGCGGCTGGTCGTTTGTACGGCATCATTCCTGGGAAGGCCTAAAGAAAGAAAATAAAGATAAACATTACATTTGAAATATTACTGATAATTCAGAGCAATATCACGTATTAAAATACGTAAATATACGTATTGTGCGAAAAGAATATTTCATTTGTTGATTAGGTACAAATGTGTTCTCTTAGTGTAGAAATGGGTAGTACTGCCCTAGGGCAGGTTGGTGAGCTGAATAGAATCCAACTCGATTCAGGGAAGAATAGTGTGAAAAAATTCCCATCGCCATTTTATACCGCAGTGTATACATATATATATATATATATATATATATATATATATATATATATATATATATATGAACTTTTAGTCAATATATACCAAAATATAATTAATAAAAGTTTAGATCTCATAGATAGATCTTCTTTTGAAAATCACTAAAATTTAATATATCGTACTTACAAAGCTTTCGTAGTAGAATGATCCGACTGATTTCATGTCCATCTGCAAAAATTTAAAGTGCATTAGTCTCTTCAAAATTGAAATAAGAAATTAACAGACATGATGCGATTAGAGCTACCAGTGATGTAACAATATTTATAATTGTTAGATACCAAGCATCAATAGTGCTATTTGAGCATAGTAAGTAAATTAAGAAAGATTTGATGCTACTTCCACTGAACGCTCAAACTGATAGGCATCAGTTTAATATTCATAATATTAATGGTGAGTAAAGTTGCAAATGCGGGATCAGAGCTGGCCGATGGATAGTATAAGAATAGGATATACTAAATTCAATGAGCCTCGATACCTGTAAGTAAGTTCATATTTCCATCTATAAAATAAATTCGTTTTTAAAATATTTATAAGACTTTTGCTTCAAAGCAGACTTCTTGCGATTTTAATATGCTTAAAAGTAATCCGACAAAAGTATAGCCAATATAGCGCGCAAAATAAAACTTGATGTAATAAGCAGCGTGTAAGGAAAAAACATTATAGATGTATCAGATACATGCAACACACTTAAATTTAAAAAGCAAATTGTCTTAGCTGCAGAATTTTACAAAGTTTGTGTTGGTTTTGTATACATACATTGAATACATAATTTTAAACAACAAAAAAGTCAGAGATAAAACTCACAAAATGTTTGAAAATCCAAACAATATAATAACTGTGGATTGACTATATTTATATAATTAACAGTATTTATTGATCGTTCGGTAACAAAGCTATTTCAGTGTGAAACAGCCCGCATGCTAGCAACTTGACAAACCAAGATACCAGAATCGCTACAAAGCCTAGCGAGATAATATATTTTACATGACATATCTATTCATAAAGTGTAACTCATATTAAAACGCTAAACTTTGCCAGCAAAAGCAATTAGTAAGCAGTCAATGTTAATTTATATATATATATATATATATATATATATATGTGTATATATATATATTTATATATCTATATATATATGCTAAATTGTTATTTATTAAAGCAAAAATTACAGTGAAGGTAAATCAAATTTGTATGTAATATTTATTTTATTAGAAGGGGCGTAAATGACGTGTATAACAAGAAATAAAAATAATGTGGCATAATAAAATCATGCAAAGCGTCTGCTATACCAGTAACAAATCAGAGTTGGTGGCGGCGGCACGTTTCTTCCCTAGCTCCAGCGACGGAGCAGGTGGAGCGGGCAAAGCCTGCAGGCCGGGCAGTCCGACCACCGGAGGGACAGCAGCCATGTTACCAGTGCCAGTAGCGGACTAGAGGTTAGCAAGCAATTAAAAAGCGACTCCAAGTCAATGGATAAATGGTGTTTGTCTATACAATAATGTTCATTGTATGAATAACATGAGGAAGGCAGTGCTTCTCGAACTGTCTCAACGTAAATTGGAATAGTCTCGATAAGGTCTAATATTGAACATGACTAGCAGAAAAAACAGCATTGCAAGTGATAACCTGCCAATGATTTTAGTCGAATTACCAGAAAGTATTCTAACTGCATACCGCGCATTTATTACTATAGTAATCAGGCTTTCAATGCTTTCAATACATTAAATTTATATATTTCAAATAAATATTCATACAAAAAATATCATGATAGGCAAGTTACCAAAAGAAGTCAGGAAATAGAATCGTTGTCAGTATTGAACATGCGATATAATGAATATGAAGTACAAAAAAGTGTAATTGCATTTTCAATCTAATTCCAATTATAACATTCATATTTTGTGTTATAATCTTAAATAATACATGCTGCATATATTGCTTGTGTTCACATATATTTTAATTAAAAAGCAACACTTGTATATTATTTACAATAAATCCAAAGTAGGAATTAAGTGATAAATCATTGATCTGCGTTAACATTGACAAAACATGCAAAATAATCAAGATTTAAATTTTTACATCACAAGCACTTAGTTAACTTTGAGGAAGCCGTGGTTTAATTAAGTTCGCATAAATTCAATTTGATCGCAAAGCTTGTATCTTATAAAACAGTTTGAGAAGCACTGAAATATCATATCAAAGATAGTATAACGCAAAAATAATAAATGTAGGAGTATTGGCTATGGCAAATAATGTTACAGAGCAGATAGGGCAACAGCACGATAGTTTTAAAGGCTCTTAAATGAACAACTAATGTATAATGTAGTTTAAAATTTCCTTCCATGCTTTTAATTAAAATCCGTTACATTATACGTTTAATTTCTAAAAATGAAAAATAAAGGTACTTGCAAAATAATCAAAGTGAAGATAGCAATATTTGCAAAGACTTATAATATAATAATATATATGTAATAAGTAAATATAAAAGTTTACAATATTATTTGAAGTAAGTGGCAAAAGTATTGCGTTTATAAAACACACACACACGTATATATGTATATATATTTTTTCTTTGATTATTATATATATATATATATATATATATATATATATATGTGTGTGTGTGTGTATGTATGTGTGTAAATATACATTTTATCTTAATATTCTAAATCAATTAATCACCCAATTTTCGATATATTTGCATGCACACGCATACACACACACACACACACATATATATATATATATATATATATATATATATATATATATATATATTACTGCCCGATTCTAAATAACTCATCATATATATATATATATATATATATATATATATATATATATATATATATATATATATATATATAAAATGGGAAGTACTGCCCTATGGCAGATCTGTGAGCTAGTTAAGCTCCAACTCGATTCAGGAAAGAATAGTGTGAGAGATTGCCCATTGTTACTTCACACAGCAGTACTCGAAATAGGATTATTTTCGACTGGAAACATATTTTTGATCTATATTTTTAAGGCCTTCCAGAGCGCGGACTGGAACTCGCGACCCTGCCCTTTGATCTATATATATATATATATATATGTTATAATATACACATCAATAAAGCTGAACGTAAGCACAAATTTGCCAAAAGACATGCAACGCACAACAAGATAAAACAAGTACAGTCTACATAAGGAAAATTACATGAAATAAATTACAGTATTGTAATTTAAACTGTTTATTTATTTTTCTTGAACGTGGTATATGTTACAGTTTAAATTGACACAATAAATCTAGTTTTCAGATACTTGTTCAAAAATCCGCGAATGATTAGAATTGCAATAAAATTTTAATTTACTGTAAATCAAACCATTATAGGCTATTTAAATCAATACAGTTACAGTTAAATATATATATATATATACATATATATATACATATATATATATATATATATATATATATATATATATGTGTGTGTGTGTGTGATATATTGAATCAAACCCTAAAATAACCTAAATAATGTAAAACAATACGCATATATATTTATAGACTGCCACACTAGTGAGTAAAAAAATAATAGTAATAAGCAATAATAAATTAAAATAATATTCAAACACCGCTAGTTGAAAACCGATTTCAAAAATATTATTGTTGTAGTTGAAACCATTCTTTGAAATATGCTGCAGAAGAATTAAAAATAAGATATCAAGTGTAAAACTCACGTAAATAATCTAATCAAGTTATGATATATCTGAAATAGTCAATTATAATTTATTAATCAGCTATAAAATAGAGATGTTGTGCATCCTTTGATCTCGCAGCTCTCCTTCTTTCCTCATAAATCTCAAGATAAGAAATTGTCCTGAAAAGCAAGAGAATGCATGATCTTATTCTCGTCCTTATGAAAAGGTTGGATAGTGGTAGGGCAAGTAGCAAGCGCGCTGCACATTAGCTATAAATCGTTGCAAGTGCCTACTAGCCAAGTGCCACCATAGGTCACTACAGAGATAGAGAAAGATGTAAGGCGTAAATAAAGGTCTATCTAATAGAATATACATTTATATATTTATGGTAAACTAACATAAAAGGAAATAAGAAAAAATATATAATCATCACAATTATATGTAGTTGATTTGGTTATTCGAAAAAACTAGTTTCAAGCATTTACAGGAAATTCAAGTAGAGGATGTATCCTTTCATTGTTTCAATCATACACAGTAACGAATTAGCGTACAGACACAAACGATGACACAAAAATAACAGATGTCTATGATATCAATTGATAAAGACAATAAAACTGAACACAAGTGATATTAATTATATTAACAAATATACTGCCCTTAAGAAATATGTTAAAAATCAAAACAATCTTGCTCAATCCATATTAAATCTTAGCTAACATCCAATCACAAATCCATATTTAACTAAACACTGACAGCTAAGATTACTAATCATTAGGATCAACAAAGAAACAGGATAAAAATTGATAATCTGCATGCTGCGATCGTAACCAAGCAATAAATACGAAATAATAAATCCGAGAATTGCATAAGAAGAAAGAAAATTTTAAAACTATAAATAGAACATTTGAATTGTAAGCTTATGGATAAAAAAAAACAAAAAAGAAGCTAGATAGAAAAATATAAAGAAAGAGAGAAGAGAGCATTTAGCATACCGCGCCCGCGCGCGACTGGGCCGCTTTTATGTGCGCCTGGAGGTGCAAAGGGGGATGGAAATATCTGCAAGGATCTCTGCTGCAACGGCCCTTCACGGCGTCCATGCAAACAGTGACGCAGCCGTCTTCGTGTGCTGTCACGCTATCGAGCGGATGCGCGAAGCGGCACTCGCTCTCCGCCCGTTTGCAGGCACCCCGCTGGTACTCGCGGCACACCTGCGGACGTTGTACGGTCAAACAAAACAAAAGGAACAGCCAGACAACATTCGTGTGACCGAACCGACAACAGCGAACTCGGAAGGATTGCCTGTGGATAGGTATCGAGGGCACGCATAGGCAATAGGCAATAGCCAAAAAGCACCAAAGGAACAATCATTTCATGCAACTTCAAGGGAGTATTGTCAGATGGATTCAAAAATCATGTTCAATTCATCGCATCATCATGTGGCATCTTATTTCAAAGCTCCAGTGATAATGTATTCAATTAGTAGCTAACAAAATAAAATTGCCACTGACATAGCGATGAAACTGAAAAATGATTATTAACAAACATTTTTTATAATCAAGAATAAGCGCAACACACATATAATAATATCTAAAGAAGGCCGCATGCGATAGGCTGGAGGACAAGATGCCGCAGATGCCCGGAAAATAGAGAGGGTGTCGCGAGGACGTCGAGAATATTATCATCAATTAACTATAAATTAACAAAATATCAAACCCTATCCGTTCTACGGGTCTTCTGCTGAACGACACGATCCATCATGCGTATTAATACACCATCTGATTCTCGACGGAGACCTGTATCAGCCTGTAAGCTGTGTGTGGTGTGTCCAACATGTATATACAGTAATAATATTATATGTGAATTGACAACATATATAATTAAATTCAATTAATTATTACGTATGTAAATAATGATATTGCAAATTACACACGCGCAGACCTAGTAAACATACAAAAGAATATTGTTATAAACTATGCAAAAATCATAATAAAGCGAAATTATTATAAGCATATAGCAGTCAATCTAAAACAATATGCAAATAAATACAAAGTTTATATTAAAACAAATCTGAAGAAGGTTGAAAAAAACTGACAAAATGAAAAACATGTACAACATTCTAAATTCCACATTTGGATAACTTAAAGAAGTAGTTTCACCTTTCTAAACTAAACTAATAATCCAATTATATATATATATCTATATATATATATATATATATATATATATATATCATGCAGAAAAGTGAAAAAACGCAACTTATAAGAAACTACTTAAAGCATTAAAAAATATGAAACAGTTAATATATAATAACAACAAAACATCAAAAATGTTATTGTAATTTTACAGAATTCAGTAGCAGGGGAGAAGGCGGTTAAGGTACTTGAAATCACTGTCGTTAATGACTCAATGCACGCGTAACTAGTCAACTATAGAACTGTATATACGATGTTACATATAGTACACATTTGAAACATTTATATTTATATATTGATAAGACTATAGTAACTAACACAAATCGTCATCAACTCACCTCAAGACGATCGGAACGTGGAATCTTCTGTTGCACAGCAACGGTCTGAGAAACCACTGGACCCAGGGGGCTTGCAACGGCTGCTGATGCTGGATCCGGTCCCAAGAGAGCTGGCACTAGTGGTCCAGGTGCGAAATACGGACTGTACGTATTCGCCTGCATACTAGTCAGGTACGGATTAGTTGTCTAAAATAATAGATTTGATCATCAGCATCTACGGATTATACACATTTTTTCTAATGCTAATAATGATTACTTCGATTTTGCACTAAAAGTGTCTCGCTTAGAGAAAAATATATACTATTGATAACAATTATATTCTTAGTAAACAGTCCTTTATTTTACAAGAGGCATAATGATGTTACATTTAGTGACAATTATAATAGTATCAGTATAAAAAAGTCAATGGACTCTATTGACGTTATACCGATTGAATTCAAAATATTCCCATAATTATCAGAAAACATATTAAAGCCTGCCATATGTGCATACACACAAACACACACACACATACATATATATACATATATATATATATATATATATATATATATGCATAATACATACATAACTCATTTATCGATCAATTGCAGTATTTGTTCCATACACATATCAATAATTAAATTCATATATATATATATATATATATATATATATATATATATACAGGATGAAAACCCAACCATAACATATATATATATATATATATATATATATATATATTTATATGTGTGTGTATCCTTACATTTGTGATTGTATTTTGTAATATAAAATTTTGTACCGCTTCATTAATATTAAAATAATTAAGATACTCATAGTCGTTTATTATGATAATAAAAACATTTAATCAATTTGGTAATATACAATGCTAATGCTGAGCATGCAATAAGTGAAAAGACATTGGAAATATTATATAAATAAATCGATAAATATATCATTAATTATGTTTACACACTAGTATAGAAACTATTTAATATGAACTATTTTGAAAATTAATTGAAGCAACCATATATTTACAATGTCTTCTTTTCTTAGAATGTAAAGGTGCACAAAAGCGTTACATTTCTGTATTAATCGAACATTGTTATTGAGACGTTATTATCTACCCATTATTGACTAAAACAAACAAAATTCGTTATCGTACTTAGATAACATGAATTATGCAAAAGCCTAAGGCAGGTATTCAATCATGCCAGCAACATAGCGATACAATGGAGACAATAAAAACTGAACGCAACAAAAAGATAAACGAAAACAAAGTTTACCATGAGCGGATGTGCATACGGTCCGCCAAACAGTGAGATGCTTTGGGGATTCTCGGCGAGCCCCAAGCCTTGAGGGGAGTGCGCCATGGGGGGTAGCAGCGATCCAGCGGACGCCACTGACTACCGACACCAACGCCAACACAAACGAAATAAAAAAAAAACACTACAGAACGACTCCGCTAAGGGTTACTACTAAGATGGGATTATTTTTAATGGATTCATGAAGGATATCATTTTGGAATAATATTTCTGAACCTAAATTAATTCATCTAATTTAATAATTTTCAGTATTCTAGATTGAAGTAAGATGAGACTTATTACCACGCAAAAAATAAAAAACGACATAACATACATAAATTCAAATAGGTTCAGAAAATTAGAAATTAAAATAGACATACAAAAATATTAATGAGGATAAGATGACAAAATTATATAGTTGTAAGAGTAACACATCTAAAATCTTTTTACTATAATTTTATTCATGCATTAAAACACCAAAATTAAGTTAGATATTTAAAAATAACTCATAATAAGCTAGTATACTGAATACCAATCTTACAACGACATGGCTTATAAAATAGTAATCAATATAACTTAAGATATTCTATGAAATAAATGTTATTGTAAATAGTATATATATATATTAAAAATCATCGAACTATTAACCACTTTGAAAGATTGGCAATCATTACACAATTTCCATTCTAAACAAAAGTTAGCATCTACGCAGCAACAATAAATGGACAAAACATAAAGACCCAAAATAATAGTAAATTTTCAACTAGAAAATTAAATAATTAATGCCATAGTTAAGCTCACCACAGTCGGCACTTGGCTGGACATGACCGGCTGCCCTGGAGCCAGTCCCATTTGTTGCATGAGCGCATTCTTCAGCGCCAAATGATTGCGCCCGTTGATCAAGAGTTGGTCTTTTAAATGCTGCGGCGGATGGAAGTACTTGCATGGTGGCTTCTCGCGGTTGCAGCGGCCCTGCGCACAAACAAATCACTGTTAGAATTTTTAAACATCATTAGAATAAATAATTAAATAATAAATTTTTATATTTTTAAATTTGCTATTAAAAAAACATTTTTCGATTAACAAGACATATTAATATTATATTAATATTTTGATATTTATAAATAATTTTTGAATGAATATACCTAAAACTCTTATTAAATCACAACAATAAATAAATGCATTCAAATACTTTTCTCCTGTACAATATTACTTCAATTTTTCCTATACATCACCAATAATTAATTTTATTATTGTTATAAACGAAGGCATAATATATTTTACTTGTCAAATTCTGATAAGTAGTTTTATCGTAAACTTTGTATGCGGCTAATTGTTCTAGTGATGAAAATAAGTATGAAAACATAATTAATTAATTAAGACAATAATTACATTGAAAATGAAACACAGGCAAAGTAATAAATATAAATTGCAATAATATTTTGTTAAATCCCTCATAATCAAGATATTCCAACTACATTTTCTGCTTTTTGTCTTAATATTTTTTTTGCTACACATTTGCTAATATGTTCTACAAATTTATATCATATGAAACTACGTATGAACAGCTATTTTTTGAAATATTTATTTTGTTGGCATATATATATATATATATATATATATATATATATATATTAGGGTGGTCCTTAAAATGGTCATTTTCGAATTTCCTTGCTCCCAGGGGCTCAAATGGTTCCAAATAGATAAAAAACAATTCTCTGAAAGTTTTAGCTCTTAATATTAACGTTTAGATAGAGCAAAATTCAATCAAAGTTTTGTATGGAAATAGCATGGAAAAATTTTGAAAAATTTTAAAAATGTTTTTTAGATGTAATTTAGCGAACAAATGAATAAATAAAACTCATTCATTTGTCGCTAAGTTATCCCTAAAACATTTTTTTAAATTTTCAAAATTTTTTCCATGCTCTTTCCATACATCCTTTGATTGAATTGCGCTCTATCTAAACGTTAATATTAAGAGCTAAAACTTTCAGAGAATTGTTTTTTATCAATTTGGAACCATTTGAGCCCGTGGGAGCAAGGAAATTCGAGAATGACCATTTTAAGGACCACCCTAATATATATATATATATATATATATATATATATATATATGCACACAAAAATATTAATCAATGGTGCACAGATAAAACCATTACAAATAACGCAAATCAGTATCGTGAAGTTAATATTTTTATATATCCCCTAAATTAATGCTTGATTATATCTGCAATATAAAGCCGAGCAAGGAGCAACACTAAAATCAAACTGACCGTAGCTTTCTTCTCATCCTACAATCCAATAGGATGGAATAAGGAAACCTCGTAATGGAATTAGATCTGGCTTAGTGCATACGGTCATTATACGGGTTGAACGTGGTAGGTCCAAGTGCCTACGTGGATACAGATATATAGAGAAAAAGCGATTTGCACGGTACGAAGTATAAAAGTACATGAGTATATTGCATTTTCCGAATCGAATCGTAGAATAGTAGTTGTGGATACTCTTTTCAATAAGACATGGTACAAATCTTAACGTTATGCGTATCAAACAAGATATTCAAGCACTCATTATAAAAGAAATTTTGTGATAATACTTTGAGAAAGAAAACAAACAAAAAGTTATGAGTGGTCAAACAATATCCAAATAATACCTTGCCTTCACTAAATAATATCAGAATTTACATTTTTCTGTTATATTGATATACATCAAACCAATAGACAACTATAGTAAATTAATTCAATAAATTTGAATTATGGTAAAACTTCGAATATGCTTTTTAATCTGGCATTTAAAAAAATATTTCTAAATACATAAAAAACTATACTATTTAATAACATTAGCAAATTTATAATATGTATAAATTTAATAATTTGGAAAAAATCATTACCAATAATTTACAATAATGCTTTCATTGAGTAAAAATGTAAATTTAAGATAAATATTAAATTCATGAATTAATATATGAACTAGCTGTAAGTGGAATTCTGTCTTAAGGCAATTAAGGCATCGTGCCTTAAGGCAAATTGCTGGAACTTCCCGTACCAAAAATTATTATTTGTTTAAAAACAATTGACATTTTTAAAAAAAATTTACTTCGAAAAAATAAGATTTTTGAGAAACTATAAATTGGACAAAAAATTACTTTTTTTTGAAAAAATAATGTTTCCTTTATTTTGGCATATTTTGGAAGATCTGAACTTTTTTTCAAAGCAATCGTACTGCTTTAACTGCATAGAAACAAAATGTCAAAGCGCGTAAGCGCCGCGTCGCCGTCTAACGAATATACATTGGTACGGAACCCATAGGAATGCAAACAAAATTTTTACTTATTGTTAAAATCTCTATAAAATATCTGATAATTTGATGTGCATGTGTCTAATGATCATTTTTGACCGCCAAATGGCATTTTTTTTTACTTTTTTCATTAGATCTCCGAAACCGCTAGACCTGCCCTCATGAAAATTTGATCAATTCTTCATCTTGTCAATACAAGTCAAATGTTTTTTGAATTATTAAAATCGGACGCTCCGTTCTCTTAAAAACTGAGTTACCGTTTTCGGCACTTTTTGCCCCGTATCTTTGGAACGGCTGGACCTGCCTTCGCCAAAAACTAATTAGCACGTCTCCTTATCAATACGAATCGAATGATTTTTGAATTATTCAAATCGGTTGATCCGTGTTCCCGAAATCGTCGACGAAAATTTGTATCCGCACATACATACACACACGTACATACATACATACACACACACACACACACACACACACACACATACATCCATTTTTTCTAAGGTATGCCAAAATGTTCAGAAACCTCTGAAACGTAAAGATATATAAAAATTTTCATTTTCGATTTTTTTGCGATTACTATAACTTGCCCTACGGGAAGTTAAAAAAACTAATTAGAGTTACAATTATACAATGGGAATACTTATAATCAAAAAAGACATAATTTTGTTATATTATATTTTATCGCAAAAATTGAATATCTAAAAAATTTTGTATCAGCTTAATAATTATTACATATTTTGTCTCCTGTAAAATATTATTTTTATAAATTACCAAAATAAATAAAATTTACTTTGCCGACATATATGTAAATTATAACATTTGTTTTGAAGATTAGTGAAACTTTTACTCTCGCATTTTAGTTAAAATATTTATTTCAATCAATAGAATTCCTTGAATATGATCAAATTAATTTATTAAACAAAAATAGAAAACTTTAAATTGCAAGAATAGTATAAAAGTATAAAATTTTATTTTCGATGATATTCATAATTAATTATCCATTTTTCTTTGAATCTCAATAAGTAAAGCAAAATTAACACAATATATCTAGAGACCATGAAAAAATTAACGATTCATGCGATAAGTTTTTCTTCAATATCAAAACATGTGCTGCGAAACGATGGGAGCATATCGTACTTTTATTTATGACAAAAACTAATATTGCACAGTACAAGTACGAATTAGTTTTGAAACAACAATATTTCTTCAACTGTTTTCCAGCAAACGATGGCGGCGTTAGGTATTTCAAGTGTCGATACAACTCGAGGCTCATGAGGGGAAAACTAGCAAACTAGCAAACTAGCAAAAGGCAAAATTGAAATATTGAATATTAAATTCAGTCAAAAAGGTAATTAAGGAAATACCCAAGTAATGATACAATATAATCCCTCGACTTCTTTTCGAAAGACACCTATTACTAAAATTGCTAATTATTAAGTTCATAAATTAATTAATAAGTTTATTATATAGTTTATTAATTTACTTTTGCAATATAATTATTATATAAGTTTTGAATTATGTGTAATTAATTAAAAAAAAATCAATATTCTTTAATTTTTTTATTGGCATTAAGCTCAACTATTTGAATTACACCTATATTTAATTGCAACGAAAATGTGTCATGGCATCGTTGGCCCAAAAACAGTTTTACTGTTACTTATTCGCAAATAGAACTCAAGTCGTGATTAATTACTAAAATTATTATTATATAAAGATTAGGCATGACATTACCATTTGGCACGGTTGGTCACAAAGGTTATTTAAGATTCGCTTAAATTAGAAGTGCTTAATCAAGCTATAAACGCATTCTACTATGATTATTCAATTACGTTGAACACTTCGATTACTTTTATAATGAATAAAAGATCAGTTTTCCTTAAATTAGCCGTATAAAAATTATATTAGATATTATTGACAAAAACATCTCTACTCTCTACTACTTCCGATATTCTATTAATATCAATTGAATTTTATCTTGACTTAATGATAAAATATAGACATTGGGCTAAGGGCTGGTTGTAACAGTTTTTTTGTATTGAACTAATATATCTTGAAAACCACTGATTATATTTCTACGAAATAAAGAAAAATAATTGATAAAATTATTTATTTTCTGTGTTTCAACTTACCTCGTGTTTGGGGATAGTTGTAACGTCTATTTAGGCAAGTGGTAACAACAAAAAAACCACAATATGCCTCTGATAATTTAGCCTTTATTTATTTTTAAATTGACTTGTTTCTAAGTAATTTTTCATAAATCAACTAATTGGATTGCTAACTAATAAATAAATAATACAAATAAAATGTATAACGTCTACTATAATAATTATTGTATGATACAACTAGCCCCAAGGTTTTATTTCAACTAACTTCAGGTGTAATTTTTTTACATTAATAAAGATAATAATTTTAAACAATTTAGCAATCACAAAAATTGTTGCACATTATCAAGTTTTGATAAATTTGCAATAAAATAAGATATATAAAATTTAAAATTAGTTGATAATAATAACCTGTCAAAAATGACTGACTTGCGTAGTTCTGTTTATTGCCTCAGTCTGCGAGACAGTAGCTGTGACAATATTATGTAGGACGGTTTACATGACCAATTAAGACAAAAAAATTATTTTCACATCTTTTAAGATCCCATTAAAAATGCCGGTTACTAGTTACCCCCGTTACATATAGCCCCTAGCTCCCTTACGTAATTAAATAATTATATTAAAATACAGTCATATAAAAAAAAAAAAATAAGGATCACATGAACAAATTCGATACGCGCAATACTAGATTATTTTTGTAAACCTAGCAATAGCTTCAGAAAACGCATACCCAGATCGGTGGAAAACAATCTACTGTATATATTCGCCGTGCACACCTCACCGCAAACGTGGAGCGTAATCATCGGAAGCACAATGGACTCCATTCGGGATGAAGCAGGAAGCACGGAGGGACAGAACTGAAACCGTACTGCCAGGATACAATTTAAAGTAAATTACGATATCATTTGTGTCATTTGCTGCGAAAGCGTTTCAATGTTGGCGTCGATCGGATGGCTTGCCATGCTTCACATGCGTCGAGTTTATTTGCAGCCCTTCGGCAAATGAAAGTGCTGCCGCTCTGCTTCATATGTATTGTATTTGATGCAAAACAACAAACCTGATAGTTTCTTCAAAGTAATGTGATAGATACCTACACGTGCGTAGGAGGTTTTCGACCATCTAAGTTAAGGCGATAAAGTACACATTTTTATTATTGTCCCAGAATGTAACCATTTACTCGATTGATTTCAAGTAATGTTTTTTGATAATAATATTAATGGTATATTTTTTTTATTGACCATGTGAAATTTTCATTGAAACACACAAATAACCAAATATTGTATGCACTGAGGTAATATAATAGATATTGCGATCATAACAAACACATTCAAATAACCATACGCCTTTATTGTGGTTATATACACTATTCAATATCATAAGTTTTGTCGTTAAAAATGGACTCCATTTTAGGTAATAAATAAATAAAAACATCAATAAAAAGAAAATTGAAATTTCGCTTCCATATAACAGAAAACTTCCACATAACAGAAAAATCTTTGCACAATCCACCATATTTTTTCACATATTGAACAATATTTACATGTGGCATTGAAAACTAATTTACAATTGATTTCTCAATATTCCCGTAAATACAAAATATAGCATTATTCAAAACAAGTATCAAATACACAAGTTCTTGCGTCAAAAAATAATATTTCGATTCAATTTCTTCGAGCCATAGAAGATAAAGCATAAAATAATTGTGGTTAAGGGTTAAAAAGAGAAAGTCAACACTGAACAGTAATTCATAAATGATGAATAGCTTTAATATTTTGAAACGACAAGCTTCTCCCGTTTTGCTTTGCCGCAAATTCTGTTGACTTTTCGACTCATGGTGAGCGCTTCCATTAATCGGTTAATCCCGGACATGTAACTTGTCACCGTAAGCGGGTTAAATAAAATATCTTTCTCTTAGCATTTGCAAAATTCATTTTTAAATATTTTATTCGTCAACGGATGACTTTAGGTCAGATAATAAAAAGTAAATTTGCCAAAATTTATTTTGAATGTTGAAGATTTATACATATATTAATTTTACTCAATAAAAAATATCTGACATAGTTTGAAAATGATGAGCTTTTAAGTGCAACCCAAAGCTTGCATGCGACCATTTTTCGGTTATTTTAGTTCATTTTTATTAATTCTGTTCATTTTGTGTTTTGATCTGTAATCGTAAATAACATTTCTAGGAGGGCAGTCAAAAATATTTAAAATAATAATTTAAAATTAAGATCTTTTGTTCAAAATTCAAAATTTTAAATTCATAGTTCAACAAGAAGTCTTAATTCTTCCAACAGATCTTAGAAATATTATTTACGAATATAGATCCAAAGCTTAAAAGAAAACTAAACCCGATAGAATTTTAAACAATTAGAAATATAATTAGCATAATAAAAACAATATACAAAATTGTTAGAAAAAAGCTGTACACTTTCAACCAAATTACATCCATTGCTTAAATGCTGCACAATCCAAATAAAGTGTATCTCATACTACCCGTGTGGGGTATAAAATGCAAATTATATCGCACGCAATACAACAAATTGCGCAATATCCGTTGGGACGATTCCTAGATTAGAATTCTCGCTCCATTATGTGACACCTTTGGAGTTTCTATTACTATCTTGTTTTCCAATAAAAGAGGTTGTTGCCGCGCGTTACTATGATAAAGCTTTGCAATTAAACGCATATCTGAAGCCAATTACCGTTAACGCTATAAGGATAATGAGACCATTATCTGGCGATGGTTCTCCATTGCGTACAGGTCGTTTCCTGGGCTGCGTATATATCACCGACGCTTCTCGTCTGATGATTTTAGGGGCAGGGCTATAACGTTATTATTACACCATAATAACATACTATTGTCATGGTAAAAGGCGTAAATCAAATGCCGATGCCCGAACGGCGGCGGCATACGATGTATTTGCCGTGCAATGTTGCCCCGTACATGCAAAAGCTCGCACCAAAGGGCTTTTGAGCGTAAATCATGTGATTAATAACAACGTGATTTACAGAAAGCGTCCGGAATAGATATATAAGTATATTGTAAGCTTACATACAAGTAGGTTAGATAATGTTGCAGAAGTATTAATTTCAAATTCAACTAGTGGAACGCATGGCATCGTGCCTTAAGGCAAATTGCTCGAACTTCCCGTACCAAAAAAAAAAAAATTTTTTTGAAAAAAATTTACTCTGAAAAAATTAGATTTTTAGAAACTATAAATTTTTGACAAAAATTTACTTTGTTTTGAAAAAAAAAAACTTTAGAAGAAAAATTTATTTTGAAATATTTTGGAAGTTCAAAACATGTTTTCAAAGCAATCGTACTACTTTCACTGCATAGAGACGAAATATAGAAGTGCGTAAACGCCGCGTCGCCGTCTAACGGATAAACATTGGTACGGAACCAATAGGAATGTAAACAAAATTTATACTTATACTTATTGTTAAAATCTCTATAAAATATCTGATAATTGTGTGATAAATGTGCATATGTCTAATGATCATTTTTGACCGCTCAATGGCATTTTTTTTACTTTTTTTTACTAGACCTCCGAAACCGCTAGACCTGCTTCATGAAAATTTGATCAGTTCTTCATCTTGTTAATACAAGTAAAATGTGTTTTGAATTGTTCAAATTGGACGCTCCGTTCTCTTAAAAACTGAGTTACTGTTGTTGGCACTTTTTGCCCCATATCTTCGGAACGGCTAGACCTGCCTTCGCCAAAAACTAATCAGCACGTCTCCTTGTCAATACGAATCGAATGTTTTTTGAATTATTCAAATCGCTTCATCCGTGTTCCGGAAATCGTCGACGAAAATTTGTATCCGAACACACACACATACATTTTTGTGATTACTATAACTTGTCCTAAGGGAAGTTAAAAATACTTTTCGGACGTCGGTACCAAACATTAAAAATAATTTGAATTATAGTTTCATCGGATATATAATAAATCGTTAGTTATTAATAACTGTTATGCTCAAAGTTAATGCAATAAATTTCAATTTTAAAATCATTATCATTAACTTACCGAAAGACAATTCAAAACTTTTTTTAATTTTTATAACATACCCAAGTTGTATAATTGGTATAGCATGGGTGAAATTTTAAAGAGAAACATATGACTAAATTCAGTGATTAAGTTTGAATTAACATTAAAAAACAATATAAAAGATCTAAAGTAGTCGTTTAAACGTTTTATTGAATAAAATTTCGATGCAATATATATATATATATATATATATATATATATATATATATATATATATTTAGACACTAAGATGAAAAGTTTGGTTCACTCGGTCTATCTGTCCTGCAGAGATTCAGACGGGTAGACGCTAATGAAGTTCTATGTATCGTATTATCCGGGTGCCGGCTTGTAGTCCAATTAAAACAATAAATTTGTTGCGTAAGACCTTTGCGAAACGAATGGCAACATTATAAGCCCTATCCAGAGCAAAAATTAACGAATATATTTTACGTTGTATTCGTACAAAATTGTGCAAATTTATGAAATTAATAAATTTTATTAACCAAGCATTCAGTCAAATAAAAAAAAAACAATATATATTATACTTTTGAATTCTCACGAATATTTATTATACTTTATAAAATATATAAGCTTTATACAAGTGAACTCCATAATTTTCAATAACTCATAACTGTAACAATTTGAAAATCTCAAAATTTTCTTTAGTATATGCAATTCCTTTTTTTGTAATCGAATAAAGTAAACAACCACCGATACAGTGTTTATAGGAACGAAATATTATTTCATCAGGATAGTTTCTCTAATTGTAATTGACATTACATGTGTTTTATGATGTTCAACGCTAGAAATTCATATAGCTCATTGTCACGTTTCCTACATGACTTATATATGGTTAATAATACATGAATGATGTACTACATGAACTCGAGATGAAATATAACTCAGTAGTGATATGAGCACATTCTGAAGAATCATACGTAGAATAGTAATATCAAGAAATGCTTTTATAACTGCATATTCGTCATGATTAACAAGTACTGTGTCGTATTATAAATTCAAGTATGTAGAACTTTGCCATATTGCATCGTATATATATATATATATATATATATATATATATATAATCTATTTGTTGAAATATGTGTATAAAATCTTCTAGACAATTTCATAACACAAAAACCAATGAAATAACCGAAATTGTTTATAACGACTTTTATTGTCGTTCATGACAATAATCTGTAACACAAATAACATGAACATCCAAACAAAGCTTAATAAGAATTTTTTTTTGTCATATTCAATTTTCCTTTTCCTTTCTCTTTCGTATTTTGTCGTAGTTAAGTTAGATGTTTTTTATCTGTTTAATATTCACCCGAAAAAGATAAAAAATACATATCACAACCGTAGCAAACGCACACTTTTTAAAACAAATCATCATTATGACTGAGCTGAATTGTCTAAGAACAGACTAATTGCTAGTAAAGAACTGCTAATGTTCAACTTATTAGCAAAATAACAAACAAAGTGATCTATCTATATACAATTAACAATATTATTAAAAGAATTCGATCATGTTAATGTAAGATACTGACTGAAAGCAATAATGTAAACTTGAATCTTTATCCCTTTCACCCTATCTCAAAATCTGTATAGTTACTACCGTACCCAGTCTTCCAGTCTATGCAAAATTTGATTTTTAGGGCATCTAAATAAGCTAATAATTGTCTAAATTAAGTACACTATAATTATTGTTAAAATGTTAAAAATGTATATAATTCAAGTTGATAATATTTTGTGAGATTTTCGTTTTTTACTATCTAGAGGACTGAGAACTAAGACAGAATTTAATAATCAAATGGCGAATGAACGGCTTTGCCATCCTGTGCACGAACAATTTCCGCTGCCTGATAGGAAAACCGATAGGCGGAAAAGAAAATGATGAGTGCATCCAGTGCGCGGTCAGTGCGAAGGCTATTGCATTTCCTCATACACGTCCGTCCGGGTTTTCAGCAATTCCGATGCTGAAAAGCGAACCGCCCGGTAAAGAGTGGTCTCGTTCAACAAAAGAAATACGAAAAAATTGCTATGCCAATAATCTAATATTAGTATTTGAAGTGCTTCTGCATGTGAAATATTATAGTACAACAATAATATTACAATAAAACAGTATTGATTTTATATTAAATATTATATATATTATATATATATATATATATATATATATATATATATATATATAGTTTGAAAATATAAGTCTGGAATATGTCAAATTAATTAGCTTTTAAAAAAATAAAACTAGTTCGTAATATTGCAAATATTAACTTTACGACGTATCACAATTTTGTGAATTATATTCTAGTTGTGATGACTAAATTTAAGTTACCGTTTTTATAATTCATTAAATTTCTGTTCAATACGATAAACATTCATTTAAAAAAAAGAAAAACATTTAAACTTACTAATGTTATGGCTACTGTCAATCATTTCCTCCTTTAACAATACTTAAAAAAAGAATGTATGAGTAATCTTAACGTTTCAACACAAGCTACACTAAAGTTTTATAATTTTTGTATTCAGTTTTGAGTGAATAATATATTACTCATTATCGATGATTGCAAATAGATGGAAAATGGTAACGTTGGCGTGAACTGTTGGCAGAGATAGTCTTATATTGGATTGGATATTGGATAAGACAGTTTTGCGTTTACTGAAGGCGGCTACCGCATCGTTTAGCGTTGCGGACGTATTACACCCGACTGAACGCGCATTCCGGCATGCCTTTCCTTCTTTATTTTCAATTTTCTAAGAGGCCGAGACAGTTCCCCGGACTATTACCAATAACAAGCAATAAATGTTGGTAGAAAGGCATTCGTAAAAATCAATAGATTTTTGTATGGTTTAGATCTATTTCTGCTCATAAAACTATGCAATAATTACAACAAAATTTTTCTAAAAATATAAGTAACTTCTAATATAATAACAGAAATAACACGATCTTTTTATTCTTAATAACTATAATGACTGTTATAGAAAACTATATACCAATTTATGGCAACTACTGGAATAGTAATTATATAATAGAGCTTTTGAATTAAATTATCATACCCAAGAAATACCAAGAAAACATTCTCGCAGACAAATAGTTTCATTTCCTGACAATAAGTACCACTAAGTTGTTAGGCGAATCGAAATCGTGAAGTACCGAAGCTCATGCACATAAATACATCGTAGTTTTAATGAAGACAAACGACGCAAACTGCAAGAAACTTTGTTCCTCGGCATTCCTTTCGAAATCGGTTTATATGTTATCGTACGTACCTAGTCCGTTAACTTAGATACTAGAAAGTCCATTTTTCTATTCTACCTTCAGCGACTGAATTTACTTTGTGAATATAACAATAATTAAGTTAATATTATAAATAATGATCAGAAAAAAACATTGATTCAGGAAATGGTGAATTCCATATTAAATATATACTTTCAGATGCACGATTATCCTCTTGCCACTGGTTACTTGGTGTTTTCGACAATGCAGGAACAAGAATCACGGATCATATACGCGCATTGCAAGAAGATTGAATAACCCCTCATTTCTGAATTTTCGTTTAGACGAGACGACAACTCGATGGGGAGGCAGGCGTCCGCCGCAAAATCAACCCCGCAAATCGTGTGGGATAAACCACCGTAACACGACGCTCACGTATGAAATCATATGAAATATTACGCACGTCGCGGAATTATACGCACGGCGAGCACAGCGCGCGAAAGAGAACAAAATCATCGTCGAAAAGGAAGCCGTTCCAAGTTAGTGAGGAGGCGTTCGTCGTTGGGCGGTTAAATCGCATCAAGAGGCCCCACACCGCGGACCGGAGTGATGTACGGCGGCCGAAGTATAAATCGTAACGGGAACTCTTGGGGGCGCTAATAATGAGAGAGAAGGTGCGATCCCCGGCAGATCGTGCGCGAGCTAGATGTGCTAGCAAACCGGATTCCGTGTGCGAAAAAGCGAAATGCCGCGAACCGGGAACAAATCGTCGGCACGCGATGGTTAGAGGAGCCGTGAATAAGTCGGAAACTACGAAAACTATTTGTACAGTAATATCCTATTAAATATGATATAGTTTCGAAGACTGAATTACCACTTCAACTTCCTTTTTGCTCGCTTACAACAGATATCGATGATCAAGATAAAATATGACTATTACTTTTATTGGAGTATCATATTGCCTAGAAACTGATATTTTGTTATTGGCTTACGTTGAATTTCATATGCTTAAATATTGCGCTTATTGTTAGTGTTAACAACAAAATTTAGATTTGATTTCTATAGATTAATTTAAATTTTATGTCATTTATTTTTCAATATAAAATAATAAGTTAATTATAAAATTACATTGAAATGACACAGTCGGTTTCAAATTCAATATTCGAAGAATAAAGAAACAATGTCGACTTGTCTATCTATCTATCTATCTATCTATATATACATACATACGTACATACGTACATATATATATATATATATATATATATATATATATATATATATATATATAAGTACGCTAGTGGAATATGCAGGCCCATAGAAATGTTTACACATATGAACTAATTTAACGCCTAGAAAATAAAACAAGAAAAAAACATAATGCTAGTATCGAGTGGCTTTCGAGAACAAAAGCTAAAAAAGGGGCATTAAATTGTCATCGCTCGACACTGGCGGCCATCGTATAAATAACTCGTCGCTGGGCGACACAAGAGATCCCAAATGGAAAACTATCTTCATAAATAAAGCATCGGCGTGAGAAGAGCCTCGTGCATCCGCCCCCTATCGAGCCAAGCCATCGAGTGCTTGCCGCATTGGGGATGGACATTGTGGTACATCCTGAACATCCAATATAAACGATTCACGTACAACGAATACATGATGCAATAGTGCTGCGATGCTCAGATACATAACTTCATATTTCTACAATATTACAAAAAGCAACCGTCAAACAATACTCTTTTTGGCCTATTTATTGCTTAATAGTTCATCTTAATACCACAGCTGTACTCATCATTTTATTTATCAGCTATGAAAGCGTCCATAAGATAGCAGTTTAGTAGATTTTACATATCATTAATAGGATTCAATTTATTATTATTTCAAATATAAAAATATATAATTTTAGTACAGTAAAATTCTATACAAATTCACAAAGTGCACTAAATTAGGTTACGATAGATAGATATTTAAAATACTTTGGTCTTTATTTCGGTATATTTGAAAGTTTTCCTTAGAATATAAAGCTAATATCTTAAAAATTTCAACATATTATTTCTATCTAAAATTTTATTGATAATAAAAATATTTTAATATAAACACAAAAATAAACATACAGAAACAACACTTTAGACACCTAAAAATCAAGACATGACATCGTTATGAGATCAAAGTGTCTATTTTTAAGGTCAGCAGTAGAAAATGCCCAATATGAATATAGCGCAATGCATCACTATCTAACTTGACGTAGATTTTCGAAATATATTAAGTCTATAAATCGATGACGAGGGTACAAATTACCGAAAAGACTACAAATAAATAAATATGAATGTTCGTGTTATTTTGCAAAGAAATAGAATAGTTTGATAGTCGTAAGAGAAAACAGGATCGATGGACAAGATGTTACCCTAGGGACCTGTGATGTAGGTACGTGCCGTGCTTAGCCTCGAGTATTTGACCAGGCTTCAGCAGCTACGAAACCGGCAATCTTGCTCTAAGAATTTAAGGGAGACCGATGCAGAGGTATGTAATACATTGTGAGATATATTTATTGAATAAATTCAAGTTACTCAAACTCAAATAGACAAACTAAGTATATAAAGACAAAAATTTTAATCAGAAAATAAAAAGATTAAATAAATTTCAAATATTCACTATACTCAAAATTTGTATAATGTTTTTTTATTAATGACAACAATTTGTAAAAGGCAAACTAAAAAACTCAAAATAATATCGTGTGTACAATGTAGCTACGGTTAAGAGAATATACAAAATTTGACTCTACACATCGACACGCCTCTATTATACAAAAAGATACGTGCGGCACTAATATGTTCCCCGTGAGCGATAAAACAGAATTACGCCGTAATCAACCGCGAGATCAGTCTTTCGACCGCATTAGCCCTTCCATTCGAGTCAATGAATGTGATGTCACCCGTTCGCCCTGACACCCGCACGCCAACCGACGAAACACGTTTCCAATATGCCGATGTCCAGTGCCACCTCACGCCGCGTATCACATCGCTCAGCTCTGAATCGAAATACCTTCTTCAAACGTAGATTAAATCGAGAATTTTATACTCGAGAATATAATTAGTTTATTTTTTAAACAAAAATCGTCATATGTGATAAAGGCACATATAAACACGCACAAATAATGGTACGTGCACACACATAGACATATGTATATATATATATATATATATATATATATATATATATATATATATATATATATATATATATATATATACTCGTATATATATAGTAGGGTGGTCCTTAAAATGGTCATTTTCGAATTTCCTTGCTCACAGGGGCTCAAATGGTTTCAAATAGATAAAAAACAATTCTCTGAAAGTTTTAGCTCTTAATATTAACGTTTAGATAGAGCGCAAATCAATCAATTCAATCAATTGAGATCAATCAAAGTTTTGTATGGAAAGCATGGAAAAATTTTCAAAAATTTTAAAAATGTTTTTTAGATGTAATTTAGCGAACAAATGAATGAATAAAACTCATTCATTTGTCGCTAAATTATACCTAAAGCATTTTTTTTTAATTTTCGAAATTTTTTCCATGCTATTTCCATACGAAGTTTGAATTGCGCTCTATCTAAACGTTAATATTAAGAGCTAAAACTTTCAGAGAATTGTTTTTTATCAATTTGGAACCATTTGAGCCCCTAGGAGCAAGGAAATTCGAAAATAAACATTTTAAGGATATAAATAAACATTTATATATATATATATATATATATATATATATATATGTCTATGTCGCTAAAAAACAAATGGCATGCGGGCGCTGAGGACTCCAGAAACGTCCCTGTTAATTATGTATATTAAACTATTACTAAGAACAATGTAATTTAGATATTATGATTACAAAAAACAGTTAAAATATGATACGAGATTATAAAAATTATAGGCAACATTATTGGAGCAATTATTTTGGGTGAAAAAAAACAAGGTAATATTGTACTTTTTTTGCTGATACTATATATTAATATTTTCTGAATTTGTTATACCGTTTAAAAGACTTCAATTTCCAATATAGTGTGGGAATTGAGACTCATCATTTTAGTTAAAGCAGTTCTATATTTAACATCGCTCATATTGATCTATGTGAAGAGTAATTTAAAAAAACAATAATTATTATTTTTAGGTAAACGGAAAATATTAGTATAAGATATTGAAAAATTGTAGGCGTGGGTACAGGATAACGTCTGGCGGGTCCAATACAAAATAGACGACAATACCAATACAAAGTATTTTGCGGCAACACTTTTAAATTAATAAACCTTGAAAAATAAATAATTCTACTGTAAAATACAATCTTCAGAGCATTTTCTAATTTTTACTCATTATAAATGTATACGATTGTGCGCATGCACATACGTAAATCGGAAAAAAGCTGAAGAAGCGTGGCTTGGCAAATGTATGAATTTGTAATCAGTTCGGGACGGTCAGGTGAGAATGCCAGGGTTTCTTGTCGGGTCAACAGGGTGGGGGTGGAACGGCTACGGCACGCCATGAGCCAGCGGGCGCTCGGGCACCCCAGAGTATCGTAACCGCAGAATGTATGGTTATTGGTTATCCAATGCATGCACACTATCCGCTAACCGTCGCCAGCCGACATGTCATGTACCTTCACAAACTTATATATATATATATATATATATATATATATATATATATCTTGATAGGTTTTTCGACTGTGAAACATATTTGGAAATAATCAGCAGCCCATTCGTCGAAATAAAAAAAGTAGTTAAGAAAATGTTTTTCTTCTTTTATAATACATTTCGACACTTGATGTGACATCATTCAGTAATCACCAGGATAAAAGCACAAAATTTACAACAAATATAAAAAAAATAAAGTTCAACACATAACTAATACTTTACAAAAAAAATACTTCTTTATACTTTCGAAAGGGTGTTTGATATGGGAACCTTTATACCCCACCCTATCATTTATATGTATGTGCATATCATATTCATCTCATATTAAATATTGATGATTCATACTAAATAATTATACAAAGAAGATGCTTAATCAAAAATCTGTCGTTAAACTAATAAATATCTTTATATATTATATTAAATATCTAAGTAAGTTAATTAAGAGACAAAAAAATAGAAAAAATATCTTTCAAACAAATGCTCTTAATAAAAATAAACCAAAAATAAATGCAGTTTCATTAGATCAGGACAAGGGGAAAAAGAAAAACGCAACCATTATCATACATTTCATATTTTTATATGAAAATAACACGTGTAGTACCGGAGCATAACATAATGCGGAACAAAATGCGAAACGTGGAAGGCTCACTCATACCGACCCTACGAACACATAAACTTTGCCGACTTACTTTCAAATTAAATAAGACTTCCATAAACTCCGTATGATATTAGATATGTACACCGTATATAATATAAACAGCATATACGTACCGCCGCTGCTGTATGCAGAGTTTTGTAAGTAGTAAGCAGTACCTGCGTCTATTACAGCAAAATGCCGAAATGTGCAAAAGTATACGCACATGAAAAACCATGAGCGCCAATTTTATTTTCCTTTATTTGCATTACTTTAGAAAGAAAATTAAATACGAAAGTAGAATACAGATGAATATGAAAATAGGCAGGCACTGAGCTTCAGATTTCATATATTATGAAAAAGTGAATTATTGTACAAATAGATATACGAGTAACACAATTTCATTAACGCTTATATGCGTGAGCACAAAGCTAAATACATATACATATATATATATATATATATATATATATATATATATATAAATTATTTGTACGTGAAATGCACTTCCATGCTCTGTATACCATAAAAGTGAATGTTTCAGATGTCCTTCTTCGCGTTTATGCGAAACACAAACCATAAAAAGAAACTGGAAATGCTTTAGAGATAAAAATTATTTTACGCATGGTTTCGCCCTCATGCTTTAAGATCGTTTAAACCGTGCAAACAAATGGAATTTCGCCTTGAACTTTTCAAATAAAATATATCTGTGGTGAAATTTGACATTCTCATGAATTGTATTAGATTTAAGATTCTATAAAACAACATGATTATTATTTAATAATAGTAAGTAATCTTTATATTTTCATTAGTAGTTTTATCAGAGGTACAGCGTTTACTCAATGAAAGTATAACTTAATTCTAGTATAAATCGGATTAATCACAATAATCGATAATGTTGACAAAGTGTTTAAAACGTGGTGAATATATGAGATCATTATATTTGATTTGCGGACGCGCCTGGCATCGTGGCATCATAACTTTGTTCGATTATTACATAGACCGCGAGAGGGAGCTAATGAGCGGACTGTATTAATTTCAAGCGACTCAACTATTCCCGTGCCGCAAAGAGAAAACGGTCGTGCTAGTCGTACGTGACACGAATGTCACCCGTATCGAGTACGGGTGCGACAATAGAATGCTCTCGAGGGCGATTTAGTGAGAACGGATTGATTGAACAGGACCTATAGGCAATATGCACCAAGAAATCTAGCATAATAAAATAGGGATACGAAATATCTAAATTCACAAATTCAAAGTCCAAACTCGACTTGATCGGTCAAAGAAAACGATGCTAATCGACCATATTAAATTAAATTATAACATCTTATTACTTTCAAATAATGAATCAAGATCGAATGGAATTTAAATAGATTTATAACAAGGTGAAAAACCATATTATAGCAATATGTTAAAATACATCCATAAAATTTCAAGAAAATTATATTAACACACATATCGAATTATATATCATTTTATTCGTTATTTTATTCGGCATTCTTCGTCCGTATAATGATTTTTAGTATCTTTTACCGGTTAGCTTGTAGTATAGAATCTGTGTGAATATTGAAATGTTGAAATGCAAAATACGGTTAGGTTTGAGCAACACTATTCGATTCTGGTAGCACCGAATCATATGATTCAAATCTCAGTAATAGTTTAATATTAAGTTATAATAATATTACAAATAAGAAAAACGTTACTTAAATGGTTTACTTTCTAATCAAAATAAGGTTTGTACCACAAACAACTCTTTTTTTAACATAATAAGTTATAATTTCTCACTTTAGTAACTACATCATGTAACTAATATATCATAATAAAATTGTGCGTGCTCTTACTTTTTGCAGCTTATTTACTGTTGGCCGAAATAAAAAAACTTGGTATTCCGATTCAAGCTGTCGGTTTCGGATACTATTTCGAATCTACGGGTATAGTCGTTTGGGGACGATGTGATTCTCGCTGCCACCATCGGCCCAACGACAGGGTGTCACGGAATCCGTATGCGAGTGGCACTTGACTATCGCATTACCGAGTGGTCTCTATAGCTGTGGAATGTCCGGCAGTCGCAGTGTACATTAAACTCGGCGCGAACCGGTCGTACGGACGGAGAACTATGCGAAACCCACCCACAATAGGTTATACTGAACCCATACCCCATGATTGCCACCCGGTGTCGTCGTGATGAAACTACTATACGCTTCTCGTTTTGTTTACGTTTTTACGCATATCACATATCGCAGGCCATTATGCGTACAACGTAATAATGTCTGATTATAAATAGGAATCCTATTACAATAATGTAACACTACGTAAGGTTAAAATATTAGTAATGGCTACTACAGTTAGTAAACATGTTCGTGAAGAGTTTCGATTTTTCAAACTGCAAGATAAGCAAAAATTGATATGAATTGTTTTTCTGGTCCTCATATAGACTTATTACGTATTATTATCACCAGTAATTCGCAAAAATAATTGCTTGAAGCTATAAATATTGATAATTTTGTGAAGGAAAAATGGAGGGAAAGTGCAATAATAATTATAAAAATTAAATATAAACTATATAATATTTAATAAGATCACGGGCAAGTTTTAAGTATCAATTTATGTGAAAAGTACTTTTCATAGAATCCCATATTTTTTAATTTAATTATACGGACCATCACTTTAATAACACTTAAGCGGAATACATATAAAAAATCTTGTCATGCATTTGGCTAGTTTTAACGACATCATGCATTATTTAAAAATAATCAAGTTTCCATACCACTGACGCGATTTTCGCTGTGTGTGCATTATACGCTTGGGTTGAAAAGTTAACTGAACAGGTCTGCTTTAAAAATACAATTCAAGGGTCACACCTTGAACCATCAACAATTTTTATGATTCAAGAGAAATTTATGAAGCATATATAAATTGTGCCTTATGTATATATATTTATATATATATATATATATATATATATATATATATATAAGTAATTATACTATATAATATAAGTAATTATACTATATAAGTAATTATTATATATATATATATATATATATATATATATATATATATCTGAACCACATGAACTACATCAGAACACATAATGCATACCAAACAAGCAATTATCGAACTATGTTCAATAAAATTTCCAGTTAATTCCTAATTATAGAAATGAATTTTTACTATTATTCTAAAATTTGTCATATGTCCCTTTCCACTCCATACGCTGGGTAATTTAAATTCAAAATGAATTTTACAAACAATAGCTATATTATTCAACCAATGCAAACATGGGCACATTTTTCACAACTATAACACTGTATATAATCTTGATCTGGTATTTTGTCAGAAATATTCATCAGCAGAGTTGGAATAACTAATAAAATTATTAATATATTTTAAAACTGCTTTCTTAATTCACTTTTTATTTACTATTTTTATATTTATTTACTATTTTATATTGTTTGCACTTTTGACAAGATAAAGTTTCAGTTGGTCCTTTTTACAACGAAAAAAATACTTTTGCTATACATTTTCTAACAGGGCTATTTATTTACTGATAGCGAATTTACTTGATTTAAGGCGATGGCTGGTTACACATCTTCGGTCCTCTAATTTTAAACATTCTTGTTAAAAAATTCGTATTTTTACTTGTTTTGACATATTGGTGGTGGACCTTTTCACCCGCGGGCCTTGAAGCTGCGCATGTGTGTGTGTTTATATCTTGGAATATTTGTATCATAAAATAAGAATTCAAATTAATAAATGTATGTGATCATCAGTGGATATTCCACTGTTTATCATACGCTGATGATGACATGTTGACATTTAGAATTTACATTATGAAATGCAAAAATCCTTGGTTCACTTAATCCCTTTATAAAAAGAAATGAGTAGATTTTCTCACAAAATTTTTTGAAATCTTAAAGTTTAATGTTTTGTAGGGTAAATAAGTATTTTTAAAACGTTATGTTACTTATATACCGAATAAGTATTTTTAAAAGATCATGTTTTCGGTAGTGTATTTTTAGTGCAACAAAAAACGTCGATAACTGATAGCTGCGGTATCTAGAAGGAGCTTGCATATTTAACAAGCATAGCGCTAACGATAACGACACGGTCTTCGATGCCATATTCATGTCGCGTTCGAGCGCACCGACTGATAATGAGAATTTCAGGGCTGACCACAATACTAATATAGTTTTACAACTTTATAGAAAAATCTAATTTATAATTTTTAATGGATCAGAAAAAATCTTTGTCATTTTTTCAAACTTTGAGTAAAGAAGAGTGGTTTTGATAATGTTTTTTTTCAATTTTCATTCGTTTAATAAAACTAGACATAAAACAGTATAACAAAGCGCTACTTGCAATAAAGTATTCTTTTAGTTGAACTCTACAGACCAATACTCTTCCATAATATAAAATATTACCTTGATTAATATATTAAGCTTGGTATTGCTTTTTTAAAAATATGTCAATTGCTATATAAATACTTTACTGAATATTTCAATTATGTTGTAAAATTATTCAGTATTGATTATTATGCGATATGAGATACTTGCCAGGCTCTGTTATGAATTTGAGTTCGTTACCTGCAACAAAATAAAACACTTATTAGACTACAGATCATAAAATAATAACTTTTGCTTATTAGTATTATCTATTAAATTTATAAACCACATCTAATATATTTAGAAAAATAACTTACTATGAAAATATAAAAACACATTATATTCGAACACTATGAAGCCAAATCTAGGATAAAAGAGATATGCTAGTTGGTAGTAACAAACTATCAAAAAGTAATGTATTAGCAATCCCATCAAGCGTTTCACACATGCAAACTAACATCACATATGTGTTAACAAAGAAACATCAAAAAGTTGCACGTATGATAAAATTGTTATTTGACGTTTGTGCGATTTGCAGGTTTACGTGCAAAGCGTCTGATCGCACAGTAAATATATGGCTTTTTTAACAATTCCTTACTACAAACTCATACTAATATAGAATCGTAACATAGCATTATCGTAACATATCTATTTTATCTCCAAAATTACCCCCTATGTATAACTACAGCATATAGCATAAAATAAAGATGAAAATATGTATATAAAATGTCAATAGAATGCATTCATACAGAAACGGATATAAGTCAGCGTTAGGAGCGCCGAAACATTACAACGGTCTCACTTACACACCAAATAAATTCTTGTAAAGCAATATATTGCATTATTGCTCAATCGATTTTCACTTCTAATTGCAAATATTTCTATGACATTTCTGAAGAATACCTTTCTAATCATTCGTGAAATTGTGATAAGTCATCGGGGTTGACCCTAACTTCGCCAAAATATTAATCGAAGTTGATGGTACAACTCTCATTGTACTAAAGTGGATTATGAACTGATCAAAAGACTATATTATTTATGTAATGAATAGTAAAATATCTGCGTTGAAATCCAGAATTTGTTTATTATTATCTGTTAATGCAAATTTGTATTTTTAAGAGTTAAAGTATATATGATACTATATATAACTGTAATAGAAAAGCAAATAATATTCATTCGGCACTTTCTAGGCTGTCAGAATAACATGACATAACGCTTGTTAATTTTTGAATAAGATATGGGGGCGTCATAAGACTAACAACTCACGAAAAACTAATTATATTCTTTATAAACTTTATATAATAACCGCACGTATTTCGGCCCGTTAAAATAAGGGGCGCGACGTATATTTGCAGGACACAAAATATTCTCTTGTCCTGATCATGTAATATTCAGCGTGTTACTTACAGCTTACAGAGCAGCCGAATCGTGATTAAATTTTCACGAATTTTATAATTATGATTCTGGCGTAATGGGAACGAGGCGGCATAGCCAATGCTTGTTTTTTGACACGTGTTACTTATTAACACGCAATTATTATTTAAATATTCCCGACGATCATCGAAAAAAGTATTACTTCGCGAAATTTATGAAATATGTTTTAATTTTTCATTCCAGGGCGGGTACTGTTTTCCTCGATGACATTTCGCATAAATTATTTTTTTAATTCAAAATACCATTACGGATTCAAAAATCAAAAGTAATTATATCGCCGAGGTATGAAAATGATCAACCAATCTAAAATATGAACGACACGCAATAAGTAAGACATGATATGTATAAATCCCGAAATTCGCTTATGAATATTCGATAATCCGATGGAACACTCGATGAGACTGCGAACTCCGCTATTTAATGAATCGGGCGGCACCTATCGCCCTCGCCTCCCATGGCTTCCGTCGTGTTGTGATCAAGCGACATTATCACTTTAATTACTGCGCGATTTGCATGACAGAAAAACAATAATTAGTATGCATTACATTCATCGTCTTGCATAATAAGAGGATCCCGCCGTCTCAAACCTTACGTCTAAGTAAGCGATTTTCATTATGACGCAGATACAAAAAGATTTTATCGATCGGCTAGAAACTAATTGCAAGTTTTATTAAAAAATTAATTAATCCAAAAAGCAATTGAATCTCATGAAAAAATCGAAATAAGACAAAGTTATTATAAAAATTATCTATACGGATTACACAATTTATAATAATTGTTAATAATGTGAATGCGAAAGGTAGGAACCATAAGAAATAGAGACAAATATGGTTTTTTCCTATTATATTTTCTCCTATATATTTGTAGTATCATATCAACAAAAATCTAGTGTACACTGAAGAGTAATTGAATAAAAATTATAATAAATTGCGTATAAAATAAACGTAAATGATACATAGGTTATTATGACAGTTTTTTAGAAGTATACATGTATGTCACTTATAGTGTCATATTAAAAAATTCATTCAATTTTATTTTAGGATTATTACAATAATGAAAAAAAAAGATATTTAATAAACTTGAAACACTATCACCAAATGTCATAAAATAATTATAACAAATAGCAAAAGTAGGCAATCTCATATTCTGGATGAATGAAAAATATTCAAGCGAAAAAATTTAACCATTACATTACCTTTGTCATAAACTCAAATTGTATACAAAAAATATTCTAATTAAAAAGCTTCAAATTTCGAAAGTAAATCCCAATGTATCTGTACGTACTTCATTGCTCGTCATTTTCATTAAATTACATTTTTTCCGCTGCCTGTTTTAACTCTCGGGCGGTATTCGGTAGACCGATGCGGCTAGCGGCGAGATTTTTATTATAGATTCGTCAGTGCAATTTGTACGTTGATATTGTTCCAAAATAATATTTGTAGGCAAAGAGCAGTGTGGACAGGAAAAGACCGATACATAGAAGCATAGGTCTGTTCGAAGCGCGAGCTGCCGCTGAATTGTTTATTGCTTGCGGGGCTTGATAACGGATATGTATTATTTATTGAATTACACCGCATGTTCGCACAAACCAAATGATATAATGGAAGATTGGAAATAATAAAGCCGGAGGTAATAATGCACCGAAAACGTGTTAGCAAAAGTGTAAGTAACAGTCGGTACATGCCGTTCATTGAATGTGTTACAAATAGTATAAAAATGCAAAGCACGAATTTCAAAATGGTAAAAGTAATATCAGATAAATTAGTCGTAAAAACAAATTTGTTCTACAAAATTCTCTTGAAGATGTCTCTTCTACACTCAATGAGAGTACTAACAATTTACGATAACAGTGATACAAGTAATTCGTTTATTCAACGCTTTGAAAAGAAAACCACCGTTTTAGAGATTTGATCCGGAATTAGGGGCATTATCAACGAGTAGAAAGGCCGTTGTTAAACTGTAAATTGTATCGCTAGTGGGTACGCAAACGCCGAAAATTCTAATCCCAATAAACCGAAAACATGAATTCCAATCAAGTGCGCGCAGACCGCGTTGCATTTAAATCGCCTTCTTTTGCTATACGCAAGGGGCTCGCGAAGAAATAAGTAGAAGCCCTAGAATCCCTCGTTGCGCAACTGAGTAAGTAGTGAAGAGCACGACATCTATCGTCATGTATTCGTACGTCAATGACTAGATATTGAGATGAAAGGCATGTAAAATGGTGCTTTGCGAAAATCATACAAACGTTAGTATTCGCTGTATCATAAACGTGATCTGAACTTATGAAAGAGACAGTTTCTCTGAAGTCGTATTTGACTAAATATTTGTTAACTTTAAACGAGATGTGATTAGTATATAAAAGCTAACGATTTCACAAATCAGATTCTCTATATCATTATATACTTAATCGCAGAAACTATGAATGTTGATATGCACAAACGATTGAAATATTAAATGGTATTTAGATCGCATATGTTTGATATTATTTATGAATTACAAATATGATTTATAAAGTAATTGTAATATTATGATAAATTCTGATTATTGCAAAAATCATATATATCCAAATAAATATACCAACTAAAATTTTTCAACAAGTTATTTACGGCCCACATATTCAAAGATCCTATAAGAGATTCATATCACAGTATATTCAAAATAAATGAATTGCAATAAAGTAAGGACTCCAAGATGATAACTTTTTTGTTAGAATAACGATTGCATTATGCATGGATAAAGTTTCGCGCACAAGTGTTTAAAATTTTATAAGGAAAGGAAATAAAACTGGTTATTGAAGGGTAATGAAAACCGCAATGTATTCTAACTTATTAACCATAAGATATTTGTCGTGGCATGGCCGACAATTCATGCAGCTTATAAGCTCAATGGGCTTGAATATTTAAAAGTAATAATGCTAAATATATTAGTAAAAATATCATATACGCGGTAACAGAAATTCTACTCTACATACTATGACTGAATAATTTTTGTAATAAGAAAATATACATATAAAATATTTATCAAATATATATATATATATATATATATATATATATATATATATATTTACGTCTCATTGCCAGTATATTATATGTAACAAAATCAGAGTAAATCAGAAATTATTCAAAATTACAATCAATTACAATTAATATATTTCAAAATTAGAATAAATTCAAATGAAAAGATTTCATAAAAATAATATGAAGCATCGTCCCCAACTATTACATTACTATCACAATTATATCTTAACGTTACTTTCCATACACACAAGTATAAATACGGTGGAGACGCCGCGTAGTTGCATAAGATACAACGCATTAAATGTTGTTCTATATATTACATGTTAAAAAAATTAAGAGTATCACATAGTCTAATTCATTTAATTATATATAATTATTTAATAATTAACTAATAATTTAATTGAATTATTTCAATGACATGCGCTGATATTTTATATATGCCAAAATATTTTATAACATGTAACATTTTACATATGTTATGATCACAAACTAATGTTACGTTCACTCCCTTAGTAATCTCTATTTATGAATATAAAATACTGAAATTAGATTGGCCCTCTAGCTGTTACATACACAAATAACAAATTTTTCGAAATCCTAATATTTAAGCAGCTACCATAAATCACATGGGTGTTAGTTTTAGTTTAATACATAAATAATCAAGTTATGAAGGGGCAAGACTGTGTGAAGACCATATAGTTAACTCATTTGAAATTTGTAAATATTGAACGCTCGTTCCTATAACTTACATTAATGATACGCTTCGGTTGAAAGTATATTTTAGATTAATTGAAACACAATATTTATATTGCCATTATATGAGCAATGTTGCCATCGTATATACCATGAATAAATTATGCATAATTTGGTCACGACCTATGTTTACGGCACACAGAGCCACTGAATTCAAGCAGTTATGTGTAGCATCCTACTTATATGATTAGCATAATGTTCTGTGTCTAGTTTTTGCTGCGGGTCGACATATAACAAAACATACCTTATAAACATCTATATTAAACTAATATAACACACGCTAAAATACAAACCGTCCCGGAATACAAACGGCTAACTATCACCTCACAAAACCAAACTAGAATTATTAATTTCGGCTACATGCGCACGGTGGCGTTAGCACGCCTGTAACGCTGTATGAACATTACATGCACGACCGCAACCAACTAAAGGTAATTTCGTTAAATATGCAAAATATAAGTAAAACACTATATATTCAAAATTTTAGTATAATTGTTTTATTCAACCACATTATCGTGTATCATATATTACCATTTTCTTCGATCGTCAAATTATTATAATAATCTATAAATGAATAATATTTCTTGTAATAAATATATATAAATAAATGAGACATCTTGCAATAAGTCATGATGTGGATTTAATTCAAAATCAAAGTAACTTATTAAACCATCTTTTTATTTTTATATTATTTTCATTATTAATGTGAGTTTAGAACACCAACCAACTCGATTCAAGAAAAAATAAGGTCAGAGATTTCCTATTGCCATTAAGACCCTGTCCAAACAAGGCAGTGCGCATAAAAAAAACATTTTTAAAGATAAATAATTTTAGGGCCACAGCGTTTTTAGAAACGTTAAAGACGTGACCCATAAACTGTTGGGAAACACTGTTCTACATGCTTTTGAATTATATTTAGTAAAAAAATGCCTCCGATCAAATCAATAATTTTTTTAAAAAATCATACATATTACAAAGTAATCAGATATATAAATTTTATTCTAAAGCTTCTCATTGTACCTCAAAAGACAACAAATGTCAACTCTCTGTTCAAATCTTTAAATAATTCTTATCACGCATGAAAAAAATTTAGAGCCAGCATGAATGATATCATTAACACTTATATAATAAATTGAAATAAATCACGTGATTCAATCAATGAAGAAATCTATTTATATAAAAACGATGGAAAGCAGTTGCCAAGCATTGAAACAATACACACGCCAAACGACCAATAACATCTGTCAATCAGAAAATTTGTATAAGAATCAGTCGACGAAATCGCAGCATATTCAAAGCGGCGATTAATACCACCACTCTTGTGAAAACAAACACATCACGCAAACATTTCAGATATTCCGTGCCAAATAAATAGACGGCTTCTATGTGCGAGCAGTCCAATAAACGGAAAAGCGTTAAAAATAGACTACGAGTGAATCTTTGAGAGCTTCTAAAACGCTGGATAAAGTTTGAGACTGTGAATGTCGGACAAGTACACAAAAGTATGAAGCGCAACAGATAAATCGAGTAAGACGAAGAAGAAAGAGAATGCAAAGCGCGCCCACCCAATTCTTGGTGTAGATACCAATCCTCAGTCAAGTATTCTGCTTTTTATTACAAAATATAAGCTATAAATCTATTAACGCCGGTGTATCAATTTCAATAGTTGCAATATAAATTATTTATCTGTTATTTATCCCTCCTTGTCCTTTCATCTTTGACACTTAAGATTTGCTTTCAAATATTTCTGTATATATTTAAATGTTTAGTACTGTGTCAAGCATTGCAAGAAATAGTTGGTGTTTTTCTGTTTTTCAAAAATCAAATATAATTTAAATAAAATATTGAATAATGTATTAGTATATAATTTTTACTGTTTTGAAATTACACTGAAGATGAGGAATACCATGGTCTCGAAATGTCTGTAATTATTAAATAAAGTGTGTGTAAAAATATGAATGTTATATATATATATATATATATATATATATATATATATATATATAATATAATTTAAGATAATATATATTATGCACGTAACAAATATAAATTCGTTCATATGCCTACATAAAATCTACAATGAAAGCTATTTGCAATAGATCGTAAATACATATGCCTGCTCTTATAATAGAAAACTGCACACGATAGCGTTTTCTGGATAGTACATCAAATAATAAACTGGCAGATATAAGACCGAACAACGTTGGTCCGTTGTTATATGCAGAGCGAAACACATCAATTGCGGCTACGAAATTTCACTCGGTTTCCCTTATAAATATGAAATATGTTTCATGTGAGAGAAGAATGAAAATTCCGCGCGAAACCAGATATCAGCATTGTGCAAGAAGGTCGGTAAAGAAGGGATCATGGTGGGCCGAGCTTTTGTGAGAGTTACAATATTGCTCTCGAGGGACTGACCGCCAGGTAGACCCAACACGACGCGTGTCCGACACCGTACCAAGCCGCGCTGCTCTTGTAACGGATGTGCCTCACAAGCCGCTGTCCAATGTAGCATACGAGAACCAAGTCGCGTTAACACCACTGCGGTTGGAATAAAACCATCGTTACGCCGCAACAGAACAGCCTGTGCAAATCCCTCTTTGCCTCATGTAGAATATATGCGACAGTAATAATTATGACATAACCTGCACACAATTTATACCATCATCCTATAACAATACTCCTAAATCCTATACCATAATTCGTGAAATCATTAACACAAAACACAAAGTTATGAAGTATCAAAGTCAATCTGTTTTAAATTTATCTTGAACAATGATAATAGGTCGAAACTTTACTAACATAATCATATGAGTCATGTAAATAAATGTAAGCAATAATACGGTTGTATATAATACTGAAAATATTTATATGAAGGGTACCTTTTACTTTAAAATAAATCCATGCACATACCGATGATCTAATTCCGAGGCGAGAGAAACGCTTTATTAATGCGGACATGCAAAATGGCATTATTTGCGTGAATCCAATTATACCCAAGTACACGATTTGATAATCTCTTCACTGCGGTTTACTTTGTGTTATAGAATGTGCTGCATCTCACTTACTCTCGCCGAGCAATATCTATATTCGCTGGTTATACATTAATGAAATAGTGCCAGAGATGAAGCAGTATCAATTATTCAAACACATATAATAGAAAACTTCGCGTTTTTTTATTCACTGTGTATTGGAATACTGAATCAAATTCATAAAAACTATTTACATGTTATTGGGCATACACAATTTAAATAAAATGTAACTATTAAGAAAACTCATATTTACGAAATGATTTTTTTTATTAAAAATGCACAAAGAATGAAATGAAAACAGTAAGTTATCAGAAATTAAAAGGCAGTGAATTATCTGAAATATCACATTATCAAAGCGTGCGGCTAACTGCCGGTCATGTTTTCATCATTGTCATTTACTTCTTCAATGGCAACGACTCACAATTCACTTGCAGATGACTGTAAGATGAGGTATATAAGTGGCGAAAGCAAAGGGAGCGTAAAATCGCTATGGAGATTATCCTCGGCGCGGCTGAGCGCGCTTGGCTGCTACATCGTGAGTACACCGTGGTACACAACGCACAAGCGGAGATACAGATAGAATCAGGCAATAAACTATCGGCTGGGTAGAACGCATCGAGCAAACTGTCGTGTATCAGTAAAGGGATGACAACGCGTGATTTGGAAATTCGAAAACGAAAAAAAAAAAATACTCGACGCGTATCATGCGATGAACATCGTCCGTTTCGCATTACATGAAAACGGTCCATTTCCATACACTCGCTTAACTCGGGTTCGGGGAATACTCGAGGACATAACACTCAAATGGAAAAATACATACTGAAAGTGAAGATGTATCATTTAACACGAATTTGATAAAACTACCATAATAGTTATACAGCAGAATAATGAATTACATAAAATTTCGCTATTTATAAGAATAGTTCTATTCCTGTTATAATATCAAAATAATATCAATAAAAATTATATGTATTATATTCATCAAATGTATTAAACTGTACTTTCAATATTTGAAATGTCATACAAATATACCATACATGAATTGATTATATATATATATATATATATATATATATATATATATATATATATATATATATAATAGTAATAAGAAATTGTAGTTAATCTATAGGGGTTATATTAATGTAATTTATAAAAGCATTGATTTATTTTGTGAAAATAATCGTTGTTGCATTGAAAATAGAGTCGCTGAATTATTTTCTGAGATGCCGTCGTCGTATCTATATTAATATTTTATTCATGACGCGTAATCCGCGCCGACAGCTAACTCTCTCTTTTAATATTTGTTTTTCGCCTCAGAAAATTGCACATACCTATGAATTGTCGCGCATCCTATACAGTAACATCAGGTACAAAAACTTGAATACATTAAAAATTATTGCATAACTAGCAGGTAGTAAGTTATATGACAACTTACTACCTGCCTTACAAATTGTTTATAAAAGTTATATTATTTATAACTTTTATAAACAATTACGGTATATATAATAACAAATAATTGTGATTCGTCATATATTGAATAGGCCTGCCAAAATTTAGAAAAGAGATTAGGACACCACGAGTTACAGAGTAAGAATGACAATATACAACATAAAAGCACTCTTGTACACCACGATATATCTAAGTACCATAATTTTGATATCAATAGTCTCTACATTTTATATTATAAAAAAATCTATAAAAAAGCATTCACGCATCTTACGTATGTTCAAACAGTAAGCTAAAAATTGTGCAACGGATAACAAGGATTTTTGTATCCATATTTTAGTTATTAGAAATTATATCATAAAAAGAGTGCTGTGTGTTCATATTTGTAGCTTAATATATATATATATATATATATATATATATATATATATATATATTAATTGGTACTCTTTTGTCAGCATATCGACAAAAGATCTATTCAGAGCACGTTTTGCTGTGAGTACATATGCCGTCGTTATGAATTAAAACAAATAATTTCGCTGTTCCACATTCGCTCGCTGAAGGTAGATGAACCTTCACCCCTGCACGTTGTATGCATGAATCATTACTAATTTAATTATCTTATACAAACTAATAAATCGCACCCTACGTTATAATTTGTCTACGCTGAATACGTAGTTTGTCTCAGTATACGAATAACTTGATTAGGAGTATAATTACGTATACAAGCTTAAGAATATGCTTGCTTTTAGATACGCTCGTAACAATTTTGTGGTTGCACACTGTTGTACAAAATAATTTATCCTTAATATTTATTTAAAAATGCATATTTTACAAATACATACCACCATAAACCTTGAATATTACTATTTATTATTCAAGCAAATATTTAAATAAAAAAACGTACACATAGTATTACAACAAAAAAGTTGATAAAATGAAAAAATTCTCATCAAAAGAAATAGTTAAATAATAAACGCCAAGCTATAAATAAATCTTTAGTAGTCTCATAACAAGACGCGTTTTATAATAAAAATATCAGAAGCGATACTAAGAAAACAATGTCACCAGAACAGCCGTGGCGAGAAAAATAATAGGATTTAATAAGGGCTATAAAATGACGCGAGAGTACACACTTCGATAGTCATCTCTGCGAATTCGTATGGTGGCAAATAAAAGTGTCATAGAGTGACGCCTATGTAATAACTTTTATTGTAGTAACAAAGCAGGAACAAAAGCATTCGGACTTATCCATGACTTATAATATTTTTTAAATTTTGCACGCATCCTCAGATTGCTTAATGATATCTTAGTAATAGGTCGAATGGATAATATATATATATATATATATTACAAATGTATTCTGAGTGGATAATAGATATTAATTTGGAAATATGAACAAACAACACTCTTTTTGCACTAATTTATTAAATAATAATTTTCACAAACGTTTCGAGACTAGGTTTGTCTCATCATCAGTGTGTTATAATTAAAAAAATATTAAAATATGGAAATCTAAATTAGCATGTTGTGTTTTTCATTACACGTCGTTCACTGCACGTTGTTCTTTTAATACCAATGTCTTCGGTATTCGTATTCTCTCCTACTTGAAACCACTTGAAATTGTAAAGTCACTCAATCAGATAGGAAAAAAAAGGATTAGGGTCCAGTTGAAAAATAGATGTCGTTAGGAGAAAAAATATTCTATGATGAGATGGTTTGTTTATAAGATTTATTATACATTGTTGTAATTAAAAGTGTATGTACATCTATATATAAGCTACAAAGTATGAATGAGATTCAGGTATGTATCATGTAATATATTGGTATCTGTCCTTTTTTTTCCTATCTGATTGAGTGACTTTACAATTTCAAGTGGTTTCAAGTAGGAGAGAATACGAATACCGAAGACATTGGTATTAAAAGAACAACGTGCAGTGAACGACGTGTAATGAAAAACACAACATGCTAATTTAGATTTCCATATTTTAAAATTTTTTTAATTATAACACACTGATGATGAGACAAACCTAGTCTCGAAACGTTTGTGAAAATTATTATTTAATAAATTAGTGCAAAAAGAGTGTTGTTTGTTCATATTTCCAAATTAATATATATATATATATATATATTTATATATATATATATATATATATAGTGGGTGTTATATATTTCTGAAAAAATACCAGATCAATGTTGAGTACAGTTTTATCTCTATCAAAAACGCACCCACGATATTTCTTTGTATTGTTTGGATAATGTGGCTATTATTTCGTAAAAACTCTTTAATCTTAACTTTAATATCAACAATAATTTGTTTGACGGTTTGAAATGCCATACCTTAACATCTCATAAATGACTTATTTGTCATCATGAAACGAGAAGTATTAAATATGCTAGAGAGAATTTATTGCAGCAGAAACACCTTCATTTTACATACTCCTGTTTACTTTCAAGTTTTGTCATTGAAAATTCTATCAGAAGTAGCGAAAAACACAAAAATCTCGTGAGATATCGCGTTCGCCAATAGGAATGCTGTAGATATGCAAGACGATAAAATAGATATAACAATTGACATATGAAACAAAAAATATATTGCTTATGAAAAGTGGATGCAGATAGTGATTGGCCATGGTCCCTTAGGTTGTGTGTTAAAAACTTTCAATAAATAAATATCTACAAAACTTTCACGAAATAGAATTCAAATATGAAAATATGAGTTAGAAAATTCGAGCCCTGGTTAGTTCTGTGCGATGCATGTGTCTCGCCAATTCAATGCATAAGTGCGAACAGAACGAACGAACTACGAAATATGCACTTGTAAAAATTTCACGAACTTTGCAAGCGGAAAATGTACTAATACATGGAAAGACATCTAAATCCTGTTATATACTTCATGATGCGGTGAAAAATATGCAGGATTAACACGAGCAGTACGCAAACCTACGAACATGTTTAGAATGTGAACGGAATGTTATAACATAGAAAGATAGTTTATTGTAAATATTCAGCAAACGCTGTAAATGTATTAATTTAAAAAATACAATAGTGGCAAATACCAAACTGAACCAGATAAATATTAAAAATGGGCAAAATTAAAATAAATTTAAACATAAACTTTTGATATTTGAGCTTTGTGCGAAGATTATATTTTGTTTAAATTTTTGGTATAACTACTTGGAAAACTTTAGTAATTTTTGTACAACCTTAGAGCAGAAAGTAAACATAGCATATCGCTCACGATTATTAAGTGCTGAATATCTATATGCAGTATTAGATACAACTTATTGTTGGATAACTTTGAAGTGCAACCAACTCTACAAAATAAATCCGAACCATTTGCGATAATGACTTGCACAAAAACCAAAAAGGAAAGACAAAACAAAAACATAACAACAAGAAGGATCGTGTAAGTCCGATATCAAAGTCGTGTATAATAACAAGCCCCAAAGCACGATCACGGAATAAAGTTTTGGATGACTCAATCCGGATGTTCATAATGTCGAGCGATAAAGTCGTAAGACGTGTCCACGTGTGCAACTAATACTAAGGACCAAGGGGGGGGCATTAGTCAGCCGGTTGACTACGTGCTATCCCAGATTTCCAGACTTTCTGGGAAACCCTACGACCACCAAGATCAAAATATAAAAAAGAAACAGTACAAAGTAATATGAAAACTTACACTATGGACATCATGAAAATCTTCATGATACAAAAAACTTCATGGGATCTACAAAACTCAAAATAAATTTATTATGAAGCAATAGACGTATAAAATATACAACAAAAAAAGAAATTATTTTATGTTCTTAATTTCATTAAGGAATTAGAAAATGTCATTTATTTTTTGTTCATTGCGAAATATCAATCTCAGAGAAAAAAGTTTATTGCAAACTTATCAATGACCGTCAACTTTACAACAGCCATAAAATCTTGATACGCAGTCGTAATAAAAGTTTAGGGACTATATACCCTTAATGACTTTTATGAAGCAGTAAATTACGCTATCCATATAATTAATTGTATGAAATTTTTTGATTTTATTAACATTACAAGGCCCATTAATTAATCGCAAAAACTTTTCAAAATACAAATTAATTCTTCCATCCAATTTATCGAATTAGTTACCTAACAACTGAATAGAAGACATAATTACGTCAACGAAATCTAGATATAAGCAAAATGTAATGCATACCCTTGTTAAGGTTAATACTATCCATCCCCAGTAAAGCGCTATGCAAAAAATGGCATAACAATACTCGGATAACGTACAATGGATTTATATCATAAATGTGATATCGGAAAAACATGAAAATAAATTATATAGCTTGTATAGCACACATGTATTCTAATATTCATGAGCAGCAATTCACAGACACGTATCCACATGTATCATAAAGCAAACGAACGGGGAAGTAACAACATCCGATATTGAAATATTTTAAAAATGCAAAAACCAACGCGAACTTATGGAAAAAAGTGTAGTGTTTTATTATCATGTGCGATACCTGAGTTATTATTAAAACGCCGCAAAATATGCAAATGTAATTAGCAACCGGTTGGCGAATGGATAATTGAGAGATGTGCAATTCAACGGGATGAATGAAATAATTATGAATAGTACTTAAAATTATTGGTATAAGAATAGCATATTTTTAGCACAATCAAAAATAAATTCAAAATTTGAAAATATATGGTTCCCATAGGGTTTTAGATTAAGCTTAGCGATAAAGATCAAGAAGTAAACAGAATATTCATAACTCTTTCTTGTTTCGAAGTATTACCCTTGTTACAAACAAATCTCTGAGTACAGCAGTCCGCGTTCTTTATATCTATTCGCAGTTCAACATCGATATTGCGAATAATGTATGGGGACATTGTTTGCATGGAAAGCTTCTCTAAGAAAAACAGTAAATCTACTCCTTTATTGAATGTTGCGTCTGAAAAACCCATTGCACTGAATACTTCATGTTCGTGGCGTATAATTCTTGAAGATATATCTATACTGATGCATTCTAATATACATAAGGAGATCGTTTGCATCTGGGACTAAGAAGGGCGAACAGATAAAAGAAATAGGGCAACGGATGCGTGACCAAATCGCCAAGTCGTGTATAAAAATATAGCTCAATATTTAAATGCGATTCGAAATACATAATGCGCAGGGAACGCGCAAATGCGAAGCAAGTGTGCCGAAAGCAAATAAAACGAATAAATGGCATAATAATAAACACATGTGTCTCCTACATTGCGAATTTAAAATGCAATGTAGAACCTGAAACGATCGCTGTGTAGAATTGATTTATTAAGAAATTAATATCATCCTAGAAAAATAATTATATGGTGTTAACATAAGGAATAATAATAACTATATTGATATAATAAATGAATACAACAAGATGAGTTCGTTTCGTGCATCAAAAAGTAGATCCAATCTATTTTCATTCCACTTCTACACGATCACGAATTCGATTGTGAATTTGTGTAACATTTTTACAGTAAACACTAAAACTTGCTTTTGACATAACAATTTGTCAAACAACGATAACAATATTCTACCATGGTTCATAAAAATATAATGAAAAATATTTTTGTAAGCAAAAGGTGCAATATTAATTAAAAAAATATTATTTCAATTGGCCAAAATAATATCTTGATAAGTAAATATTTAAAGCTCACAGAAAAAGATTTATGAAAATTCTATGTAAGTTATATCAGGATTGACAGGGTGATAGTATTGACCTTAACTTTCCTGAAAAAAAAAAAACTATCTCACGAGCTTCTAAATGCAACCTAGAGTTTTGCTAAATTTATGGCAATTTTCCTGTTATTATGGTTAATGTTTACTAATTTTGTTCATTCAAACTTTGAAACCGTAACCGCGAATAACAATTCTAGAACCATAACACAATAACAAAATTGTTCAAGCCACAAGTTGTCAAGAATTAAGACTCTTTGTCGAACTATGAATTTAAAATTTTTAAAATCGGTCGACTTTGAGAGACCCTTTTCTACAAAAGTATATACTACTATATAGTCGCCCTTTATCTCATTACCTGTTTTATCCCATTTGTCCTATGACAAAAAAATATAGAATTCAAATCCAATACGAAAAGAGTATTTACAAAGTCACCACGCTTGAACTGTGAACTGTGAGAATAGACTTAGCTGATGCTCTTGAGGTAGAGCTGCAACACCTAACCTCTGGGGTTAGGTTACTTTAAACCCGATATTCTCGCAGTTCACCTCTCTATAACGGGCGTCGGGTCCGTGCTGGTCGTTCGTTCGACACTAGAGGCCACAAGATAGACAAGACGCCTGGAAGATCACATACTGCGATAATGTTGCACCTTGAGCAGACGTTACACTCGAATGCATAAAGACAACGGATCTAATCTCTCTAGGCAATATAGTCTAGGCATTTCATCAATTTAATTAAGATTATGCAAAATATAATAAGTAAAATTTATCGAATATATTACGTAGAGTTTTTACTATAATATATCAAATACTATATAGCATGGTGCTGTTACTGAATCTTATTGATAAGACTCTAAATATTTACTATCTTCAAAATTTAGAAATATATCCGACGAAAACACCCAAAGCAAATATCTTTTTACTTGAGTTTTGAAGTCATGACTGTATAAAACATTTTACATTTAACAATCATATAATCCCCCGTTCCTAATTTAGCTACTTTATAACAAAGTGTTTGCACAAAGTTATATATATATATATATATATATATATATATATATAATATGACTGTTCGTCGTCCTTCAATTTCTTTTCTACAGGGTATTCACTATTCGTGATAGTGACTCAGGAAGATGGGAGAAGTTCGGACAATCATAGATCCAATAAAAAACTTTTGTATTTGATAAATCAATTCGGCCAACTGGCTAACGGGCGCCCGGACCCGAGCTGAATACGCTACAGGAAAAAGTTACCCGATCGGCTGCTATAGAGTGAGAGGAATGAGGAGAGGTTGAACACCACCACAGCCGCCACTGACATGTATCATATTAAAGTATAAACTGAAGAGAATTCGACGACAACATGCGACACAAAACATATAAAACACAAAAGATAAAACGATTTTTGAAAAAAAAAAAAACAACGCGCAATATAAATGACATGAATAGTTTACCTCATACGCATTATAACATTTGATGAAGCTTATGATAATTGATAATTACAGTAATAATATAAATAAACATGGTGAAGAAAAATAGTTACTTACGTTAATGTAGAAGAGGTAAAATAATTGCGTGACCAAAGATCAGCTTACCTGCAAAAAGAATATATATATTAAAATTCAATTCATATTTTTATCAACATGATATCAAATTTAGATAATTATATAAGAGTGAGATTAAATACCTATTGAATAGCATTTTATGTATATATATATATATATATATATATATATATATATATATATATATATATATAAAGAATAAAGTAAGAAATTAGCAAATTCCACAAACGTTGTGGCGTACTTCAGACTCGGATAACAATTAGAGTTTCTTGGTACAAAGTGAACGGAATTTAATGAGATTCTTCTAATATTTATGCTAATGACGTCGTTTTGCAAAACACACCTTGAAGCTAGCACAACAACAAGCGACAATGTTCAAGCGGATCCTGCACAGTAACGAGACATCGTTATGCGTTATGTTATGTGCCGGCCTGAAACGGGACACTGCTACCCGCCGAAGTGTGGCTCGATGGCGACATAGATGGCATACATCTTGGGGGCCAGTGTCGTTATCGTTACGGATAACGCGACCGGTGAATTCCGGGCGAGACGGAACGCCCGCACCGCCAAATGACTCGAATGCTTCAGAGCTACGAAATCAAAATAGGTAAGGCCGGCGCGTGTGCTTCGGAATTACCGTGATGTAACTGCAGACGTTATAGCATGTAAACTACCTCTATCGTCCTCCAGTTATAAGCGACTATGTTTGCATTTTATAACGATATTGCTTAGATTCATTAAAATCCTTAAAGTAAGAAATTATGTAATCAAAATGGGCACTATCATATTTACTATTGTATGTGAATAAATAAATTTAATATATTTTATATTTAGTGTACATACAATTTTGAACGAGTTAACCCTGCGCGAGTTCATCCATGCTAAAATAACAAAAATATAACGTCTCACATTTTCGTGAAAAACACAATTTGTGTATATTAAGATACTTAACTGTCAATGCACACAAGTAGAAATAGATCAACGTCAAACAACTAATTGACCTAACACAGCTCACACTCAAATTATCATAAATTTCTAGCCTGAGCTAACTATGAATTGTTCTGCTGTGTTAACGCTACAACGTGACTTTACAAACATGATATTGCCAGTAAATAAGTCCGTTAACTCAATAAAAATATTAAATTTTACTGTCTAGTGACGACTCTTTAATTCAGAATGTAAATGAATAAGCATACTTAATTCATTAATTCTTAATTTAAAGTAGGAAAATAAATTCTTTTGCAAGAGCATATATTTAAGCCAAATAACAATGTTTAAATTAAATAATAAAAATAAAAAAGTATCTAATTATGATATTTAAGGAACCTATTCTGTCGCCTAACAGAAAAATATTATGGCAAGGCTACGTTATGAAGAACTTTCCACACAAAATATTGACAAAAGTCATGTGGTTAGTGTGCAGTCAAATGTATTTCTCAGGTTGTCAGATAGAAAACCTGACCTAGAAACCGCATAAATGTCAAAACAATGATCATAGATAACAGGATCTTTCTAACTCAGCTCCATAACATACGACTGACGTAGTAGTTTATGTGCAAAACGCCTGAATGCACAGCAAATATGTGACATTTTGACAGTATTCAGTATGATTCCGTAGCATAATGTTTGGAAGTTGGAGCGTTACATGGCCTTGCCATAACGTTTTTCTGTTGTGCGGCAGAATCGGTCCCTAACTATTTAGACATATAATGAGTATTCGATTCAGAGAAGAATACTGTAAGAGATATTCTATTGCCATTTCACATTACAGTGCCCGAACTGGGCTATTTCCAAATGTAAACATATTTTTGATATATATTTTCAATTGAAAATGTACATCATTACTGCACGATATCAGCTTATCCAGAGCGGAGTTCGAACTCACGACCCCCTCCATACGAGTCCGTAACCATAACCATTACACCATGAAACACTACGTAACCATTAAATTATATATTTGACATTAGATAACACAAAAACCAACAACTGTCAGAAATGTGCTGACAATGAGTGAAAATATGAAGGCAAAGACCACTTAATCGATAACATCGAATTTATCGTTTGAAGATGACATCATTAATCTTACCGTGAGCATGTTCAATAAAGCGTTTGATTAGGTACCATCAATTTTCTCCAGATAACTCGATACACATAAGAAAACGAACATGCTTGTTCATGCTATGCTAGGAGTAAATAAGATTCAAGAGTAATTGAAGCCCTTGATCAGTATTAAGTCCCTAATGAACTAATGAAAATTACATACTTGCAACACTATTAAATACGATATCCTTAATTAGAAAATTCAAAAATTGACTTTATAAAAGTCGTCGCCCGATAACCTGTAAACACGGTTCCATTTGTAGTATGTAGGGTACTTATTCGATGCTGCAGTCACGTTCTGAGATGATGTTACTACAACTCTAGGTTGAGTGTGATTGTTTGCTTCTAAACTTGCTTGCTGAATAACATCCTTGAGATTATAACATATAGCATACTCGTTTACTTACTGGAAATAGGATTTCGTTATTCTCAAAACAAAATTCAGCAAAAGTAAACTATGTTACTCAAAATCAGAAAGTTGATTAAAGTCATTTATTATATTATCATTATTTATACGAATGCGCATAGAGTATATATATATATATATATATATATATATATATTCTATATAGCATAGAAATAATATTGTAATATTAGACGCTTTTAAACTCGGCGATCAAAAATCTACGAAAAAATGAAAAAAATAGAAAAATGAATATAACGTGCTTCAATAGGCCTGAATCCATTGCCATAAAAGACTAGCACGTTATATACGCCATTCAAGCTTTATGTTGAGCACATTTTTTAGGTAACAGAAAATTTTGCTGCATAAAAGCGTGCTATCTTCAAAATTCTATATCGCGTAAGCACATACATAGCCCGGCGCTTGGCGTTACAGGTAGGTATATGTTCACCCTACTGTATAATATAATAGCGTAGGAGAATAGGATGTGCTGTGTGAAACGATGACATACCAACTGGTACCCGGTTGTTGCATCCGGTTGAAACGACTTGCATTTATAGTAGTGACGCCACGAGAGGCGAATAAGAAAAAGTAAGCTTTTTTATCAAATCGAATCTAACCCTAAATAAAAAGCGATATCTAGAGCTTCCATAAACACTGATTAATACACGAAACATCATATATATATATATATATATATATATATATATATATACGAGTATATATATATATATATATATATATATATATCAATAAGAATGCAAACATTATACAAAAATCATGGTCAACGTAAGAAAAACGCATTATGCACAAGTATATAACCTTCAAAATGTTTTTGTAAATCTTTATCGTACCAAATTAACAATCGGAGTTTCATCATTTGTAGTGCATATAAAACAACGTAAAACTTCAATATTTAATACCCCATTAAATAAATTTTCAAAAAAATATTATATTTTTATATTAGGTTGTCAAATATCTCCCTTCCGCTTTTTTGCTCTTGGTTTATAATACAAAAAGGCGAAAGGGAGATATTTGACAACCTATTATTACGTATGACCTTTGAAGTTCACGTATGAACTAGACTACGTGAAATATTTCAAAAGCCAACAAACATGTCTATTGCCCCAACATAAGGAAGGTGTTAGTATCTATAGCCAGACCCGCCGCTGCGTCACGAACTGCCGCTACCTCCTAAAATCTAACAGCTTCCGGCGATATGTAGCCGGAGTTCGCGCTCTCTAACGACCGAGATACCGCGGTCTGCCGACGAACAGAGGGAATGCACGCCAAGTGTCGGATGAATTTACGCGGAAGTGGATCACCGCGTCAACTATCGCCACGTCGCGTTAAAACCATTTCGAGTTATCAGTTTCGTCTTTATATCAACGTCTAGTAATGCTTGCGAACATTTAAATACATTGAAGCTGTCAGGAAATATGACAAAAGTAAAATAAAAACACGTAATGGAGTAACTAAACAACAAAAAATCTGGACAAATAATATTTAATAATAATACTTTTAGTAAAAAGGCATATTTATTCTGAACGAAGAATAGTCAATCACAGTAATAGTAACACAAATATATCATGGAAATGAATCAATAGACAATAAATTATTCAGGAGCACTGAGTAATGAAATGTATGTGATTTCACTTAAATAAAACTGTATAATTAATAACTTCATTAATTATACTTCATTATAAATTTAAATATCTACTTAAGTCGATGAAGTGTATTATGCGTTTGACACAACATGTATGTCCACAAAGTCATGACGTTAACAGATTATCCCTTTAACAATACATTCTTTGACCTAAATAAATATACATTACGAAAGCATATATACATGTATCACCACATGTGGATGTACAATGCTAGTAAGTCCTCAGGGGCTCACTATCTTCGCAACCCCGATTTAACTATAATTATAACTAACTTGAGTTTGCACAACTGACGTTAGAGTAAATACAAGAATAAATTTATATGATCATATACACACTAAAATTTAACATATGCGCACAAAAACACACACTTGATATATATATATATATATATATATATATATGTGTGTGTGTGTATACATATACACGAACACATAAAGAGAGGGAAGAGGGGTAAATAAGGTTTGGTGCGCTCACACCACCGACATGGGGCTTTGGATAGAGCACCAATAATGTTAATTATAATATATATATATATATATATATATATATATATATAATAAGTGCTCCGGTCGAAACTCCCTCTAAACTTGATTCATATATACGAGTAAGATGGCATAGCTTACCACTGTAAACTCATAGAATAACTGCCAATGTAAATATATTACATAAAAAATCAAAACTAGAAAATCATTTAAACATTAAACAGAGGGGTTTCTTCAACTTGATAACAATAAATGAATTTCCCGCAGAAAGAAACTATGCGAAGGAATTACTTCTGTATTATTTTTCTCGAGAAAACTGTCCGCACTCCGTATCCGCGAAGAAAAAATGAAATGATTTATACATAAAACATTCACAAACACAGTGAAGACGCACCCGTTGCAAAGAGTGCGGAGACCGAAGCGCGACGTTGGGTGAGAAGCTCGCACGAGCATCGTGGTGATTTATCTGTTTGCCTTACGAGATCGCGTAATTAAAACGCTAACTCCAATGTAATTTATTGTCCGACTGTAGAATATGCGCGCTATCAAATGTAGGCAATAATAAACCTTCGAATAAATAAACTTGCTGCTTTAGCTTTGACGATACGCTCGCGGTCTATGGGTCGCGCTCTTGTTCCTATCATGAACTCTCACAACTGCAACTCAACGCACTGTACATAATACGATTACTATTGATTTATGCAACGGGTATAACATTGTAATATGTTTCATGTGCATTCTCGCGCACTATTTGTCATATTATTATTCAACGAATTTAGATTCATTCACATCAACAAAAAAGTCGTCAAGTTATGATTGCTCAAGGCACCAAAAAATTCAAATACGCAAATGGAAAACATCACTCGCCTAAATACTAATGAAAAATATTTTTATTCTTATATATATATATATATATATATATATATATATATATATCAAAAAAATATTTTTATTCTTATATATATATATATATATCAAAAAAATATTTTTATTCTTATATATATATATATATATATTTATATATATATATATATATCAAAGGTAGTACTGTCCTAGGGCAGATCTCTGAGCTGAGTTAAACTCCAACTCGAATCAGAGAAGTGTGAAACATTTCCCATTGCCATTTCACACCGCTGTATCTGAAATGGGCTATTTTGAATTGGAAACATATTTTTGGCCCATACTTTCAAGTGAAAGTAAACATCGCTACTGAACGATGTCAGGTCGTCCAGTCCGCACAGACCATAACGCCATAGAATACCCATGTATAAGCTACGGGACGTTACGTTCTTTTAGGGCGATACATAAAAAAGCAAAGATTTAATAATTAATCTTTAATTCCCAAACATTTCGACATAGCATCGTCAGTGGTTATTGAAATTGGTATCTTACATCAATTAATGTGTATATAGCACAAAAGTTAGCACTACTAACTTGTCAATAATCAAGATTTTTTCCTTTATGTAGATAAGTAAAGTAATGAGAATTATTTAACAAAAATGTAGATAAAATTAAGCTATTTTTGCAAACGAACTTGTAATTTCTACAATGTCCGAGGCCCATCATTCATGGCCATATAAATATGTATGATGTGGTTTATTTTATCAAATAATAAACAAAAACATGTTAAATTAAATTTATATTAAATTCTATTTATATCTTCAAATAAGTTTTCTTTTCAAGCCACAATTGTATTACTTCAAGAGTGTGTTCAACAATAACACCAACGTAAATATCAATATGTTCTTCAAGTAAATATTTACTTAAAGAACATATTATCTTGTTATAGTCACGTTACGTCTACAAAGCTATTAATCGAGTTTTTCCTATGATGGAAAAAATCATCAAACCAATCCGCAGAGGTTCTCATTTCACTTTACAGAGTTTTCCTCGTTCTTTTTCGTTGTCGTGCGTTTTTTGTTTCTTTTTGGTCGGCTTTGTTCCGTAGAGAGCGTTTTGCTCTATCCCGTTTGTGCAAGCGTAATTGTTTCTTGTTTGGCTAATTGCTTCTGAAATGAGTTGATGCGATTTCTGTTCGCCTGTCTGTGTTCGGATCTCTCTCACTCGACGGCTCGGTACAAACGCTCCCTTGTCTGGCGTCGAACTTCATTCGTTCAGAAGTTTTCGGTAATGATTACGGATAGAGCAGCCCGTGACTCGAACTCCGGAGATCGAAATCGTTCAACAGTGATGAACTTAAACAGGTTGAAGTTTATGTGGGTTCTATTCGTGTAAGCGGATCCACGGAAAAATATATTGCGGAATGTATTGAAAATAAATTATTATCCTCAAGTAAGAAACGCGCCTTTAAGAGATTTAATTTGTATATTTCATAGTTTGTATATTTAATACAAATCATACCTTATGCTTTTAAAATCGTTTATTTGTACAAAGTTAGCATTAGTCATTATAAAATAGATGTAGCAAAGTCTAAAATTTTCGTTGAAGCATTTTCTAATACATAGTAGTTTTAGCAGTTCATACTTTTAAAAGCTTATTGGCTGTGTAATGTTAAGCTAAATCCAACAAGAAAAGAAATAAAGCTAGCGGGATTGAATAATCACAGGCACTGGTCAAGCGGTGGATTAAACTGTCCGGTCGAGTAATACTTCAGAAAAACGACATGAAATGGTAGCGCGGGAGAATGTGATTTTTTAAAACAGTAATTGCTAGAGTGAAATTAAGTTTTACGAAATCAAAGAGACTTATGTTAAGTCATGAGAATTCAAAAATTGAATTATGTTTAATAAAATAATATTTAAGTATATTATAATATAAACAATTAATACACAATTACAAAATTAAAAGAATATTCATGTACATACATATATTATATATAGTGCGATGTTGATTGCAAAAAAATGATGCAGAAATATAATTTATAGTAAATTAATATAAAATACATTATTGCTAAATTACATATGATCGACAATTGAGTACACAGAAGTTTTTAAATTACTTGTGGGCAAAGTGCTTTCTGAATCAGCTCTTTCAAGTTCTAAAATAGCGGGATACCGTGCGTGCAGTTTTTTCTGTCCGTGTTTTAGCTTTGAAAGCTGTGAATATATTATTCCCTTTGGCTCCTCAGTACTTTCAGTAATCTTGACAGTGATTGCACGAATGGTTTTTATTTCAGTCAGCGAAAACCACACCTCTGAAGTTGCAACTCCGGGTTGAACACTGACTGAGCTTGTCAGGTTTTAAGTAATTATAATTTCTTATTAGACGAAACTTTAACAGGGCGCTATGGTAATTTAATTCTCTCTGTCTGCTATCTCTGGCAAACCGCCGCGGTCTCGTAACGGATGTGATCACATATTAAAAAGTGAAAAATCCGATAAAATGAAAGCATAATAGCAATAGGTTTACGAGTTTTTCACAGTATTTTTAAAAGCTTTTTGATATACCAAAATAAAACTAAACTGTAAGTATACAATAAAGTAGTGCACATTTATTTATAAGCCGTTTAATTTCACAATTTTATTGATAACGAAAGAATATTCATAAATAAAAATAAATAAACAAAATATTGAATTATAAATAAAGTAATGCAAATAAATATCAATCGATTCTCGGTAGGGTTAATGTAGTTGAAATTATAGGTGTAAGATAATAAATATTAGGCGTTTTAGATATAAGATTCAGTGATTGATCGTACACGGTATGGTTAAAATAAAGCGTACAACATAGTAATTATGAGACGTATGAAAACATAGAATGTAATGCTTAGGCATATGTAAAGCTATAGACATACACGTAAAGAAACTTATGATGTTGGTGTTTCTTTTATAAAAATATTTATTTTGTTATTAAATATCTAAAATATCTACCATCACAATCAAATTACCCAAAACGAATGGGTTAAAGACGTATATTTTTTAATTTTTATCCTTGAATTTAAAAATTGACCATCCTGTGTGGCGCGGCGTGCGCCCCACGTTAGAAATTACTGACCATTAGAGCACCAGCTTCAAAATCAGGAAAGCAAATTATATTTTCACAATTCAAACAATAATTAAGCTAAACTAGAATGCAGATATATTTAAAATATATCATATAATCAGCTTTTATTAAACATCTATGCATTTTTCATTGGAAAGTGTGGCAAATGTCCAAGCATTTACCGAAACTGAGTAATGGTTTTCAATAATTGTTTCCTAGCATAGTCGCCAGATAGTTGCCAATGAAATGTGTATGTACAATACCAAGGAATTCATCTGTGTGCGAAATGAGATGTAAATTGAGATAACAATGTGACACCGAGCCACTCATCGCTGTTATCGTGCCAGTTGTATGAAAACGAAAGCGCCCACGGATCGAGCAATGACCGTTGCGAAATATTTACAAATTGTCTTATGCATTATTAGATGTTCGAATTAGATGAATTATCTATGATAGTGATGATTTACATACGTTGTAGTGAAAACGCTAAAAAAATATTTATATATTAACTATACTGAATATTACAGCATAACTAGTAATTACATAATTTATATAAATATATATATATACATAAAATTTATATAAAATATATATAAAATACCTAAAAGCATAACATTTCTGATTAGACCTGCATATGACTATGTCTTTCGCCAGAATCTTTTTCAATGCGACAAAAACTTGTTGAAATCTGTCACAGATTTTCAATAGAGCGTGTGACATGAAGCACGAATCGCTTGACATCGCTGCCAAAATCCAGTGTCTGAACACCTTTCTCTCTTTAACAATCATAGCAAAGATTTATGAATTAATTTGTTTATAATTTCGTCCTAAAATATCTTCCAAAAATATGTTTTTGAATTAATAGCTTCGCCTATAAAAAGAGATGTTTATAACATGCTTTCGTAATAAAGGAGCACGAAAGAGTCGAAACTAATTAACTCATTTTCATAAATACACTTTGTATAATTTTTTACTAATTTAGAATATTGAATGATCGTATATATTATAATAAATTTTATATTATGAAGTTGCATGAGTATGTATACTACACAAATCAAAAAACTAATTCGAAATAAATTTAAATTTAGATTTTATTGATTTTATTTCTGAATGAAACATGAAATGTTTTTTAAAAGTAAACGCATTAGCTGAGCATACGACTCTGATCGTATCTATTGAAACATGTGTATTACTATAAACATCCTGTTTGAAAATACACTTAATGCTTCCTGAACTGTATTATTTATATATAAAGCCAAATGAAAGAGCTAAGAAAACAAGATGATTCTGAACACATGCAAAAAATTCACACTTATGTAATAAAATTGTGCTAGTTTCAATATAATGATTCTAGATTCAACATACTCATCCGGTGAAAATATGCATAATATTGTTTCAATAACCATCTTGTTCATATATCTATATGGCGTTAATTCATAATAATAATAAATTAATCAATTGATAAGTTAATAATCAATTATAAATTAGAAATATGTAATCATTAATTATTATAATATAGTTACTTATTGAAAATTTAAAGTAAAAGTACATGTTAATTGTGTACATTTATCACATGATTATTAACAACTGGCAATTGTTAATTACATGTTACTAACAATTTTGTAAGGTTTAAGCTTACTTCTAGCGGATTATGATGTCCAGTCTACATCTTTTTTTGTTAGGAGATCAGTAATAACGTCAAACCACCTTTCTACTATTTACTTTATAATTATTAAATCGTCTTTTATTTTCAGTATATAAAAATCCTATAATAGTGTCAAAAAGCAAAAAGAATATTGTCAAGCTGTTCAATAGTCAGCAAATTCAATATAGAGAATATTATATTACGACCACAAATCGAATGCTTGTAGCAATTTTTTATAAAAAAAAAACAATATATTTATTTACTTTTCAATTCTATTTATATCTAAATATTATATGAGTTTTTATTATTGATAGTATAGTAGATTCACTACCGTGGGCCCCCCTTTTCATTTAGTGAACACCGAATTTTCTTTTCGCTGAAGTGAACTCCCTGAAAGTTGTCATAGACCTCCGGAAGTCAATGCAGACCAATTTGTGAAACACTGGTGTATATTAATAAAATATAAAAAAATCTCTGTATACATGTTACTGAGAACTAAACTTATGAAGCATAAGCCATTTTCCATGACTTATTACATGTGACCATTAAATGAATAAGAAATCAAAAGTTTTTTGCGGCGCACGAACAAAATTCATGGCGCGGAATTTATAGATTCATAAAATAATAAAAATGTAGGAGCAGACAAAGATAATAAGTATGGATAAAACTTTGTTCAGCTAAAATATTTTATTCGATGGAAAATTATGGGTGCAGTATAAAAATAAAATCAAATGTTAAATAAGTTTCACTTGTTAAAATGTGATCAATTGGTATGTTAACAATATTTACAACTTGAAATTCTAAGTTAATTACGCAAAACTTAATTATATAACAAAAATATGATAAATCTCGTATCATTTTTTTAAATATCTTTTTTTCGCAGCAATCGCAATTTATCATTTTATAATTATAGAGTGACAAATTCTTCTTTATCTTGAAAAGTATCGAAAGACTATAGTAGCCCTACTATTAGCAAAAAAAAATAAGAAACACAAATTAATCCAGAACCTGAGCTGTTTCATCAACAAATCTCACAATAGCGTGACTGCTATTAAATTTACAGTTTTCATCCCAATTATTTACGTGCGTGTGTATAAATATAAAAACATATTTCTCCTCATATGCGAAACTTTAAGAAATATCGTTGCAGTTAACAATACGCTCAAAAACATCATAACCTCTAAGAAATCTAAAGAGAATAATCAAAGGCTCGATTATTGGTAAGTATTGACAGATAGAGTGTAAGATAAATTTCCATAGGATGACAGAATGTCAAATAAAATATGCTTTATATGCAAAATTATATTGCGCATTATAAATTCAGTAACGCGTGTTCAACTTTATATTACAGTCGTAAAGAGAATTTAATAGCGCGGCAACAAATATAAAGAACATTGAATACTAAACGTTACCCATCATTTTATTACAAAATAATAATGACACAAATAATTCACGCTTCGCACTGACGGGCGACATCGAATCTTCGCACAATACATAACGTCGCATTAAGAGAATTAACATACACGCCTACAGTGATTAGAGAACGCCTGGATGCCCTCTGAGCAACATAACAGTAGCGAATGCAACAATATCCCATGTATGATGTGTGTGCGACGTGTGTCTTGAGACAATTAATGCCATCATTGTGAAGCCGACGACGTAAATAACATTATAACACAACAGCCACTTCACTTTTAATGACTGAATAATGATAACCCCCAGAGTATTCCCTGCCGCAGCCGTTTGCGCTGAATATGAAATCAGTTCACAGATTTTATTCGCAATAATAATTTCATGTTAAGCAAAGTCCCCTCTAATTTCTCGCTGGCTGTGCGGCTAAATATCATATCCGTACAAAAATAGAAGTTTGGCCCTGTTACAAAATAAATATTTTATAATAAATACAGTCTAAAATCAGATTTCAGTATCATAAAAGAGCAACGGACCTTGGAGAGAGTTGTAACATTAAGGGAAACAAAGTTTTTCAATTATTATTAAAAAAAAATACTTTCTTTAAGCATTAACTGCTCACGCAAATCAGTCATATTTAAAGCAAAAATAATAAAATATAATGTCTTCTACTTTATTACAAATGTATTAAACTGACGATAATTCCATCAAAATTATATAATTGCTTCTAAGAAGTCTTTCACAGAGCTTATTAAAATTTGAAAGTAGTGTTGAATTAACATGCTGAATTATTGACACATTAGATATTTTAAATAATTTTTTTTGGTATAATAGTTAAGATACCGTAATGATGTTTGTTGTCATCATACCGCAATATACAAAATTTTTGTTTGAATGCTCCATAATTTCGAAAATTAGACAAATATTTTAAGATCAATTTCTAAATATGTACTTTTCATAAAAAAGAAAAATAATAAGTTTACGCATGAAATAATTAATGTTGAACTTTATATCTTACAATTATTCATTAATTGAACCATCAATTAATTGAAAATACCAAATACCGAAATCCATGGTCGTTATAAAACTAATATGTCAAAAAGATTTACAGTCACGATAAATTAACTTAAATAAATTGTATTTATATTTTATAAATATTACGAGAATATGTGTGCAAATTGACGGATGGTCGGATATCAAATCCTTTACCTATAATCCCATATCAATTTCACATTTATACGCAAATGACAAAACAAACTGAAACGCAATCTGTTATATAGCACTCTGAACCACCACACCAATCAATTATCATTTCAGTCTCATTTTCAAATTTCAGTTCAATAGCAGCTTTATGCTATGCACAACATATAGCACTCTAAAAGTGTCATAAGAATTAAGTTGCAATAATTTTTTTACGATACATTAAGAAATTATTTATACAAATCCATTAAAATACTTCTAGCATTTCTGAATTATAATTAAAATTTTAAACAATGAAACATGTTGAATGGTTATTGTTACAATGTCATAATTAAAAAAACAATTTAAAAACGAAAGCCTTATCCTGTTAAGCAAAATTAGTTATCATCAGCCGAATAATGAAATAAATAAGAAAACAATTACAATGCGCGATTAAAAACTCCCATATGAATTTTGAAAATAATACCACAGAATTTAATATTAGTGAGAAATCCAAATAGTGTCATATTTTTCAAAGCAAATGAAAATGAAATCTGTTTTAAACCCATGGGCAAAAGTACGATTTGTGCAAATATTAGTTTTTTTTTGTTTTATATGAATGTATATCAAACTTAAAAATAAATTACCTAAAAATATTTAAAAAAAACTATAAAATAAGTGTTGTGAATAGCAATAACGGAGTTGAGTATCGTGTGCAAAGTGTCGCAACAAAGGCAAAGAAAATGCCGCAACAAAATGCCCGCTCAGTCCGGAAAGGATTCCTTTCACAATATTGTAACACTATATACTTGGGATTTTCTCCACGATCGGGACAAAGGTGCCAGGCTATTGTATATTGATTGTATTCAAAGGATACTCAGATATACTGCTTGAAAAGAATAAAATAGAGAATGAATGATTACATAAACAGAAAGTGTACTTTATGTTCATTTATAAATAAATAATTCAATTCTCAACTTAGTTTCTACGCGCTAAATAAAAATTGTAGTTATTTCTTGCAAAAATTACTTGTATTATGTAAATAACATAAAAATTTCAAAAACTAATGTATTATAAATACTAATAAAATATGTCTCAAAATTATTCGAAAATTTTCAAACACAATTAGTCATAAGTAAACCCACGAACGGCAGTGAATGCTCTCAAGGCAAAACATACGCGTGACGGGGGCGCAGTGCTTCACCCCCCGAACTGGAAAGGGTCAGCCAGGTGATGCATGGTTTAATTACTACCGGTGTCACATGCTAGCAACGGAGTCGCGTTATTGCCGGCTACGGATGCCTTGCCTGCCCATATTATTCCGAACCTTGCCTGTTTCAATCTAATTGGTTGCGCGCGAGAGCTCGCGGTGTCGTACACATCCGCATCAATAAATAAAAAGGACACGATTTTCGCGCGACATAAAAAATTAAGCATAATATTATAAAGGGCAGTGTTCATATTTTTTTATATCGTAAGATGGAGTAATAGAGTCGAGTTTGAATTACTTTAATAATAGAATCATTGTAATTACGTTGTAGTATTCATTAATAAATAACAGAGTTATTTACTCATGCAAGTTAAGAAGTGGAATTTAATGTTCAACAGGCGACAAAGGGCTAAGTTACAAAAGTGAACTTAAAACAACGTATTTTAATTTCTAATATGCATCTTCAATCTCTAAGTACACAATTAAAGTAACAAATCATAATAACAATAATCAAATAATAAATAAAGTTCAAGAAATTGACTTCTACGTTTAGCAGATAATTAACGGAAAAAGATACAAATATCGGATAACTCTGTGATATCCCTTTTATCTCTGCACCAGGCCACATAAAGGTTCATGCTGTATACATTTACCCACAAAACGACCGTATGTGCGGATTTACTGCAAGGTTCATCATATAAGACAGTTTGGATTTCCGAGTTAACGCCTGAATGAGACGCAGTAGGTACACTAGAGAGTAGGCTGTCCGCTTTAATGCGATATGATACCACAAGAGACGGAGTCCGACAAAGGAAATAAGAGACAAGGAAAATAGGCTGAAGATCGCTGACCTTACCGCAGCCTTAACGCAAAGGATTTATAGAGGGATCCGGATCATCTGATATCAGACAGGAAGACTACATTCGCCTATTTCCACTATCGTGCAAAGGTAAGCGCGGCAGAAACTGATTCCTGAATCCGGCCTGACTGGCGGCTTGGGCCGCTACGTTATCCATCAAGTGATTAGTTACACGGCGAATCCAAACACTATTAAAACTTCTAATATAGCTAATACATATTAATAGATTTTGGGCATGGCACTTAAAAAGGATACGATGAAACGGACGTGATCATACATATGCATGCTCTTGATTCTGAAAATATAATGACACATTTCATCTCTTGAACATTCTATATGTATGTGTATATGTGTGTGCATGTATATTTTTGAATCGTTGGGGAAATAAATAAAATTGAATGACAGGGTTCACGTATCAATAAAAAAGTATTTGATAAAATTATATAGAACTCGATATTATTACCTGTCAAATAAAAATACACTGTATGAAATGGGGTGAATTCACGATCAAAATCATATATTTTACTGAATACTCTAAGCATATAGATTTTTTGAGCGAATATAGATGAATGGCTTTGAAACATATTTAATAGAATGTTATTTTTTTGCAAAGAACGTCAGCAAATAAAGAACAATAAACTACTATGAAAACAGTTGTAATCAAATCTACTAATCTATCATACATAATAAAATAAAATATATGTGAAATGAAGTTGGGTCCGCAAGCTACGAGCAATACGTACTTAAAAGATTAAAACATATGTTTATAGATTCAATATCTTAAGTATAAAAATAATTAAAAATTAAAATTAAAAATCACAAATCCTCATTATGTATTGTCAATCTATATTTGTAAACAAAAGAGCTTTATGTCTCAAGATCGATTTCTAATTATATGACTGATAAAACGAATCTTAAACCATGAAATTGATAATACTATCATTGCTTGCATGATCATATATACATTGTCTAAAGCATCAGAAAAGAGTTTATATATAATGAAATATAGATAAATATCAATTAAGTCCATATAATAGTACAAAAGCGGCGATCTCGATTCGATATGAAACATTAATCTATCGAAGTGATAACATTATGACAAAGAAGAAAAAAACGATCAAAAATCATTACGGTTCTGTCGCTGCGGCTTTAGGAGAAATAAACCGATTATAAGCGAAATAAATATATCGCATGGAATAAAAGCGGGCGCTCACGATATACAGTGTTATTGTGAACGGGCTTGCAAGTGGTGAGAGGTGGATATAGGACAAGGAAAGACCTTTATGAGAAATATAATCATTTTAAGTATTTTCTGTAGACTGCGGCGAAGTGAAGCTCTATATAGTGGATATCTATCGGATTCGATACAGTAGAAACCGATGAGATGAGGTGCCGATACGCCGTATTGCACATACCGACGTCTACGGAATACTTCGGTCGACCCCTCATCTGCTTTATGATTCCATATTTTATTGCGCACAATTCACTTCTGCACGACACACTCGTATTGTGCCACGGATAAACACCTATACGTGAGATGTTTACTCATTTCTTGGGCGTTTTGTGATAAATATTCGCACGCCACATTGGTTTCAGAAATATATAGAAGTTTTAATGAGATGTTCAGAAATTCATAACACGTTTGAAACGTTATGAATGAAAACGGCAGACCACAAATTGATAGAAAACGACAAGAACATAAAGCTTGTAAAATACTAATCCTTCCTTAAAATCTTCTGTTAAATTCCGATTTATCAACCATAGGAAAAGAGGACATGATTTGCTAATCTAGAAAAGCTTAATACAATAATTACAAATAAGTCATCAATTCTTAATTTATAATTAGAAAAAATCAAATATAAAAATTGTTCAAACTTTCATTCAATAATCGAATGATTCAATAAATATTATTGTGTTGCTATAAAGCAGCTTATTTTTTAAAATAAATTAGACATAATACCAAAAATTCAAAATAGTTGTGTCTCGGTTTATTATTCGTGGAATGTGCCAAATAAATGCGGATCCTACAGCAGATATTGCAAGGAAAACGATTGGGGCGTTATATCAAGGGAGGGGTCAAGGGAGTTCGGTTTTCGACTTGACACCGCACCGGAGTCACGATGTATTCGGCTCATTAGAGAGAAAAGAGGAGAGCGTTGGCTCAATGAGCCATAAAGAGGTCCATGAAAGGGACTCCTGATATATATAATGATTTCGTACAGCGCCGGTTCGGTTTCGCAAATGAAGCGCAAAAATTAGGAATATCTACAACAGATCAAGCACGAAAAACAATCAGCATGTTATGCCCACATTATAATAAGAATATTTTATTATTTTTTTATAGTTCCAACAGCAATCAGAACTAAACCTTACATTTAAACTGATTGTTGAAGCCTTAACCTAATGTTCTCAAGAGAGGCAGCCCATTCCAAGTTTACCATTCTCCTATGTGTGGATATGCCCACGAAAGACGATTCCTACATGAAATTATTATTATGAGATCTATAACCTCAAGTGGAACTATGACACCTAAGCTGTCTTATATCGGACTTGGCAGTAATCGAACCAGAAAACCCGGGACTAGTTGGTGATAGCCCATGTCCGAATCGATTACGCCGATTATATATATATATATATATAAATATATATATAATATATAATATAAATATTATTACTTTCTTTCTAAATCCGAATCAAATAAATAAATAAATAAATTATGATGTAAATAACTTCAAATTAAATAATTTCAAACCACTATGCAATAACTAATTGATATTTGAATTTTTTATTAATTTGTTTAGATATATTAAAATATATAGATATATATTGTTATATCGATATAATAAAAAATGCAGTATCTGCAAAGTGTAACTATATTCACATGCAAATTATACTTCACGTATACATAAACCTATAAACAAGCCGGCTATCTTATAGGAGGTGTAAATATCTATTGTATATTGGCTCATTATGTGAACGCTTTTACGCTTATATATTAATAAACAGCATGCGCTCGGCAAAGTATATGAACAGACATCGTTGTAAATAATGTTAATGCTTTAGGCATTATACACTTTGAATTTTGCTACATAGTGTATTACGAAACAGTTTCGATGTTAATTAGCTACTTGGCTTTTAACTTATTCCATATGCTTAGCATCATGAAACTGTATGAAGCATTTTAATAATGAATTCAGTGCATATATCACAAAATTAGTTAGTTGATATCAATATATAAATGCAAGATTTTGCAAACAACAGAAAAATTTCTTTGTTATCATTAATTTCATATGGAACTTAACCAAAGCTTCATTGAACAATATAGAGAAGTAGATATATACAACCATAGCTGGGCATTAACTCGTTAATCCGTTAATCGTTAATTAACGAAGTTAACATTTTGATTAACGGATTAACTTTTAAGTTAACTTTTAAAAATGTTAACGGACACGTTAACTTCCGTTAAAATGCGAGAAGTCCGTTAATCGTTAATCCAATGCCTACTATTTACCGCACGGCACAGCTTTAGCCAATGCCTTATTAAACGGCATAGAGAAAAGATTTGGACTACTCCTGAATGATGAACAGTGCCAACTTGCCGCGGCATTTCACCCAAAGTATCGGTTAATGTGGCTGGAAACGTATGACAGCAGTAGAGAGGAATGCAGTAAGAAAATGCACGGAAAAAAGGTAGAAGATGCCTTATGGCAAGAAGCAGCGAAAAATTCGAAGGACAGAGATAGTTTAAGTGGCGGAGGGAGCAATGCGAGTAACAACGATGATGACGAGAAGGAAGACTTTTTCAATTCTGTCACTCAGTCTATAGAAAAACCAAAGAGCTACAAACTCTTTAAAGAACTAGCTGTAAGTGGAATTCTGTCTTAAGGCAATTAAGGCGTTGTGCCTTAAGGCAAATTGCTGGTACTTTCCGTACCTAAAATTATTATTTTTTTAAAAACGATTAACATTTTTGAAAAAAATTTACTTCGAAAAAATAAGATTTTTGAGAAACTATAAACTATTGGACAAAACATTAATTTTTTTTGAAAAAAAAAATGTTTTCTTTATTTTGACATATTTTGGAAGATCTGAACTTTTTTCAAAGCAATTTTACTGCTTTAGGACTGCATAGAGACAAAATATAAAGCGCGTAAGCGCCGCGTCGCCGTCTAACAAATAAACATTGGTACGGAACCCAAAGGAATGCAAACAACTTATTGTTAAAATCTTTATAAAATATCTGATAATTTGATGTGCATATGTCTAATGATCATTTTGACCGCCAAATGGCATTTTTTTTTACTTTTTTCATTAGATCTCCGAAACCGCTAGACCTGCCTTCATGAAAATTTTATCGATTCCTCATCTTGTCAATACAAGTGAAATGTTTCTTGAATTATTCAAATCGGACGCTCCGTTCTCTTAAAAACTGAGTTACCGTTTTCGGCACTTTTTGTCCCGTATCTTCGGAATGGCTAGACCTGCCTTCGCCAAAAACTAATCAGCACGTCTCCTTATCAATACAAATCGAATGTTTTTTTGAATTATTCAAATCGGTTGATCCGTGTTCCCGAAATCGTCGACGAAAATTTGTATCCGCACATACATACACACACGTACATACATACATACATACCAACACACACACACACACACACACACATACATCCATTTTTTCTAAGGTATGCCAAAATATTCAGGAACCTTTGAAACGTAAAGATATATAAAAATTTTCTTTTTCGATTTTTTTGCGATTACTATAACTTGCCCTACGGGATGTTAATAAGTTTTTTAAGTTCACTAACGCAACTATATAAAAATGTAATTTTACACATATTAACGGATTAACGATTAACGTTAACTTGCGTTAATTCTTCCGAAATGTAACGCTTTAACGTTTAACGAAGTTAACTTTTTTTGTAGCGGATTAACGATTAACGAAGTTAACTATTTGATTAACGGTGCCCAGCTATGTATACAACCAGCTGCAGTAAAACTTTGCAGTATTATTTAACATAATAATTATCAATATAAACTTATTGATTATGATATTAATATTTTAAAGCCAAAGTCTTATTTGAAACGACTTAACAAACATTCAGATTCATAAAAGTCATCGGTCATAGAAATATAATCACAATAAGCTCAAAAACAATGCATTAAATCTCGCAACCTAATTCGATCCAAAAATATAGTATGATTCAGCATTCAAACAATAAAAAGCACCGACGTAATAGCAGCTTATTGATGTAATGGGTTAAAAAAGCTTTTGAATATTCATCGTTGATTAAAAGAAATCTCAAATGGGGTTCTTCCGCTTTTCAGGGTGAATAGCATGAAAACACAACCAAGTGGCACTTCTAAACAACAACCTTTTACAAGTGGTATTTCAAATGTAGTGACATCGAAACAGACGTGATGAGGCGTTGAATCAAATATTAAGGCTGTCTGGATTGAATATTTAGGGCTGAAAAAGTTCAGGTACCTGTATTTAGATACTCGAACCATCGAAGAAGTTTTCTTCCCAGTACACTAGAAGGTTGTTGTTATAAAGTCATATGAATGGTAAGAAGAAAAATAGTTTCATTATTATAACATAGCATATATTTATATAAATATATAAAATTATTTGAATATCTTTAAATATGAAGTATTTAAAAATATTTTATAAAAATACTTTTTCCAGTACATACAAAATAAATAAAATCAATAAAATGTTGTACTTAACAGAGTATTTAGACTATAAAACATATATAAAAAAATCCACAAACCATCCATCAAACGTCGACCCTCTCCTTCTTTGAAATATTTAAGAACGTACAAACGGCCAAGGCGCGGCGTGCAGCTCGCATACAAAAGATCCGATCTCAGACAAGAGAAGGCCATTAAAGGAGTCGAGTTTTCGCGGCAAGGCGAAGAACCGCTGCTCGAAATCGCGAACTAAATGAAACATTTTATAAATGATGTCCGTGCCACTAACTCATTTTCCGGCCTTATACTCGGTCACAGGTTAACGTTGCCGGCACTTGGCGCTACGAGAAAATGCACAACGGTCTTGGGTAATGGAGTAAGGGGTGTTTAGAGGAAACACCATTCTGTAACGATCTCACCTGCAACGACAGGCAACAGTGGCTGCACTATGTACCTACGGAGCCGCTACGCGCATCAGCTTTTATTTAATGCCTTTTTGTTTCCGGGATAATTAGGATGAGTTGCCAGTTTATGCTACCGCTGCGGTTATTAGGAACCGCGGAGTAAAAAGTACTTGCGCAGTGTAAGAATTTAATGAAATTCATTCTTCAATTTATACTTACTCTCAAGTATATTTACATAATATTTTGAAGTTATATATTTGATGTAGAACTTATATATATATATATATATATATATATATATATATACATATAAGTAATGAGTGGAACTGCCCTAGGCTTGCTCCGTGATCAGAGTGAAACTCCAACTCGGTTTAAGTAAGAATAGTGTGAAAGGTTTTCATTGCCATTTCACACCGCAGTGCCCGAAATGGGCTATTTTCATTTAAAAACATAATTTTGATCTATATTTTCAAGTGAAAATGAACATCGCTGCTGCACGATATTAGGTTACCAGGGCAGGGGTTTGAATTAGCCATGTCTTCCACACGAAGCAGTTTTAGCTCTTAATATTAACATTTAGATAGCGCGCAATTCAATCAAACTTCGTATGGAAATAGCATGGAAAAAATTTTGAAAATTAAAAAAAAAATTCGGTATAATTTAGCGACAAATGAATTAAAAGTGACAATTCGTGTCATTTTTTATTGGAAATTCGACGCTCTGCAAGATTTTTGAAATATTTTTCATGCTATTTCCATACAAAACTTTGATTGAATTGCGCTCTATCTAAAAGATAATATTAAGAGCTAAAACTTTCAGAGAATTGTTTTTTTTAACAATTGGAGCCCTTGGGAGCAAGGAAATTCGAAAATGTCTATATTAAGGACCACCCCAATATATATATATATATATATATATATATATATATATATATAGAAAGTAAATTTTATCATCGCGTATCACCAAAGGGAAAGGAGGGTAAAAAGAAAAATATCGTCATATTCATAATTTTCTATCTATTCGAACTATATCTTTTCTAGCATATAGCAAAAGCTAATTGGTTGAATATTAATGCGATATACAAAACTATTAATTCTATTTATACATTTATTCAGCATAGAAATAAAAAATCAGCAAATGAAGCAAGATTATGAAAAGACTTAAGTATCGCAAATTAAATAAGGCAACAAACAACTTTAACGAACTTCTCAAATATCCTTACCGATAAGGGAGTATTATTGTGATAAATACAAGTCAAATATAAGCATTTCCTGATAAAAGTCACCAAGTTGCACGAGCTCGGAATAATCTATGAGCAAACAACATAATTAAAGAGAACGTGTACGAATGACGAAGCCATTTAGCGACAATGAAACCGAAACTCGACCGAGTTCAATATAAGGTGTAACAAAATTCCTGTGCGAAGCGAAACATTCGCCCCCTTACTCCATTTAAAAGTTTATGGTTTCTGAATGACAAACAAACCTCGCTTCATCTAATACAAAAGTTATTGGAAATCTCAGGAGAGTGAACAAGATCAGAAGAAAAAATATTATCTACGATAAACTTTAAAACTATTTTTTGATACGAATCATTGAAATATAAGTACTTTTCAAACTTAAAAGCATCTATTTAAAATAGAAGCAATAAGCAATAGTTGAATAAGATTTACCAAAAAATCAATTTCTATACACAATTGAAAAGTATACACTATATGAACAATATGCTTCATTACACGCACATTTATATATATACTACCCATTAGTACTTCCCTAGAGCATCAACTCGATTTATGGAAGAATATTGCGAGAGGTTTTCCATTGCCATTTTACACCGCAGTGCCCAAAAATAGACTATTCTCATAATTGGAAACGTATTTTTTATCTATAGTTGTCACTTATAACTCTTATATAACAATTCTAATTGCTAGTATTTAATTTAAATTACTAAAATTAATAAACGTTTGATTTAATGTAGTTTAATTTGATCATATCTGTAACACGTGCATATTCATTGCATTTGATATGGAACACTATAGAAAATACAACTGAAAGCGGAATCTCATTGTAAATGCAGTATTTTTCACAGGATTGAAATTACACAGTCAAATGCGTTTTAGAACATTTATGCAGATGTCACAAAGTATAGTAATGAAAATGGTAAAAAATGTACGAGCTTTTTATAACAAAAAATAATGAATAAAAGTTTTAAAGCGGAATAAATAAAATCAAAATAACTAAAACTAAATTGTAGAGATTTTTACTTGGTAAATACTTTTTGTAGAAGCTAATTAGAAAGCGTTATCGATTAATTTGCAATACGAAACCGTTAATAAGTATATTCTTTTAAAATTTAATTATCTGTAACTAATATTCTCAATAAACTTGGATTATTAAGAGTAATAGTAATTTTTTAAACAAATTCAATTCACGTAACAATAAAGTGACGTAGCAAAGTTTTTAACAAAAACTAGCCAATAAAGATTTATAATGAATATCTAGTGAACGAAGCAGTAAAGATGAAATAATTATTTTAAACTATTAGAAGTAAGTACACAAAGACAGATTGCATGGTTTAGTATCTAATACAGAACATAAAAAGCTTAAAGCATTAATACAATGCACAGTAAAATATTTTGCTTACTAACACTAAGCTATCCATACAACTCAGTGGTCCATGGTAAATTTTATAATAATAAGTAAGATTTGCAATATAATTCTGAAGTTATATATAAAAATTTCTGATAAATTTGAAGAAAGTCAATGTCTTTGTTTTAAAAATACCTGAGCAATAAATTTTACAATATGATATTTCACACCAATATTGAATTTATAAAAAACAAGAAAGCCAAAATAATTCAAAACGTTAATGACGTCGAAACAATTACACTTTATGGTCAAGTCGACTGCAGCAATAATATCTGCGGTATATACGTACAGGTTGGTTATATACTGTTCACACGAAACCGAATAAAATATTCATGCAATTCCTCAAGTTGCAACTTCCCGATAAAGCACGCTTTTGGTAATTCCTTTTATCTCTACAACGGTTCGCTCATTAATATTGAAATAGGGCGAGATTTGATTCATCCTGTTGAAACCGCGGAAAAGCTTCTCGACCTCAGTGGACGCGGTCACGACACAGACATGCAATCTACTTTCTATGCACGATTTGTTTGTGAAATTTTCAAATATCAGGTATAAGATACAGAAAATGAGTTATAACGAAGTCAGTTCATTCATTTCCGCACGTTTTCAATAGTATATATTGCATTTCACTTTTACATAATATCTAAAAACAAATTAACACAAAAATAATAATTTTTTGAGCTCTGATATTATTATACATATTTCATGGTACACACAGATGAAAAAAAACTATTATAAGCATCTTGATTTAAACATTAATAATAATAATTATTATTATTTCTTTCTCTTATACTGTTCCACATTACTAAACTAGTAGCGTAATAAAAGTATTGTTTAATTTTATAATAAATTATATAATAAAATATGTAAACTGCAATAAGCTGACAGCAAATTGTAAGCTATTATATCAAATTTAATTGCAATAATATTTTATTTTACTTATCGCTAATTATTTATAGTAGTAGTAGTAGATGGTTTATTAACTGTTTCATAAAAATAAATCAAACATTTTAGTTAAAAACAAGCCAAACCTTTAGAATTATTATTTACATTCATACCAAAAGTTTTTTCTTCTGTGTTAGTTTTTTTTAATTTGAGCTCTTGTATTTAGTTTAATACCTGAATATAATCGTTAAGTATACGATATTTAATTGGTTTGTAAGATCTATTGTTAATTTTAAGTTAGACTTAACAGTTTTTTTTTAATAACCTGTATAAAACTTTCGTGTGGGTGGAGTAAAAAAGACCAACCTTTACATTGGCAAAGGTTGTAAGCAATAATAAGTAATAAATAAGTAATTTAAGTTCAAAAAAAGCAATTTTACAAGAAATAAATTAAATTAATCCATATTCGACCTCTGCTGATGAATATTTCATTCGAAATACTTGATCAAGGTTGTAACAATGAAAAAAATATTTTTATATTTTTACAATTTTTATTTCACATTGGTTAAATAATGTAGCTATTATTACGTAAAATCCCTTTAAAATTAAAAATAGACCTAGAATCTGATTGCCCCCTCACCGTCCTTATTCTCCGCTCGTGAGGCAAAAAGGGACAGATACAAATTTTGAGAAATAGTAAAAAAAACGTATTTCTATAATTAGGAGTTCGCTAGAAATCTAACTGAACATAGTTGTATAGTTGTTTGATGAATGTTATGTGTATTACGGAAAGTCAAATTAGACCTTTGTGCACCGCCTTACCCTATAATTTTTTTTTAGTGTTCTAATGTTTCGTTAATTTTATGTACTCAGTCTTTGTCTGACCTAATAATACTACATTCTATATATTTAAATTTATTTACATCGAGAGTTAATAAAGCTATTCTAGGCTTACACTAAATTAACGCGTGAAGTTTCATGATATGCATTGCCAATATTTTCTACAGTCACTTGAGTTAAATGACTTTTTCATTGTTCACATACTTACACACGTATTAATTTCTTGTCACGGCAGATAGATAAACGTTATAAATATAACCAGTAAATTGAATATACGCCTGATTATCACACTACCCCAGCAAACGCTAAAGCATATATCTTTGCTTGACATATAAAAATTTTATTTGATGAATACAAAACTGATAAATGAACAATAATTTTGTATACATTTCCCATGTTTTTATCAATTAGGTCCCGCGCCAAGTTAAATACATAATATACTAAATAAATATTATTTGATTGAATTCGCAATTGACATTAAATACTTTTGATAAATGATATACTGATAATCAAATAAGCGATAAGTTTAAAGAATAACGTAACATCCGATTAACAGGGAAGTAATAATCGCACGTGAAACATATTTGCTAGTTACACATAACACGTTTTCTTTAAATATACCGACGATGTTTCGTGTGTATATTTTTAACTTGCTTTGTGATTGCCGTTGTTTGATCTCTGCTGGAACAATGTAACAGCCTTGTTGTTTGCACAGTACGTTTTTAACGCAGCGGCGACGACATGGGGGATGGATGCCGCAAGACATGCAGTGATTCTAGAGTACGGGGATTTGTTGTATTCAATGAACGCAAAGAATTTTGTATTAAACAGACCGTAACGCGATGAATAATAAAACGATACAGAATAATATGTTCACATAAATCTCATGCAATTTGCGATTCCGATTAGACTCGCGAAGCGTACAACCATACGTTTCGAGGTCTAATAGTTCACATTGGAATTTTAATTGAAAACTATCAGAGATTTAATTAAAGAGTAAACGGATGTAATGGATTAAAAATAGATTTATTTAAATTTTCAAATTTAGACGTTCATGATAAAAGCGTAATATGAATTTACTTAAATTTTAATTAACTACTATAGCGACGTTAACCCGCTTTTAAGTTTATATAGTACAAGTAATATATTTCAAATTAGATTTAAATAAGTTAGAAATTAGATTACATAACATATATCAAAATTTAGTATAAAATATGATGATAAAAATATCCTAATAAAATCTACTATAATTACGTTAATATTTTTGTTTAATTCAAATGAAAAACAGTTAAGAGCAATTACTAATTTTCATGTATCATCGAATTCGTTACCCAAAATTTTCTACCATATGCGTTATTGATTCAAGTGATGATTCAACGAATGACGTTAAATCGATTACACAGGCCAACAAAAAAAAGTTTTTTTTTTGGTGCCTCAAATGTTAGAGCTGATTCTTATAGTATTTTTTGCGCTGATTTCAAATCTGCAAACCATTTTTTTGTATCAGCTCTAGTTTTTGAAATACAAAGAAGTTGCCGAAACCAGCTCCATTCGAGTTCGTCACGGAAAAGAACTTTTCAGTGTCAACTAATGTCCCAACTAAGGCCGAATGGGTCTTGTAAGTTTGTATGTACGAGTAGTCATATCTCATTAAAGTAACATTCGGAAATTGTATTACTCTTTTGTACTTTCCTTTCTTATATTAGGTGCGCAACTAAGTTCTCGCTGTTTGTCAGTATATGGCTCTATCAGTAAGGGTTGGTCGATTTTGACAAATCGAAAACGTCTTGAAGCAAGCTTAGAGTAAGTAAACAAACTGCTGCGACATATAATTGATTTCGTTTTTGCATTATATACTTCTGGTTAAGTGAATATGTCCAATTTTATGCCAAACAATCGTTATTCGCGAGGAGTGTTGATTTTCGTCTTCCATTCAAAAAAAAAAAAAAAACGGGAACTCAAGTGCATCTAGACCTACGGAAATGTTGCTCTGAGCGAAACAACATGCCGTGAAGGGTTTTGTCGCTTCAAAAATGGTGATTTTGATGTTGACGACCACCCTCGTGAAGGAAAGCCAAAACCTTCAAAAACGCTAAATTGAAGGCCTTGTTCGAAGAGGATCCGTGCCAAACTCAAGAAGATATTGCTTTAGAATAAGGAGTTACCCATCAAGCCATTTCCAAGCTATTGCATGCGTCGGGGATGATTTAGAAGCAAGAAACTTCGGTTCCTTGTGAGTTGAAGCCAAGAGACGTCGAGCGTCGTGCTTTCGCCTGTAAACAACTGCTCCAGCGGCGATAAAAGAAGAGGTTCTTCATCACATCGTGACAGGTGATGAAAAATGATTACATTACAGCAATCCAAAGACGAGAAAATCTCGGTTCGGCCGAATATTCACTTCGAAGGTTATGCTCTACATATGGTGGGACCAGGTCGGTGTTATTTGTTATGAGCTGTTGAAACCGAGTGAAACCATCACTGGAGAACTGTATCGAACTCAATTGATGCAATTTTTTTATAATAAAGTTACATCTTCATCGAAAAAACAGCGAGAACTTAGTTGCGCACCTAATATCGTAAAATATATCATATATATCGTATCTTGAAAACTAAAGCTCATAGAAACAAACCAATGTCATTTTTGAAATCAGCGCCCCAAATATACTTAAAAACAGTATTAAAATCGTTTGCACCATTTTCTTTGTTGACCTGTGTTATCTATAGACGGCTGGCCACGAAGTCGATTTGCAACATCTTAGGAAGCAAACGCACGGAAGAATATAGGCAACAAACTGCTACGTAATACGATATTCAAGTAATCTAAAACTTTCCACCATCTCTTCACTTTCCTTTCCATCGAGCGGTGTAATCATAATCAAAACGCAAATATGCATGAGGTACCGATGGAATAGGGTATAGCAAGAGAGTCCTGATATCATTACGCCAAATACTTTCTTCTTGTTCGTTAGACAAACTCATTATCCGCGAGTACCACTTGCATCGGCCAATCAGTTGCCACCCGCACAGCGCGCTCGGGCTAGCATCTAATCAACTCAATGCCCTTTATACAAGTGGGTATCGGTTGGAGACACAAAGTTTTTCTCCGTTAACTAAATGCAAAATCGAAGCAGGTCTACGGATGAACCATCAGAAATAATTGTACTGTTCCGATATATCATAATCATAAATGATCTATCTATGTAAGCATTGACATGTATGTATGAATTTTACTGATCCTCAATATAAACAATGACTTCACAGAAACAAAGATCAAATTTTTGGATCACTCTTCCGTGTGAATTTTTTTTTAATTTTTAATGAAGATTGCAAATTAATATTTATTGTAAATTCTTCATTATATAAAGCTATATCATGATATTTTTCATTCCACTCCTTTGTCATGCTAGCTATTAATCTAATTGGATGATGGCAAGAATCTTATTATTATATATTAGATATATAATCCATGTTAATTAAAAGTGTAAATGGTATGACAACTATCATCATGAAATATAATTTGAACTTAAAATAACTTGTCACATTTTCAGAGGTATATTTCATTACATAAGTTTCAGAATGAATTAACTTTTCCAATTTACATTTTAATTTTTGAGCATAGCGATTTTTTAAAACCCGGACGACTCATTTTATTTTGATCTATATAACCAGTACGATTATACGATACAAAGAATTACCCAATTTTATTAATGCTTCGAAATTATACTGTATAATAAATATTGCCAACAACAAGCAATAAAATAGAATAAGTTTTAATTTTTTAACAAATTTCTAAGCTATCGTGTAAACTTTACTCCAAACTTTTAAACAGTAGTCTGGGTATTTGAAATGAATGTGTTAGTTCTGAAATATTTAACAGTGTGCAATCCCGTGACTTAGGGTCGACCACAGTGCTCGTAATAGCCGCAATACTGTAGCTTTCGTAAACCACCAACCCGGTTTTGAGAACTTTAGCAATCCAAACAGAAAGTATGGCTAAAGCTAGGGAGAATACGTACACCTTTAAGTATATAGTAACATTATTCGAAGCAATATATGATCGAAATAATATCGATTGTAAAAAAGTTATATATATATATATATATATATATATATATATATATATATTTACAAGTATATATATAAAATAATAGAAAATAAGAATGACATATATAGATATAATAAATAGATAATAATCACTTCTGTTATATTTCGGCGTATAAACTGTCAGAATGTACTCATATTATATTAAGTTATATATAACAAAAATCAAAAACAATATCGCTAATATTACGAAAAGGAAACAGCAAGCACGTAATCTGCCAAGATACCACAGTTTATGAAATACCCAATAGAAATATATTATTTTAAAAACAATAGTCAATATTATTGATATTACTAATAAAAATAGCTTATTCTATTTTTTTAAAATTATCATTTAAAAGTAAAATAAATAAATAGTGAATTTTTATTTATATATATATATATATATATATATATATATTAGGGTGGTCCTTAATAAGGACATTTTCGAATTTCCTTGCTCCCAAAGGCTCAAATGGTTCCAAATTGATAAAAAACAATTCTCTGAAAGTTTTAGCTCTTAATATTAACTTTTAGACAGTGCGCAATTCAATCAAACTTCATATGAAAATTAGCATGGAAAAAATTTTGAAAATTAAAAAAAAAAAAATTACGTTTAACTTAGCGACAAATAAATTAAAAGTGAAAATTCGTGTTATTTTTTATTGAAAATTCTACGCTCTGCAAAATTTTTGAAAATTTTTCCATGCTATTTCCATATAAAACTTTGATTGAATTGCGCTCTATCTAAACGCTAATATTACGGGCTAAAACTTTCAGAGAATTATTTTTTATCAATTTGGAACCATTTGAGCCCTTGGGAGCAAAGAAATTCAAAATGTCCATATTAAGGACCACCCTAATATATATATATATATATATATATATATATATATATATTGAAGATTTATATATATATATATATATATATATAAAGTATTTCTAATACCATCCCCTAACAAAGAAGATAAAAAAATAATAAAAACTTCTTGCCAATGCAGATTTCAACCGACGGCACGCGTCACAAACATTGTCCCATTTATACGTGATTCACCCTACGGCCTCAATGTGTCGTACAAGAAATAAAATATCAGGTATAAAAATTTCTCCTGGGTACAAAAGATTTCAGCCACCTATATGATATAAATAAATCTAGCCAGAAATATATGCACGCGTGACACTTGACCTTAATCGACAATTACTATCGGGGTCCCATTTGGGAATGCATTAATAAAACTAGATTTGCGCACGTGCGATGGATGGGTCGTCCCATATCGGAATTGGGCTAAGCGACCCGTGCCAAAACACAATACAGAACCCCTTCTTGTAAAAGATACTAGGACATTTTATTGTTGATGAAGTGATTACCATTTGACCTAAGAATGAATTCTCGAAAAGCAACTTTGCATACTATATTAGATTAAGCTGTTTGTAATTTTCCTGCGCGCGAACGATTGGGGTGTAAAATAGACCAATAGATGAAATACGAGAGATTTTAAATTATTATTAATATATTTAAAAAAAAACCTAAACACTATATTGGAAATATTCATTCCACATGCGAGGATATTAATAATTCTTATAGGAAAATTCATCTTCATCTTACAGTAAAACAAATATCTTCAATAATTAGGCATTATGATTTTTAATGATCTATAAGCGTACGCCTAGTCAAATTTGTAAAAAATAATACTGGGTAATAAATAATTCTTTTAGAAAAATATATAATCTTCAATTAAACATATCGGAAATCATAAAGATAGCTGTCCATCTCATCCAGATGTTAAAGCGGTCCACAGTAAACAAATTTTCTAGCGCTCGTCCTAAATAAACATTGTATGCGGCGTTACGCAATCACACTGTAAGAGAAGAGCAATATCCAAAAATAAACGTGGCCAGCGCAAAATAAAAACATTTATAACTGAGCATTTATAATTTATAGTAGGCAGATAATCTTCAAATTAATTCTTAGGGCAATAGTCGAAAGAACGCTCGTTTATCTATTTTTGTTTTACGGTATACGACGTAGAGATAGAAAACCGCTGCTCAAAAATCCATGTCATTAACCTATACAATAGATGCTTCGTTCATTTTCTTTCGTATATTTTCACTGGTGTAGGTTGAATGTACTCACAGATTAGTTGACGTTTGCAGTAACAAGAAAATATTTAAACTGTCTTGACACACGAGATTAATCAACATAACAATGAGAGTTGTATGTTCACAAACGATAGTTATTAATATAAATTTAAATCAATCTTGATAGGTAATAAATATCATCATTGTTAACAATACATTTCGAATGTGGGTTTTACTTACACTGTCATTTCATTAATCAAACATCTTGAATTATTTATAATAAAATTTCAAAACTCACGTAACTGACATCGCCAATATTAATTTGGAGAAAATAATATAATAATATTCTCGAAAAAAATAATAATACAGTTTATTGCTTCATGTTTATGAGGCTGCACTAATTCCAATCCGCATGTGCGAAAACGTTCGACTTATAGTCGTGATTTATTACAAGTGCCAATAATTTATCACTCACGTTTAATTATTCGACAATATGTCGATATATCAGTGTTCTTCTAACAATAGCACCACATACCTGCAACAAAAGAAAATAGAATTGTAATTTATTGTTAACATATGAATGGCATGTTTTAAAACAATTTCTCGTCGTCTTAATGGTTACTAATGCAACGCAATAGCAATGTATATACAAATGAAATATATAAATAGAATATAACATAGTACTTCATGCGAGATGAGATTTTAATAATGATAAGTCACGACTCGAAATGCTTTTGATTAATCTAACGTCGATCGCACGAAAACGGTCATGCTGGTCGAGTTACAAAGCTCGTGCAATATCCAATGGCAAATTACAGTTTTAGAGTCGTCCCATACGTGTCGACAGATTCGGATATATGTTATGAAATAAACACACGAAAATCGAGTAATGTTTATAACCGTCTAGACTTGTTTAGCCTACATCGTCTTATGTGCGCACGGAAAATCGTACCACGCTTCAAGTACAGAATATCAATAGGCTTGCAGTCACCAAAAGCCATAAATTTGTTAACGGTTCCAATATGTGAGCGTATATACAACATATCACACAAGCGATAGAATTTGCAAAATAAAATGCTTTTAAAACAATGATTGCTTTGTTTATACATTCTTACAGCCGGTCTAATTATCCATAGCCCAATAAAATTATATGTAGAAACATTTTAGCCTGTGGATAAAATAAATTATTTCTTTGGATCGATTCCAAAAACTAATATAAGACGTTCTTGTGAAAATTATACTCATATACTCATATACGACTATACTACATCGTAAAGCAGTCACGAAGCTTTAAAACCAAGCACAACAGTAAAAAATGATTTATAGTTTGTAATATAATTAATGCTTTAATAATGAAAAAATATCGCAAAGATATTTTTTCCATAATGTTTATGTCACTAGATCGTTTTTATATGAGAGGGTTATTTCTAAATCCGAATGGTAAGTGAATTCAATCAACGCGAGGTTCTGTCTGCACGTAAGGGAATCGTACCGGCTCGAGATAGAAAAACACCATATCTCGGAGAACAAGACAAGACAGAACGATTGACAGATTGATGTAACGAACATGAACTGGTACTAAAGGAACTGACAATCGTATTGCATAGCAGCACATTCATTTCAGATCGTATTTGTATTCCGCTTTTTTGCCGTATTCTTATATAATATCATTTAAATAAGCAATTATTAGCTATCGATATAAAAGTTATTAAATAATTAGTTAATTTTTTCTCGACACTGATTTATCTTCAATCTCCCCATTTCCACAACTATCTAGATAAATTGATACTATTTATAACATTTATCTATTGTTTTTTATGATGTTTTATTTCTGAGTAAGTCGTCTTAATAATATTAATTGCAAAGATAATTTCTTCAATTGAGTTGGTTTATACAAAGTTGATACTTCAAAATATGAATAATAAACGCAAATTCATATCGCCAATGCATTTCATTATAGATCTCTTTAAGAAGAACTCCAATGAGATCTTCGCAGTTTAGCAAATGATATGATAATTTTATACTGAAGCTTATATAAGACTAAGACTAATCTCCATTTACCAAATAGTTGATAATATCGCCTATTCATGGTTTCGAATGTGAGTGCAATTAGAATGTCTTCATGGTTTTATTTTTCACGTACCAAAGAGAATTAAGTATTGTGCGTAGATTTGAAAGCTCATATTCATAGGTTCACATTGGATTGATGATTGTTTTATATAGCAGCAATTTATTTTCAACGAAGAGTTTAGACTTTCTACGCAAAACTAAAGTAGAAATGTTCCAAAAAGAATTAAGTGTTGTGCGTATAATATTTGATTTGAAAGCTCAAATTCATAGGTCCACATTGGTTTGATGATTGTTTTATATAGTAGCAATTTATTTTTAAGGAAGAGTTTAAGACTTTCTACGCAGTAGCCAATTAAATTCTTTCACTTTCAACATTATTTGCTGCTTTTTCGTTTATATGTGGCTTTTTCAAGTAAGTTTGCTGTCTAACAAGTAAGTGAAGTCCAAGATATTTCACTATGTTCTGTTCTATATTTGAATCTGAATTATAAAAACGTAAAAAAATAATCGGTAAACTGTAAAGCGTAACAACTAATTTGTACTAGTTTAAATTAATCAGAGTTAGCAATCCCAATATTTCATAAACAATAACAAGAATTTATACATTACAAATCAAACGTATAAAAAGTATTTCGGCTTGTCTTCGGTTTTTAGGAGAGAAGTCAAGTCTGCGATTGGCGTCGGCGTCTGCGAAAACTTCTAAGAAGATACTGTTGGCGGAAGCCGTAAAGCCGACAAGATCCGACTTGATTGACGCGTTGACAAGATACTCAGTAGGTGTGAGTGCGAGACAATCAACTCCAAACTGTGCACGACCGGCCTATGGGCTGGACCGATGATAAATTGCGATTGATTGTTGCGATAAATTTAATATGACCTAGGTTGGGCAATAACATTGACAACACCACATAGCAAATTAGGTCATTAAATGTTGAAAGGGAATCGAAGAGAATCGGCGGTGGTTATCGCTACATCGTATAACAATTGAAAATGAAAAAGTGAAACTGAGAAAAACATTCTTCATTAATATTACAAATTTTATTGATTCATAACTCCACTTTTTTCATCTAACGTTAAATCATTGGTTAAATCATCGATTTGAGTACCAATTTTTCCAATTTATAATGGTAACAATATTTATTAATATAATTTCATAAATTTTAATCAAGTACTTAAAACTGACTATTATATAACTCAAAATAAAACAAATTTGTTATGATTTATTACATTGACACATAACTATTATTAAATAATTTATTGTGAAATATTTCAATTACTAATCAAACTTAAAAAACAACTATCAATGGAACAGAACTTTACGCTTACATCTTTAATATATTTTTATGTCTCAGTGTAAGTTTAACAACCATCCGGATAATCTGATGAGATATTGTGAATCCAGTCTATTTTAATACTGACGGTGGAGAGCAGTCAGGTTTATAAATCGCATGTATGAGACAAGATGATATATGCGTTTTATCAATGAAAGGAAGCCAATGGTATCACGAAACGGCACACATAAACATATTTGACACTCTCTGTTAAAGTTCCGCTTTAGTCAATAAATCAAGTTCGAGTTGAAGATGAACGGGAAGCTTGTTGTCAATTATTTCAATTCCGACAAATCTCAGTGTACGATGATTAATTGTTAGTGTACATAATTAAATAATTATGTAAACAGTTTAATGGACATATGGGCTGTATAACTGTCGGTTACCATATTCATTACATATTAATGATGATACTAGAATGTATTGGAAAAATACTCAATGCAAGAGTTACATGACAAGTATCTATCGAATGTGAGAGTAAAATGCAGATTGTGAGAGCATGTTTATTAGCAACAAGTGTGTGTATACACAACATAAAAGCAAGTAAATAATTACGAATTATTAGTTTATCGATTGTGTAAAAATAATATATCAAATTAGTTATCCTAAAAGAAAACTTCCTAAATGCAATTCTGTAACATTTAATTACGTGTTCAAAGATGATATTATTATGATCAAGTGCAACATTATCGCGAGCCTTTTCTTTACATTTGACATTTATTATTTAAATTTTCATTCAAATTTTTATTATAGCTATAACAATATATTATTTCAAGTGTAGCGAATAAATAAAAGTGATTTTGCGAAATAATTTATGTTTGAGATCTGCAAATCGATATATATATATATATATATATATATTATAATATTGTATGTCTGTCATTTGAATAAAACGGCCAAGAGTGTCTATCCTGACGTGTATGTGCTCTATGGTGTGTCATATGTAGAGTGTCTGATCCCTTACGGAACAGAAGTATGTATCTGTGTGCGAGTCGGTGTCTGGCGGTAACTGGAGTGTTGAACAGTTCGGCGTTGTGTTAATTTGGTGAATTATTAAATGTGTTGTATGAAGTAAAAGGTGTTTTATTAATTAATTAATGCTAGAATAAAGCTAGCTTAAAGCTCAGAAGTGGGATAGGATCAAAACGTGGAGAATTTTATTAGAGAACATTATTGGTGTGGATTATTGAAATAGGCGATTTCAATAATCTTTTTTTTTGAGTGCCCGTGTTATTAATCAGGCGGGTTATAATTACGGGGTGCGATAGAAAGCAAGGTGTGCTTCGCTATCGTACAGGTGCAGGTGTTATTTGTAAGTTTTGTGTGTTTGTGTTGTTGTGCTAAAGTGAGGTTAGCACGTGGGTAACCAGAATAAGAACAGAGTGGAGAGAAAATATCAAAAGCAGGGCGTAATATTGACGTTGGCGAGTCGCGGAACTGCGATGTGTGTAATTAAAAACTGGAGATTACAAAAATAAAATAAGATTTGGTGAGATGGCTACTGGCGGTGATGCTGAGAGCTTGGTGCCCGAAGCCGTAAGAGTGCTATCGTTGACGGACTTGATTAATCTTATTAGGGCGACAACCAGTAATAAAAACGATAGCATCTCGAGCAGCGAGTTATTGGCGACGATACCGATATTCGACGGGTCGTCCGAGCAATGCATCGAGGCGTGGTTTGAACGGGTTGACGCCGTCCGGGATGCATACGAGGTGCCTAAGAAAAAGATGGCTGTGCTGATAACATCGAAGCTGTCGGGGCGGGCGAGGCGATTATATGACAGCAAGGCAGAGTATGCGACATATTCATACGACGAGCTGAAGAGGGTGCTAACAGCGTTTTTCAAAAATGGAGAAGACAGGATGACTAGAATGAAGCGCTTTGAGTCTCGGAGGTGGCGAAAACAGGAACCGTTTAGCGCATACTTTCAGGAGAAGATGGCGCTAGGGAATAGGTTGGGTTTTATGGAGTCCGATCTACTGGCTTATATGATAGACGGCTTCGACAACCCGCCACTCCAGGCTCAAGCCAAGATGAGCCAATTTAAGGATTTAGCAACTCTGCTAGGTGTAATGAATGAGTTGACAGCGGAGGAACGCGGATGCAATATGATGCCGCCTACGAGGGTACAGCCAACAGTGTTTCCTAGAGTGGAAACACAAGGCACATATCCTACGGTGAGGTGTTTTAATTGTGGCGGAGTGGGACATATGGCGTCCAGGTGCATCAAACCGAAGAACGATGGAGTGGCGTGCTACGACTGTGGCTCAAAGGAGCATCAGCAGAGATTCTGCAAAAATGTCCGGAGTACGGCGCAGGTGGCGCCTGACAGCACTACATTTCGAGTTAACGAAATATTGGCGATTGATGGTGAGATTACCACAGACGGAGCAAATATAAATATATCAGATGAAAATGACTACGAAGTGGTAGCGACAGTAGAAGACCTGGAGAGTGAAAAACCGGAGGAACCAGAGACTGCATTCGAAATGCATGACTATGGAGTGATAGCGACAGCAGGAGATCTGGTAGAAAAGGAATATTTGGAGAGTGAAAAGCCGGAAGAAACAGAGACTGCATTCGAAATGCATGGCTATGGAGCGATAGCGACAGCAGAAGATTTGGAGACTGAAAAACAGGAAGAGCCAGAGACTGCATTTGAAATGCATGGCTATGGAGTGGTCGCGACAGTAGGAGATCTGGTCAGAGAGGAATATTTGGAGACTGAAAAACGGGTGGTGCGCGATCCTTACCCCAGTCCAAGAATAGATGATTGCTTGGACTCACCGAAGTCTAAGAGGTATTTTACGAAGCTAGATCTGGAGAACGCTTTCTTTCATGTGGTGGTGGCTGAGACTAGTAGAAAATACACTAGCTTGGGGTGTGCACAGGGAGAATATGAATACAACCGTATGCCATTTGGGTATTGTAATAGCCCGAATGTACCTATGAGATATGTAAGTGACATTTTTCGTTGTTTTATGATGAACTGTGAAGTTATAGCGTACATGAACGATTTACTAATGGCCACAGAAACAATTGAGGAGAATATTGAGGTGTTGCGTAGGGTGTTAGAGATGATTCGTAGAAATAAGCTAGAACTAAAATTAAATAAGTGTATAAAAATAATAGGCGTATAAGGACAATAAGTGATGGCGACAAAGTTGGTAGAGACAATAAGTGAATGAAATATGATTTATGTTGTAATGGTTTATGATTTATGTTGTAATGGTTTATGATTTATGTTGTAATGGTTTTATGATTTGTGTTGTAATATTAGATTTAGATTACTGTGGTATTAGATCTCATCAGTCGGGGACGCCTGTGAGGTCAGGATTGGCCGAACTATAATATTGTATGTCTGTCATTTGAATAAAACGGCCAAGAGTGTCTATCCTGACGTGTATGTGCTCTATGGTGTGTCATATGTAGAGTGTCTGATCCCTTACGGAACAGAAGTATGTATCTGTGTGCGAGTCGGTGTCTGGCGGTAACTGGAGTGTTGAACAGTTCGGCGTTGTGTTAATTTGGTGAATTATTAAATGTGTTGTATGAAGTAAAAGGTGTTTTATTAATTAATTAATGCTAGAATAAAGCTAGCTTAAAATATATACATATATATATAACAGTTTGGGTATATAAATGAGCCAGGCAGCACATAGTTTTCACGCATCGTGGCCGCACTGTAACAGGCGTACAGACTGTGTGGCGCCTCACGCTATTCATGATGCTATCACCTGAGGGGTTATATAAGACTTACTTAACATTATATCGGACTTATTTTCGGTAGAAAGAAATAAAGTAAAAAATGTTATATTTAAGTTTAGTTTGAATTATCATAGATAATTAGCATTTACAGACGCAAAAGTAAATCTACATTAGGTTTGCAATTTTAATTTAGTTTTGCAAATTAACTATTAAAGAAGATGCTGAAGAAAAATCGCAGCAGATATTAATTTCTCAAAGTTTCATTCGCATATATAAAATTACCTCCAATTCGCTATAAAGTAAACTTAATCAACCGATTTCTAATAAAAAGAGTTTGACAGCAACAAAAAATATTATTGACAATGACTGACAATGAGCTTTCATTTTCCAGTTTCATTAATGGTACGATTCGTTATTATTCAATAAGAGTTTTCCAAAGTCAATTTCTAAACAAGCTGTGAACTTCGTGATCAATAGTAATTGTAACTTCTGTCATTCGTTTTTGCTCCGTCTTACCAGTCGCATAAACGGATTTGATAGAGTAAACTTTGCAAGTGCGACTACCCAGTTGAAGGTCTCCGCGTGGGCATCTCTGAATGGTTCAATCCATAAGATACATATGTGAAAGAGCTATAGTAGTTAGGGTCATTCGAATATTAAGTTGCAATCAAGCTACTCACAAAAAGACGACGCGTATTAACGCAAAAATTTTGTAGTTAAGGTTATTGGACTAGTGCCAGAATTGTGAATGCATTTCGTGTTCTCTACAAGTTAATTGGGCATAGGAATATCTACTATATTTATAACTACTAAAATAATCATAAGATCTAATAATTTTGTTTAATTTAGATACGTATTGAAATAATGTTATGGACCTAAGATTAAATTATATGTCGGACATTCTCCAGGCCTCAAGTATAAATAATCGGATAAAAATTATGTTCTCTAAAAACTATTTATCACTGAATGATAGACTTTTTATCGTAGTTTGAAAATTTATCAACGCATAGCGTATGTTAGCCAAATACACGTTTTCTACACATATCTATTTCTGTTTATTTCCATGTATTTAATTCGATGTTGTTGTATTTTTCGCCGACGTATATTTTGTCTCTGAACGGAGAGCCTGCACGTATGTTACGTGACCCGAATGCATAAAAACTAGTTTTACAAATTGCAAGTTCGCCACCATAGAACTTCTATTGTTGTTCGTTTATTCTCTTGTCTGTTATGCGAATTGGTCGATGTTTTATTGCATCCTAGGAAAAGATATTTGTATACGTTTATAACTATGTCATAAGTAAATAAAAAATTAATTATTTCTTTAAAATATTAACAGGCGTCATAATTTGCAGTGAATAATTATTTTGGAAAATCTACGAATGTGATTGTATGATGCCGTATATATGTCATTCATATATTCAAGTTTTAAATTTTAATTTGTTAATTCATACAGCAGGTATAATCATCAAATTAAGCTAGTCTCTTTTATTTTAGCTTACTCTATAAATTAGTTAAAGTAAATTAGTAAAAAAAAATAATTAGTTGAGTAAAGTCAGTTTAAAAAGATTTACGGTTTCTAGAAATATCACTGTCCATTATCTCACTCTTTTAATCCAAATACCGCGGCTTTGCGCTCAATAACGACCGCGAATAAATCAGGATATAAAATCAGTCGGGTAAATACACGCGTTGATGGTGATCCCCCTTAAGATGGACAGATGAACTCGATGAGATGATCTGTGCCACAGCAAAGCGTTCAGTCGATATTCTTCGTCATAATCTACCGGTCTCGAGTTAGTGATGAAGTGAAGTCAAAGTGTATTTGTCGGAGAGATTACACAGAGATTAGCCTGTAATCGTCAGTCATTAGTGGATAAACGGGAAGGGCTGAAGAGGTCCTGTGCAGCCACCCAGCCGGCTAATGATAGCGATATACTGTTGTTAAGATATAACGGCAGCAATATCGATAGTGCCAACGAGATGCATATTGCTTACCTAGTTGATTTCCATTTTTTTCATACATTTACTGTAGACCAGTAAATTAAACGCACTTGAACTTTTTTTGCTGCTCATGGTATTCAAGAAATGCCGGTTTGTTTAACGATTAATAGGCTACCGTAGGTAATCGAAAAGCCGATTAATAGGCCTGCAGACAAAGCCTGCCAAAAATATTCGATAAGCATTCTATGATTTGTTTAAAGTCAAGAAATATCCTTATTGCCTATTAATCGTTATCGCAGCATTTCTATATAGTACACACAGACACACCCCATAATAATTGCTAAAGCAAATGTGTTTTAACTTCAATATCAATGTGCAATCTCTTTAGTGGTAAAATGCAAAATATAGAATCGCTAAACATTAACAGTAGTAAAAGTTCATCATATGACAAATATCCTTTGTTTGTTTACCCCCTGATTTAAAATTTGAACTCTATCCGTAACGACCGACCCAAACTTCATATCGAGGCCACTTTGCAAGTTAAACAGAGGAACCCATAATGCATTGTCAGACTAACAGTCTACCGTCTGGTTTACTATAAATCACGGATGCTACGGACAAAACATATTGTTGTGTAGAATCTACATGGCTGAATAAAGTTTCTAGGTGAGTAGTCGAACAACCCAGCATTTTCGCCATAAAGACCCCCCGCGTTCAGTTTATCTCTTCTGAAATTTGTTAGGGTGAAGTATAATACAAAATGTTTAGTACTCACAAACAATACCAAGCTACAGTTTTAGTGTTAACTTTTATCAAGAGAATTGTAACTCTTGACACTGTCACTAAATAATATGAGAAAGCGTTTGAAATTCAATAAACCTTTGAGCAAAAATTTTCTATTTGCATAGTAAACTCCAATATATTGATTCCAACGGCTATATCTCTTATCGCTGCTTTTCCATATCATCTTCTTTGTTGATTTAAAAAGCACTTTCGTTGTAAATCGCATTAGTAATTACACACGTACAGTACAAATATTACTATCTATCCAATGCTAGTAGTAATACATGATGACATTTACAATATGACATACTTTTGTATCCAATTGATATCATGTGTATCGAACAATATATACAATAAATACTATAAACATATTGTGAGAAGTATCTACTAAATATTTAAGTTTTCTATAAAGAGTAAGTCTATTCGCCGTATCATACTCAGTCTTCAGTCAGATCAGTATGAACTCAGTCGTCATTTAGTTTTCATTTAGTTTAGATCAGTTTGTCAGTTGTTAAAGTTGTTGTAAAGTGTACAAGAAATCACAAAATAAAATAAAAATATGAAAGTCTACGTCTGTTCAACTGATCAGCCTCCACTTATTGGTAACAGTTTTGATAGCAACAGAAAAAACCTACATATTGTTGGCACCATCGGTGGATGGGGCACAACATGTTATATATATTATATATAATACGAGTTTGTAAAATATATAGGTTTCGTCGCATTTTAATTACGCTTTCAAACCGAGAATAAACACGAATTCTAGATCTTGGAAACGTTCGTAACGCACATTTAACTCTGGCGACAACTTGGACGCTATTTCTTCTTCATCAGATTGAATACGACTACCGACAGAATAAGCGCAATAACCGCATATTGACGTTTGTGCAGAGAAAATCGAAAAAACAACGTGCCCGGGTTGAGAGCAGAGCAATCGCAATGATGCCGGATGCAAAGGAATTTCAGGTGAAGTGAAGTGCAAAAAATAAACCATATGAAATATAACAGCAAGATCTGCCATGGTTTGCCGTATGTGAAAATAGTATTTCGTTTCTTACTGAAAATACAACAAAGTCTTTGCGAACTAGACGTTGTAAAGCAGACAAAGACCTGAAGATCATTTTCAGTGCATGTGTGCTGAAACGCATTCTTATAAATTGCCAACAATTATAATTATTTAAGAATACAAAGCAGGATGGAAATCAATATCACATTGTATAATCGATCTAGCATGGCGTGTTTCTACTTAAAGATAATATATAATATTGCGTGTATTATACTATATAGAGAAGTAAAGAGATCACTTTGGGAAAATATGCAGTTGCACCAAATCCGGAATATAGTAAAAGAAAATGAGATTGGTATATACATATCATAAAATGAGATATCAAAATAATGAATAGCATCAAATTTATTTCATTGCTCGATTTATATCGTAAATGTTAAGCAAAAACTGATTTTTATTTGCAAAGAAGTCATTGTTCTGAAATAAGAACATTATAAATACTTCTACCAAATTATGATCCGATGCAGCTCATGTTGGAATAAATAAAATTTACCAACAAACTCAATATTATGCATTATGTATATACCTATGTATATGTGTGTATGTTTACTGAGTTTCATATACTCTACACCAAATAATTACTCTTCTCTAGACTGTTCTCCGTATTAGAAAGAGATATATGAAAACTTAAAGGAAGAACTGAACATTATAGAAATAATTACCCAAATACGAGAGTGTAGACTTGCGCATAATTTTATATTAAAAGCAATCTAACTAGTCTCGACGCATTTACATATGAATTTATCAGTGGCAAAACATTCGTTATACATATGTGTCTACAGATAGCACTTGTTTAATTTGTTTTATAAACGTAAATATTAGCAATAGCGCTTGTATAATGTTTACGTATAAATTTTGTGCATAAGAAAAGGTAACATATGTAATAAGTGTAAGTCGACATATTTGTGAAATTGAGGATAATCTTAATAATATTTCAGAGCAATTCGGAATCACACACATTTATATATATATATATATATATATATATATAAATGCGTACGTAAGTATTGCCTTCTGCAACTCATGAATATCATAATTTGGCATGGTGATCTAATAAAATGTTATCATGATATAAACTGAAATTAATTAAATATACTTTGTACAAAGCGTGAGCTCTCATAAAACAGTCAAAGTTCCCTGGTAAATGATATGCTGTTCTCGCATAAATAGCCAAAAATAACCATTTATAACAGCTAATATAACAGCTAGATGCGTTCTCTGCAAGATTATATAGATACCGCGACACTAGTTCAAATTGATATTAATGTATGATATGTTTATACACGTACGAGATATTAATGTATTTACACATACGTACATAAACACAGATAAATATACATTTACACATACAGTACTCTTTTGGCAAGTGCTTTAACGTATGTGTATGCAAATTATTCGTATATTTCCCGAATGAACGAAAAGTACATATACCACAAATGATTTACAATGACATTTATCGCAACGATATGGACCATTGTGAATTAGGAAAATCATATTAAAATGACATATGATTCAATTTGTTATAATCATGAACAGTTGTTCGGGGTTCTGGATCGCCAATGAATTGCAATGAAAGATTGTAAAATGTCTATGATATTGACAGTTTTGACAATCGCATTATTGAATTTCAATGTTGCTTTCCCTGTTGAACTGTGATGGACACTCAATAATAAACACAATATAAAATTAACGAAATCCTATATTTTAAATTCATTAACAAAATGAGTATAAGTAATCAGTGAAAGCACATGTAAGAGTACTTAAATGTAACTTCAGAAATTATTATATTATCCACAAATTATTATATTATTCTTATATTATACATATATGTAGGTTATATATTTTTACATATTTACAAAATGATACTTTGATTTATAGCTAATTTTATGGTTAATTTCTTCTTGAATTTATTACCTCTTTCAATATTTACTTATTGAATTTTTAACTTATTTAATTTTTATTTTTTTAATCACTTTTATTTCAGGTTTATTTTAATATAAATGTATTTGTTAGTTTGAGTTCGTGAATGTCAATTGTAATGTTCTGTTATAACTTACTTATCATCCTATATTTTTATTTTGGCTTTTAATTAATTTGAAAAAATAAACAGATTAAAAATATATTACAAATGTTGTAAATAATGAGTAATATTAATAATCATAACCATGATTGTTGATGCTAAACGTATAAGGTAATCAATTTTGTTTAGTAACAAATGAAAAGTCAGATAAAGTCAGTAAACCTGACCTACGACGGCATTAGTGGTAAATATGACTTGCAGGCCGACGGCTAACCAGTCACCTGAATTATTGATATACGAGAGGGACCGCAGAGTTCGAGAGTCTCGGCAAATACCGACTCTTGGCTGCAAAACGCCGCCGCCGTCGCGGCCACATTAAATATTCAAGAAAAGCAGTAGCGTATACATAAAACCCCATTGCCGGTAACACGCAATGCTATAGAACTGTAGCTTCAAACTTACTTAGCGGTTCATATGAATAAATCCAGTGGCAAAATATCAATCGTCCCTCATTCTTTTCAATTATTGTCTATGCAATATACGCAATTTATAAAGAACGATTTTGTTTCATAAAATACAAAAAATCCAAAGCGAATGAACTGTAATATTCTAAAAACATTTGTAACGTTTCTTCAATCAACAATCAAAGAAGAACTTTTAATAAATCAGAATCCAAAAAGATCTCTATTATACATGACCCTACTTCTTCATTATAGTAATTTTATGTATTGTACAGTGGAGCATTTAAAGTCGAAACCACATAGGTTGCACAGTAATTCTGTCCACGTACCTGTTGAATTGCAGTGGAAGTGCAACGAGACTAACACGGGGAATTTTCCGATTTCCATGGTCGCTAAAGATATAAAGAACCGACAGTCCTCCGACCTCCTCTCTGAAACGGAGCACGCGGCATAAATCCTGAAATTATTTCCTGGCCAACACGGTGAATGTTGCGAAGCGCGTGAAACGATATCCTCTCTCTCATGCTTTATCTTGGATGTTCTATTTCATTCTGGCGGAGTTATTTTCAAATACGTTTCTTTCGAAATTTATTGCTGCAAAAGGACTAGGCGAAAGAAGATTGTAAGCAAGCAAGGAGCTACGCGGCAAAGAAGCAGCGTGGAGTCTTCAGATATCAAGCAGAAACGACGAATACGCAATACTTTCGAAGGAGATATCCATGTATACTTTTATAGATGTACATATATTTGTATATGTATATATATATATATATATATATATATATATACAAGCAAACTGTTTGCTTTTCTTCGTCTTGCCTCTCTCGCTATTCGGTAACGGAACTGCACGCTGTTACCTGAAGGAGAGTTTAAGAGAACTTTGTAAACAAGTAATACCAAAAGTTATGAGCCACTAAAACTCCAAGCGCACATCAATGTGAACAGTATCATGAGCATCGAAGCAAGTAACAAAAAATGAATTATTAAAAAAATAATTTTATACTGTTATAACATAATCTTAATTTTCGAAATGGTTTGCGAATAATATAATGCGATTTACACATATTAATTGTACAGATAATAATAAAAACTCATACATAAATTTTAAATTATATATGTGAATAGTTATATCTCAATATGCTTTATAATCACGACACTATTATTATAAATTGACATCCTTCATAGACTGTATCTCAATACAGGTAATTTTTTGCTCAAAATCCAATACTCATTCACTAGAATAATTTATTACTCGTTATCTTGTACAGCTGGGCCATATGTTCCAGTATTCGACTCACGGACTGCCTAGTCGAGCAATCACATTGAAAGCATTTCAAGTTGACCATCCGATGCCAAGGAAAACTAATACTGTTATCGTAGAAGAATTACCGGTCGCATCGTTCCTCGAATCAAGCGAAAAAAGGCAAGAGATACGATCTTTAAACAGTCGTTAATGCAACACCGCCACGTACTGGATAACTCTAAAAGTTTTCGTACAAAAAAGATGGAAAGAGCAAGGTACATGCATGAACTGCTAATTTTCACGGAATGAAAATCGTAACTTTTTTATGATGTTTTTGTAGAAGATTCCAACTAAGCGTTCATTACTTTGCAGTAAGCTGGCGTATCGTCTTTGCCAATGCTGTTCGTATTTTGCTAGTTAATTAAATTGACTTTTTAGTACAGTTTAAAAATAATTGATAGTCTAATTTAGAGCACGAAAAAATTGTTCGTTCATCCAGTTACAGTAAGAGATATTTATCCTGCATTGATACCCTTGATTTAAAGTACAGCTGATGTAGGAAAAATTGAACATAGCAAACGAAAGAAAACATTCAGGATATATTTCACAAAAGTGAACTCATTCTGAAACCGCAAGAAAGGTAAATATACCTGAGTAATGTATTGTGGGTTGTGGAAATCGCTATGTATGGTTATTGGAAGACATTAAAACGAAAGGTGAATATATCAAACACGTAAAAAGAACACAAAAAAAAACAAATCCTGAAATCGCATATACATATACATATTTATTTATTTATTTATTTCTATATGTGCCGCTAAAGCTCGACATCAGATAGTTTTGATATCAAATTTTCACTTGAGGTTATAGATCTCAAATATAGATGCAAGTGAAAATTTAGTATATATAAATTTAGTACCCCAAGTCTTACACCATCTTAGACCATCAGTCTATAACTTTTATAAAGATTATCAAATATGGCCTTGATGGTACGACCAAGTTAATGTAACTTTATGTTTCTATGTATATACATAAAACATACGTAAGGAATGCTGATAGGAAAGTAAGTAATATAATTCAGGTTGTCGACATTTTCAAAATAAAATTACCTGACACTACTTAAACCGCAAGCGTATTATTTGAAATATAACATTTGTATATTTATATTCATAGTGTAATAAAAAACTCAAGACCACGCAATGTCCAACACAGCGAATTATTAACTTTAACCTCATTTACGTAATAATATGTAAGGCGACACTGTACCAACTGATATTCCACAGGATCTCGACGTGTCACCAGATATACGAGCGACTTTATTATACATACCGCGTTATTACGATGATTTATTTGCGGCGGTCGCACATGCACCCCGAGCCTCCTTAAGAAACGCGAGCATTGCGTTAGAGCAAGAACGATAAAGAGCGACGCGTCGCGCGTACTGCTACGAGCGAGCGAGACGTAGCAGCACGCGACTGAGGATCTGCAAGAGCAATGAATAACATCGACGTGACAGTTATCATTTTCCATTATTTTGTTCCGTTGCTAGCGATAAGATCATTCCGTTAATGGGATGCCGCCGAAGAGCTGGCGTGAAATTCGACGGCGCGCCACACATACAGAACCGAATCTATTAAGGGGAAAAAATAGGATATTGCTAATATGAACGAGAAATGTCCAATTATCGCAAACGCTGACTGACTTCTTCACTAGCACACTTTCACTTCCGCGGCAGGTTTTTAACAGCTGTTCGTTATGAAAAGTGCAAGTCCCGATTTGTTTTCAAAATTTTTATTTGAATGTATAATTTGTAAATAATTTATCTATGCTCCCTCTAAAAAATATGAAATGATTGTTTTATATGAAATGCGCAGGAGAGATAGGGGCTAGTTGTAACAGTTTTTTTTAAACTAATATATATTGAAATACATTGATTATATTTCCACGAAATAAAGACGAATAGTTACCGTAACCATTCCTCTAGCAAATCAAATCAAAATAATTCCATACCTGTTGTTTACTATTACACAATTAAAAATTTCCTAGAAAAAATGAGATGTTTAAGGCTAGTTGTAACGTCTATAAAAATGACAATAATGCCTTCGATAATTTATTCCTTATTTATTTTTAAGAAAATTCACTTGTTCCTAAGAAATTCTTCATAAATCAACGCAAACTGTAATTAATACGATTAAAATATATAATATCTCCTATAATATAAATTTTGTCATAAATCAACGTAAACTACAGTTATTATCATAATTGTATCAAAAGATAGTGTCTCCTGTAACACAATGTACATTTGTCCACATTTTATAAACTATAAATTCCAACCAATTTTTTCACTTGAATCTGTATATAATTTGTGAATGGTACAACTAGCCTCAAGGTTTTGTTTCAACTAACGTCAAGTGTGATTTTTTTACATTAATCAAGATAACTATTTAAACAATTTAGCAATCACAAAAAATATTATACATAACCAAAACTATGACAATACTATGCAGAACTGTTTACATGTCCAATCAAAATAAAAAAAATATTTTAATATCTTTTAAGAACTTATTGAAAAATTCCTGTTACTAATTGCCCCCGTTACATCATATTTTCCGTATTGTCCCCAGTTTCCGTATATTACAATTTATTAAAATAAACGTAAATTATTATGATATTTTATTAATATTATAAAATGCCAAAGCATATCATATAAAATATTAATAAAATTTTAATTTTATTATGCAATTCCGGAAAGAAGAAAAACTAAAATTGAGCGTTCATAAGTAACTATACAAGTAGATAGCTAATAAAATCTTACAGTAAACTAAGTTAAGGCGCTACAAATTCATAAACTAAATTAAGACGCTAAAAATTTTGAAGACTTTTAACATATCTACTCCAAGTTCACCTAAACATTATTCAAATTACGGGTAATACGAAACAAGCTGTTACATAGAAAATACTTGTAAATTTATAACTGCATCTAAGCATATTTTATTCAAGCCGGTAAAATTAGATTAAAACTTCACTGAGAAACTCCCGGCGCAATAAAATGAATTATTTTGAAGGCGATCTGGAGAAGTACAGGGTTAACAGAGAGAGAGAGAGAGATAAACAGCATTTTCATTCGAGAAATGTTTCGACAATATATAAACTTTGCAAACAAAATTATGAATATTGAGTAAAATTAATTTCTCAATATAATCTAACATTTGATGGGGCAATTGGATAGTGATAGTAAATAGAATATAATACTTATAGTACATCCAATTTAAACATATGTGTATACAGTTACAGGAAAAAATTCTCGTAAAATTTAATTTAATTATATTTCATGCAATTACAAATCCACGAATTTTCTATATTTCACAACTGTATCTTATATTAAATATTTAGTATTATAATTATAATATTTAAATTAAATAAACTTTGATGATATAACGTTTAATGAAATGCTATCAGCTGGTTCAAACACTCTCAATTGAAGTGAATATCGAAAATGATTTAGCGTGGTGTTCGAAAAGGCAAATGGTGTTAAGAATAGTAAATTTATCGAGATAGCGAAATTACGAGAAGTCCATTCAAGAAAAAACGAGGAAAACGATAGGACTTGATGATACAGTGCGAGAAAGTATAATGCTCGAAACCAACAATCGCACGAATCTAGAAAGCGCAATAGAGTATAACGAACAAAAAAGATTAAAACAAAAGGAAATTATAGACAGAGATACCGTACACAAAAAGAATTCCAATTAAAATCAGCGTCCGCAAATACCAATGTGAGTAGTCAGCAGATGACAACGATCCCGGCAGTCTAAGAAATTATCAAAAATATCAAATCTTAGTGCAAACGTTTCAGAAGATTTAATTACAAACGTGTACAAAAGCAACCAGTTGTAAAATTGTTCGATTTGTCGTTGATAGTTTAGATATAAAAACAATTACATATACTAATTTATTAATATATTACTAATGTAAAGCTGCTTTAAATATTACAAAATCTGCTCATACCGCAACACATAAAAGAGCATTATCTTTATGGTTCTTATTAAATCAACGAAAATTCGTCCACGTGATAGTTATGATAAATTCATTTATGAAGAGAATATTTGTTTCAATATTAACTAAACAAACAAGCTAATTATGAAAATACAGAATATGACCTCAACTATTAAAAAATAAATGACAAAATAGTCAGAAGATTAATCAGATCCTATAATATTGCAGAATAATCGTCGTGAAAGTTACGCTTGTAGATCCATCCTCCTCCAAGCGGTAAATACATAATTTTGAGATAAATAAACAAAATAGTTAGGGTTCTGTGCAAAATCAACAAAGATATGCGAACACGAAACGTTAACAGAAATTTCATTTGTTTCATACCAGGAAATATGAACTTGCTGAATGATATACGTAAAGTGCCAAAATGTACAACATAAATAGTTGAAATATTTATTTATTTCGGCAATTTAGCTGATAAAAACATTGAAGGATATGTTTCAACGTCGAACAAATAAAATCTAAAGTGAATATATATATGTATATATATATATATATATATATATATATATATATTACACTATATATTTATATATATAGTGTGTGTGTATGTGTATTAGTCTGACGTATTGTTATTTGTAATAGGTCAGTTTCAATGAAGAGTAAATGTGATATTTACATATGATAGTGATGTGATCCAAATTTTCTAACCGTTCAAGTTCAAGCATCATTATAAATTGTGAACAACCGGTCCCGTTGGTCCAGAGAGCAAAGTTCCCACGATGGAGTCTGCAAGTTCAAAGGCCGTTTTAGACCAAAGATGAAAAACATACGCAATGGACTAGCAGCAGCCGGCAAGCCAGTTTCGAACTGTTCAATATGATGAACTGAAAATCGTACTTATAACAAAAAGATTTCCAGCGTGCGTTAAATATAAGGGAAGCCGCAATACTGGTACATGTTCGTAATGCGACAACTGACGAGACGCTCTGAGAAAAGGGGCAGCACAAAGGGTCAAATGTGATGAATTACGTTAAGGGGTTAGAACGGACGACAAACACCGACGTTGACCCGCATTGATCACCCTAATACATATCGTCGCCACATAATATCAAATTCATGTATTAAATTCAAGATTATACTAATTTAAAATTGAATATAACGTTAGTGTCATACTTCAAGAGAAAAATTAATAAACATCCCAAATTAACTATATCGCAATTATGTGCCAACATTTGTTCAACTGAAAAATAAAGTATCGCTTTAAAAAAAATGGTATAGAAAGTTTTATATGAACCTTATGCATAAAACTTTAGACATTCAGGCTAATACCAAACTTTGGTAGAAACATGAAAACTAGTACGAATGGAAAAAGAAGAAAAAAATAATACGTAGAAAACGAAAAGCGTAAGCGCGCGGACCGCGTGAAAGAATCGAGCACGATCCGCGCTAGATATTACAGAGTCTGCGATATTGCGAGAAGGTCGTCATCATCAGTTCAGATGCTCTACGCTTTGTTCGAACTCGCTCGAAGTCTAGTGTTGCCGCGTGCTATGCTTGTTCGGCGAGAAGCTTGAGTGCATTCGTTCGCTTTTCGGAGCTTTCCAGCCCACACGTATACCGCAATCTGATTCCCTAATCGTAATGTAACATAAATTTATATGCAGTTTCATATTTTATACTTTAAGAGATAAATGACTTCTTAAAAGTCTTTATGAGAAATAAAAACTGATTTATCTGCAGATACAATATGAAATAATGATAATATATTACAGTCGAATTATTGCTCATTAGTGCTGTTTATTTATAGTCGTCCATGTCGTATAAATATAGCATATATTTAGATTAGTTCTTATTTTAATACTTAGTATTAACTATAGTAAGCAAAACGAATGGAGCTTAACAACTTTTTATCGAAATTCTAAACAAATTCTACATGAATAATTACAGAACAAATAGAGCTTAGGGTAATATTTTACTAAGTAAGTGATAATATGAATAATAATTACTAATATGCTTATCGCCATGTCAGTCATATGTATCTGACGCTAAGAAAATCTACATGAGCTATATTATATGTTGTAACGCGGCTTAGCAGAAGGCCACGTCAATCACAGATGTCCAACGCAAAATACTTATCAGGAATCTGAATTTTTTTTTTGACTTCGACTGAATACAACCTAAAGACCGGCATCTGATAAAGTTAACATAGCCCATGTGAATTTTTTTCTGATATTATCGTGGCGATTAACGTGTTAAGTTATCAAACAAAGAAAATTGTTAATTGAACAATCCGCCCTTCATAATAAATATAAAAACCATTTAAAATATAACGAGACAAAAACCAGTGTCTTTTGAAAACACCATAATGTTTCATTCATAATAAGGCAAGCCAACATAAGAATGTACCTCTGTTCGAAGAGAGCTTAAGTTTAAAGAACGTAGTGACAGCTATAATGCTATTATTCATTCAATATTTTGCATTTCAAATCATTTCAAATCGATTATTGGGGTTTAGAATAATATTTTCGTATTTTAACATATGATATCTTTTTATGATGCATTAACTAATTGTCAAAATTATTCAATATTTCACATAGTGCGAAATAAATAGTACATTAAACAGAACGTAATTTTTACATGAACTATAAAAATAGTTATACAGTAATAGTTTAGATTTAAAAATCGCATTATAAATGATGGATTTATGATGCAGCTTTTGTTAGAGGGTGTCGTACGGAGTTCATCGACCTAAAAGTTTGAAATACATTATTCAGATGGCGCTTAATTTTAAAGAAAGGGTATGGGAGAAAGCAACGAACGCATCGCCAAGCTGACTCATTTAATGGGGATAATGGAGCGTAGTAAGGGCATGCTTTTATGCGTTATGTGCGTGAGGAAAAGAAAATATAAGATCAAGGTTTATATTATATAATTAGTTATATAATTCAGAATAAGCTCATTATTAATCTCTAATCGAATACATGTTTCGAAGCATTGCGAATCTATTAAAATAAATTATTTTGTTTATATAAAATAATACTAATAATGGGTAGTACTGCCCTAGGTAAGGTTCGTGAGCTGAGTTAAACGCCAGCGGAAATATGTTTTTGATCTATATTCTCAACTAAAAATTTATATTACTACTGCATGATATTAGGTTATCCAGAGTGCAGGTCGGAAATCATGGCAGTGGGCATATATATATATATATATATATATATATATATATATATATATATATAAAGGTTCTTCTAAAAAAGATCATAGGTCACAAGGGCAATGCTATTAGCTAAACAAAAGTATTTTCGCAAAATGTTAAATACTTGTTATCCGCCGCGTGTTCTCCCTTGCAAATCTATCTACTTTCAAGTACTGATAAGTGGTGCCCTTTTCCACCCCCTTGTTGGCTTCTATTGATTCATTGATTCCAAAAGACCGTGCATATACACTGCGGACACGAACATTTGCGAATCACATTGCCATTTCACACCTCATTTATTGATGCAGTACATGAGATATGAGCATCAGACTTGACGCGTACAAAAACACGCGTAGCCGGCGCACGCGTTTTTGCTCAAGCAGAAACCAGTAGGTGAAATCAAGTTGCACTAACAATAAGATTGTCCGTGAACATGTGTCATATTCACTGAGTTCACGTCGTATTAGATTTTATAGTTCGATTAATTCAAGAAACAATAAACGGGTGCTAAAGTATACATATATCAATACATAAAGTATATATTATACTATTACTTGCACCGGCTAACTTGTACCTGTTAGATTGAAATTTTAAATGCATCCGCATTTTAGATGTAGTAAATTAAAAATTGAAATTAAATTTTATAACAGTGCATATATAGTATAACATATATGGAAAGAATTAATTTTATTTAAAAAGAGTATTTAAATAACAAAATTATATTGAATTTTAGGAAATGTAAAAATTTACATTAAACTGCACATAATGAACATCGCAGTGTGAGATGTAGAACATAATCGTACGAACATAAATTTTTCGATCGCGATGCTCGCATGGCTGTCCCTATTTAAGCAATAATTCTTCTGGTTTATAGATCATAAGTTTAATGGAATACCTGAATTAAAAAGGGTACGGCACGCACAATAGCGGTCGACTTGACGGTATCAACATTTAACCTATAAGATCATAAAGATTCATATTACCCGAGCAAAAGTAAACTTTTTGATCGAAATAGTAATAGACTAAATTGCCATCATGTCCCTTTTAAATGAATTATATTATTAGTATTCAAATGTTAAATAGGCGATTTACCATAATTAAGAAGTAGTATAACTTTATCGTATCGGAAAAGTTTCTTTTTATGGTAAATGATGGTTGGGAACAATATATTATCGTCGGTATAAACATGAACATGAAGCAATACAAAAGTTAGAAATGCAACACAATCATGTTGAATCTCAAGGCAATTTTCGTCAATTTATTCGTAGTTTCAAATTTCTTTGAACTAAATATAAGCAAGGTGTAATATTAAATATTACTAATTATTAACCATCACTATTTTCAATTATACCATGCAATACATATATGACATAATAATTAAATTTGATTGTCCGTAACACACAATAAAAAATAGTTTAAAAAAAATAGCATATGTTTATTGGCATTAATTAACTTTGTTTAGCATAGTATATATATTTAAAATAATTCATAGCAAATTGAAAAATAATTTAATGACAAAATAACTTTTTTGCATTTTATTTGAAGACAATATAAAACATCGACTATCTAAATTATAATAGACAATGTACAACAGTTATGCCAAAGTAAAATTTAATTTTAATAAATTGTATCTGATATAATAAAGGTGTTTGACAAACGTATTCTAAAATAATTTTTAACATTTTTTAAAATTTTCCAAATGCATTCCTTATAAAAGATCGAAATTTTAAAATATCAGAAAGAGAAAATGATTATGACGTGATTTAATACGGTTTAGTGCATTCTACAATGCCAGCAAAATGCTTGAATTTCGACAAAAAATAACATTAATTATATTTACTACAAAAGCACTGTGAAGTTATTTACCGAAATGAGGAAGCTAAAACTTTGCTGATTCCGCAAAAGTGACATAATTCAGAGATTCTCACCTGAAACAAAAGGAATAAAATGTTAGTTAAATTAATTCCTCGCTACAGCAATATGTTTATTATATAAATTTTGCATAGATATGCATAAGATTGCTAGACGTTTGTTCTCTCTGCCTTAAATGTTCTATTTTGCGTAGGCGAACAAGAAATGTACTACTCCAAAACACAATGGTTTCTATGAATAAATTAAAGACTAATGCACCTCGTACAATTCTTATTCGCTGTGTTACCGGAGTTAGTTCAGAAGCGTTTGTTTTATTGTGTGATATAGAAGTTGTAAAATTTTACCATAAAATGTATGATTACGCCATCGAATACCGCATATCCAAAACACTCGAATATTCATCATATGCACTTTCATTCAATAAAATCACGCAGAACCACACGCATAAATTAATTATGTGTCCAGTGCAATTGTATACAGTTCAGATTATTTCATTTGCTATGTGAAAACAAAGACCTATAGGAATGAGAATTTAATGCTTTTTTCTGTACAAAATATTTCAATAAAAATTATCTTATTTATCATATTTATGAATTAAATTGAACGTGAAAAGGCGTTAAAACTATAATCTTTAATACACTACCATTTAATAATATGAATATATCCTGAAGTCTTAAGAAAAGTATACGACATGCGCAGTTTGCCAAAAGAACCTGTTGGTAGAGCTAAATGCCAGTGTAATACAAAAGCATTGTGAAATGTGCTCTTTGAAAAAGCATAAAAAAGTTTTTCATTCCTTATAATAAACATCATATTGCAAACTGCACCCTTAATATTTTTATTAATATTTAAATATACTATGTTTCAATTTAAAACAAATTGAATTTATGAAAAATAATAAATTTATAAAATATTTTATAAATTTATATTCATTATTTAAAATAATGAATTTATAAAATAATAAATTTTGAACATACTTGTTCCGTCGAAACGATGAATGAAAATCGCAAATGCAAAAATAAATGATTCTCCAAAATCTATTATTATAGATTTAATTATATACTTAAAGTTTTTTTTATTTTTCAGATAAAATTTCAATTGACTAGACCGGAAAAAACTTTTAATTCAACGAACATGGTTGAAGCATAAAATCAGGTTATTAATGAAAGGATTTAGTTAATTATCCAATCAGACCGTTGATTATATAAAACAATGAGCTCACGAGCATTGAGAGTTGCGGATGAAGAAGAGACGATATAGAAGTAGATGGAACATCCGCCTGCCTGGAATGCATAATGATGCGGAAAATTAAAAGAAGGAACCTACACTTCTAATCCATATAGACAATGATATTCTCATCATGCAGATAGATTTGCGAATGTAAAATTTTATTTATATGATTACAATATTAACTAATTCTGTTATAAATATTCTGATAGTAATAATTGCAGTCAAAATTGTAAAAGAAAATCATTCAAGCTACTTTTAAAATTCAGTAAAATAAATGTTATTTAAAATAACTACTAACTTTGTCTCACACTTGTATTGAGAAGAATGATGTAAAAAACTATCTTAATAAATAAAGCAGGTTTATTATTTGAAGATTATCAATATGTGGCAGAATGCGATTTTGTCACAGGATTTGCAGTCATAATAAATGTCGGGTTGCGAGTGTTCAGGTTGCTGGGTTCTCGCGAGGGTCATGAACCGAAGGCACTACCTACGTAGGAATCGATTACCGCACGCAATAGAAACCAAAAACAAGAGACACATAGAAAAACATAGAAACAGATACAGATACAGCAAGGGGGGTAAAGCAACGAGATCCAACATTACGTTTTACGAGCGTCAGGGTCAGAATCGTAAAAACTCACATCTAGAATTTTATAAATAAAATATAACGTATGCCGAAAAGTAACAACGGCGCCGCAGGTTGGGTACGATCCATGGTAGGTAGGTAGTACATGCCGTATGTGGCATTAAACTATCCCTTCGAGAGTAAGTGCGGTGATATACATGTATATGCTACAAGAAACGCTTGTCATATGAGAATTTATTATCTATTTCAAAGACGTAATGTGCATTACCCAAATTACATTATATATATATATATATATATATATATATATATATACCTTGTTAATATATACGATATATATATGATAATTTTTTAAAATTATAAAATAAATTAAAGAAAGATGTAATGCTTGTTAAGTATTTTGGTAGCTTTTTTAACAATAGTTATATATTTTATATCGCGCTTTATACACAATTTACGAATTGTACATTAATTTATCTGATATAGTGTAATATTATTTAACAAACAAACAGTTCACATTTAGAATGAAGCATAATAAATTTAAACATATGATGCGTATATTTCATAAAAAAGTCATCTTCAAATATGCAGCATATTGGTTCATCTGAAAAATTTGATCTGCAATCTAAGTAAAAGAAATTTTATTGTTTTGTTTTTATGCTCGTAACCCTGAGGGGAAACGCGTAAAAACGGCCGGTGACATCTCTTCCTCGCGCGTTAAATATAGATTGTAGCAGCGCCACCGCCTCAGATACCTGCACCGCCACCAACACCACGGTTACCGAATAAGCAAGGCCGCTCGTAAAGTCGGAGACGTATAAATTCAATTGGTGCGGAGGTAGTCGGTACCGGCCCGCAAGGCGTGCGTTAAAACATCGTAAAACGGGCGGCCTCAATTACAATAAGACATGCCATGTACTAAACCAACGTCTGAATATTTGATAAAGCGTCCAAGTTTTCTGCCGCTTCACATACGAGCGTTGTTCGCTAATCGCTAGTACATTGCACGTATAAATATTGAAGAGTACTTATGCTCAGCGAGCAGTTCGCTTTATAGTAATTAACTACGCAGTCTACCTGCATTGTTTCACAATACATAAGGCATCCACCAGACAAAATAAAGCATATCGAAAAACCACATATACCATACCAATAACATATTTAGTTAATAATATAAAATCAGTAAAATGAAGAAATGCCAAAAAAGTGGCGGTTTCATTTTTTTCAAACGTGTCGCATGTGAACTTAAATTAAAAATAAGCTCATTTTGGGCACTGCGGTGTGAAATGGCTCTCATACTATTCTTTCCTGAATCGAGTTAGAGTTGAACTCAGCTCATGGACTTGCTCTACGGCAGTACTCCCCATTATACACACACACACACACACACACACACACACACATATATATATATATATATATATATATATATATATATATATATATATGTATAATCCAATATCAACAGCTACAAACTAATCCGAGGGTGAATAAGCGGCAAGAAAAGTGTTCGCAAAAGTAGCAGAAACATATAGAAGCCTGTGCAATTCGCTATAAAATAAGCACGAAAATAAAAGAAATTACTTGATAAATATTCAATAAAGCTCAACGAAGTTGCGCAGTTTGTAGTTGGGCTATATAAGGTTTTCAACGCCAACTGATGGCGACATTGTGTAGGGGAATTTGTACAGAAACAAGGAGAATCGTGACTAAAATTACCTTCCAGAGGATAAAAAAATCATATTTGCAAAACTCGTCCCAAAAGATCAATTGCCATCGAGGCAAACGGCATCAGTTCCAGGAGATGGTGCATTATTAATACAAACACGAGAATGCCGAAATCTGAAGTTTGGATGAGAAACTAGTACAGGAAAGTAAAGACTTCTGCTAAAAACAAAACGACGTTCATACTTTGCCGACATGATTCATTTCGAAAATAATATAGAAAAATCAGAAAAAAGTCTATACAGAATTTTAAAGGCTGGTATTGAATATAATGGCTTTAATTATGTTGAGCACAAATTAAGGATGCCATTCGCATGAACAAAAGGACACCGCGATTACTGATGACGATAATTGGAATTCCGAAGTTAGTTTAAACTCGTACAAAGTTCGTTGCACACGGGAGTTGTCAAAAACTTCTCTTCGAACATATATAAATCAAGACGGCATGCAAATATATCCTAGATGCTCGCCCTTCGTGCGCTCTTTCTTACAAATGAGTATTTCTATGTTGCTCGCGCAAGCTAGCGTCGCGAACAAAAATTTTCTGTGAAACTTTTCGAATAGTTAAATAACGTTACGGACTGTTTGCATAAAAATGTCACATTTAAAACGCATAGAAAATATTTCCGATCTCTATTCTATTGCTCATATTTAGAAAAACCAGGCTTATACATATCTGCTTATTATTTTTCGAATGTTTGAGCATGGTGAAGATCCACTACTTTTTCTTTAAATTAATTCTTGTAATAAATTAAAATATAAATTTAAGAAGTTAATATATCTTAATAGTCTTCAATTCACTAGTCATTAGTATGAATTTATAAGTAAACATAAGATCTAAATTAATGTAAAATTTTATATGTAAACGAAACAACAAAAGATAAATTATAACCATCTGTCTATATAAGCATGGATCTTGGTTGTGTTGAAAAAAGCTTCATGTCGAATATACATAAACTCATATGGCTTGCAAAATAGATACCTACGCGAAAGTACTCTCACGAATCGGATCCGTTTCTCAAGAACGCCTGAATGGTATGAGTATCGGCATTGGCGATATCCCATATGGATAAATTCAACATTGATCTGCTTTACGCAACCCTGCTAGACTTATTGTTACCTTTAAAGAAATCTAATCTCGCTACACTGCCGGGTAGGGATCGCGGCGGAAACCAATACACATACAATAAATATAAATAAGGGTTACTTGGGGCACTCGGGTGTAGAACGGGCATCATGGAATGCGTACGCCCGCTAAGAAAACATCTAACACCCCCTTCAGAAATCGGTCAACAACGAGATTGAACGACGGTGTCTATGATTTTTCCATGACAAAATGCAGACTCTGTTTGTACTTTCGTCTATAACGAACCTGAAGCGTTCCGCGTGAAAGGGTGTCTGAGAATCGAATATCTTATTCGGCAGCGGGTTATCACGAATGACAGCTTCCTTTTTTTGTGCACGTCGAATCTCTTTTCAGCGTTCAACGTTGTCTTTGAACGAGTAAACGACTCGTTCTTCTTTTTGCCCAAATATACCGAATGTGAATGGCATTCACATTCAAATCAGGATACTCTATATACTAGTGAATATATATATATATATATATATATATATATATATATATATATGCATGTATGCACAATATTGCTTTGTGCTCTGTTCCAATCCATTTACTTTTGAAGAAAATAACTATAACAGATAAAATTATACAATCCTTTCAGTGTTATAAAATATTCAACATGAAACAAAGCTTTATGAAGCATGCATCTATTTAAGTAAAATTAATTTTTGTTTTATTAATTACATTAAAAGCTAGGCGACTTCATTATTCGTACATACAATGTATTTTGCTTATTTCTGTTGCTGGCGAGATAGCAGCTGGAAGACAAGGCGATACAAATGTCGTTTTCCGCTATTTCTCATAGTTTAAAATCTAGTCCCACGCGATAGTTAATTATAATAAAGACGACGAGACATAAGTACAGAACTCACTCGTCAATGTCATGCAAAACATTTCGCAACTATAACAATATTATTCAAGAACGGCGTAGGCCTTCCCTCGTTCCTGAAGCCGAGCGCCAACATATCGTACAGTTCATTGCGGACGGGCAGTTCGTATATTGCACGCGATTTATATGTAGCAATTCAAACAGCATAGTTGCAATACAAGGGGTGAATGTATTTTATCCCATGAAATATTCTATAGAATATTCATTTTGTGCTATTTGATGAAATCAAATCAGATAGTTATCATACATCAAATCGCACAAGATAAATGAGGTGCCGTTATATGTATAGAAATAATATTAAACAGAATTCCTTATGCCCTTCATATTATATGCACTGCATATTTTGTAAAAAAAAAAAACAGTAAAATGTAATAAAAAATCGATTTGCTTATATATATATATATATATATATATATATATATATAATGGTTTAATTTAATTTGTCTAATGATTTATTTACAAAATTTATTAATGAAGAAATAAAAAACAAGCATTTTAATATTTGAACCATATAATTGTGCATTTAATGGCGATTACATATACAAATTATGTTTCCAACTTCTATTTGTTGGTGTAATGTTTCAAACATTGACAAAGTTCATGTAATTTCTCAAACTAATAACAAAATCTCGATAAATTTTGAATCTAATTACGCGCTAGTCACAGGATAGCATGAATTATGGAAGAACTATCAAAGAATGTGGCACGTCGCGAAAAGTTTTGCGAGCGATGTTCTGCATAAAACTGGCGCATCATTTCAATGCAGAATAACGTAGGAAGGAAAGGAAACGGCGTCCAACGACGAAAACGAACATCGAGTTTGAAAACAGTATCCAGGCACGCAATGGGGTACTTCGATCGGTTTTATGCGCCGCCGAACATTTATAAACTTGTACAGCAGTACACTGACAAATGTGCAGGATTGTCTGGTTACATTGCCCGCAGTGCAGCACAAAGACAACCGCAAGATGGAGCACCAAGAAATATATATGCATTAAACAAGTTCTATGAGATAGACATAATTTTAGCAAAACAAGTTTTATGTTAACGCTATATGTTAACAACATTTATTACCAGCGATTGATTAAAGACCTTTGCATAAATAATCATGGCTAATAAAATATTCGTTTACAATAAAGCATTAGAATTCATTAAAATGAAAAAAATATAATCTAGAACAAGTTACCTAAAAATATTTATTGCGCATGACTATCAGAAGACAAATTCGCATCGCAATCCTTAACCGTATTAGCGCGTGTTTATATAAAGGACATTAACACGAACACGAAACAACATTGAGAAGCCTCACTGGCGCCAGGGAAAATCCCTTTGCGAACTCGCCGGCAAATGACTTTAGTTGTTGTGAATTTATAGAAGTGCCGATCTGACTCCCCTTTCCTTGTAGTTACCACGAGGTCTTCTTGGCTTCAAGACATGATGGACGCATGCATACAAGCTGAAAATTCACCACACCAAACCACGTCACCGCATAGCACGCCAGTTGAACAAGTTGCCAGACAAACGACAGTGAGTTCAACTACGCTCACCTTTATATTATGTTGCGTTTAAGATTTATTTGAAATTCTTAAAAATATAATATCTCGATTAGCCAATTAGTAAGGAACGCTGAAACTGCCAATTACATTATTTTGGTTTTGTATTATACAAACAGCCAAAACATAATATTGTGTATAATAACAAAGACCAAAAAACGAGATCATTATTGTTAATAAAACCTCGTGCCATTCAATAATGAAAAAAAGACAATATAAAAATTATAAAATTTTAATAAAATTATTTGAAATGTGCAAGCGTGTTATGTAGCAAACCCTGGTCCAAAGAGTGATAAGGAATCTCCGATAATCAATTACTAACGCTATGCCACAGAAGGAATTCGCTGTGCAAACTTGTGAGTCACGATCACTAAGTGCCCATCGAATAGCCGCTGATGGATGCATCCACCACAGACAGGCCACTTAGACGAACGCCGAGATTATTTTTGCAGCTGACCAAACATGCATGATTCTCATAAAATATACAACTCATAAGCATTGTTTTATCAATTTCAGAATAATAATAAATTATTTTTAATGTTAATCGCAAAACTGCAACATTGTTTAACAACAAAAGATGTACACAATAAAACAATTTTAATTGTCATTGACATTCCATTTTGCCACTATTTGAAAAAAAATCAAGTCTGAACCCCATATTTAGGTATTATATCCTTATAGTTTAAAACATAATGGTAAATTCTTTTGAACGTAAATATTTCTCTGACTAGGAAAAACACCAAAGAAATTCCAAAAAAATAATAATAGACGACATATTCAAGGAATTGTGCTGTCTCACAAGAACAAATCATTTGATTTTGTTTTCAAATTTTCTATGTCAAAATAAGTTTTTTTTATTAGAATATATATAAGGGGCCGCGACATGCAAAATCCAGCCGAAGGCAACAACGCAGCGCACTTTGCACATAAAGATATCCCTGTGTCGCATTGAAAAGCCGGGCATAATATAATATATATCATCGACTCAAGACGCTTCCTTAGACAGAACTCTAGTGGTTTGTGTTGGAATGTCTAAGATACTTCTATACTGTCTAGACTCGATTCTGTTCAGAAAATATTATATGAAGCTTCAAAGATAGAAATGAATTATCGATAAGTCTATGAGAAACAACTAAGTTGTTGAGTTTGATTTCAGTAAAAATTACAAATTGAAGAATAGTTTGAAAACCATTGATAATTATAGAAGAAACAAAACAAATATTTTTAATTGAATTTGAATACAAGTAGATAACAAATTAACATAATATTTTTCCAATTTAATTTGAATCAATTAATAACTGAGTTATATTATACTATAAGAAACAAAACATATTTTTAATTGAATTTAGATAGATAACAAAATTAACATAAAGTAGATAACAAAATTAACATAATATTTTTCAAATTTAATTTGAATCAATTAATAACTGAGTTCTGAATAATTTTTTAATTATGAATTTATTTCACATATCTCATTTTCAAAAGATAATTTGCAATCATTTCGAAGAGATTAAGTAGTATATACGGATAAATACACACTTAACAGTATAAATTAGATTAGATTCACATAACCAAAATATAATATTAAAATCCAAAAATATACGTGCAAAAATAATCAAGCATAATAAATTTAATGGTATGTACGTACATAAACAAATATTACGGGGTAACACGTTGCGCGTCGGCATTTTCCGAGCATTCTGGAAAATTGCTACCCGATTACATTATTGTTTATAGAATGAATTATTCAAACCAACCCACTCCTGCACATTCAGTTCAAACAAATAACAGTCTCTGGAGCAGAAAAGCTGAGTGGAAATTGGGGAACAACCCTAGTATCTATTGATGTTATCTATGTCGGAATATAAGTTAATTGTAGTTGAATGCGAGAAACCGAAACTAAAAAAGGCATAACTTGAGTTTTGGCTCTTTGAATTTTCTGATTTTCTTATAACCGTATTGATTATTGAATGTAGACAAAATTGATTCTTAATTTATACATTGTAATCATAATATTTTCAACAAAGTCAATAATAATTTATCAAAAGTTTTTGAATTAAATGTATCTATCTATTGTAAAATGTAAAATCTATTATAGTGTTCTGATAAAATAATGATTGTTATGAAAAATTAATATTATGGTATGTATGACCTTAAAATAAAATTAAAAATATAATTCATTTAATATAACTCAAGAGTAATTCAAAATTTCACAATTTGTTGTTGCAGTACAAGTATTGCACAGGTGTTTTATTATGATAATTTATAAAATAATTGTTTTCGCAAGCAATTGCATCTTTATTACATCAGATGCATGATAACTATAATTTAAATCCAATAAAAACAATCTTCTACAATATTATATAGTATTCATATCAATTTCTAGTCAGCATAAAACTCGACAAAAGTGCACTTACATGGCAACACTTTACGAAAGTATTCTTCGTGAGCGTAGCCATTGCCAATAACGATCCCTCTGACCATAAAAAACGGCGAAGGATAAGAAGCAATCTCATTCACGACATTTATTGCAGGATGAATGTAAAAAGTTTTAATATAATTTATATAAGTAAATTAACGAAATATGAGCCTATCTCGTATAAAGAAGTCAAGAGCCGTGAACAATATCGATATAACTTCTGGAATTGTTAACGCAACATGAATTAATATCAGAAAGGAAAAACCTATTAAAATATATAGTACCTTCTCATTTTTGTAGGTCAATTAATTTATTTAATGTGATGTAAAATATGCTTCTAAGCTACGCTTTAAACATTGCTGAATCATAAAGAAAGAAAGAACGAATTATATTTAAAATTAAGTTTATTTCTAATATGTGTAACGTTTAATTAGTACTCTGAAAAAAATTAACAACGACTAAATAAACTTTTTGCTAAAATATCTGAATACTTCAGATAACTTTAGAAATTATTTTTTAAGCCATATAGAGCAAAAAATATAATTCAAGCTGACCAGCTCAAATACCCTTATATTCAAAATTTACAAAAGCGGGAATAAAATGTTGAACGTACAATATGATGCGTCACAATGAACTTAGTAGCATAAATATTAATTTCGACAATTTTATATTAAACATTATTATGAATCGAAGAATAATAAAGTTTTCGATAAATAGCAGCTGAATGAAAACACAGTAAACATGTATAGATTTCACGCGAGCAAAGTTTTATAAAAAAAACTGTATTTAACAAATTTTATCAAGGTTAATGTAAATATCACATAATTACTATATCCTAGTTTTAGTATTTACGAATCTAAAGTTAATAATAAAAATATTATTTATTAGTGTTAATTCAGTATCATTAAACAAAACTTGATTATTCATTAATAATAAGGGCACATTCGCATATTATTAATAATAGTTAGCATATCCAGAACTTGGTTAATGATCACAATTAGAAAGACAAGGCATTCCAACTCCGAGACCGTATGAAGTTTCGGCGCGGAAGGAACCAAAATCTATTGCGGTTCGAAGATAGTAGATGTCGACGAATGTTCAGTCATAATCCGCGATAATTGAGACCCATCAGATGTGAACAACGGATTATCCGACCAAATTGCTCTTATCACTATCAATATATGATGATATAGTTAGAAACAATACGAATTAGAACTCATAACTTTTGATATTTGTTATAACTAATTTAACTAACTTTTAAAATTTGTTAGAATAGTTAACAAGTTATGAGTTCTACCATCAAAATGTACTTAGCAGTACATTTGAAACCCCGTTGATATAAATATCAATTATAAATATCGATTGACAACTAGTGTAATTGTGTAAGTTTCTTCAAAATTCTAAACAAAAAAAAACAATTCAATTTTTCAACCTTGTTCATGATAATTATGCGTAATCATATATATCCATATTAAATAATACAATACAAATTCATTCGATAAATCGAAATAAAATACTTTTTACGTTCCTGATCTAAGATTGTGTGCAACTGCAGAAAGCAGTGAACGTTCCAATATAAATCTGCAGTTCGCGTAAATGGTATTCCATCTATCTCAGTTATTTTTCATTGGTATCTCATTGAGAGCGCGGATAAGTTCGTCACAATATTGACACTGAAAAAGGTAGTGCATCTAATCTTGCAAAGTCGAGCTCGCTCGTCAATCCTCCAAGCGTCCAATTGACTGACACTGCCGAGAACCGTAAACAGTACATAGATCGGCAGAAGAAAATGTAGGCAAGAAGAAGATGCATTGCCATTTTCGTGACACATGCGGATAACGACAAAACTTTAGTGAAACAATTTTTGCCAACATTGAAATATATTAAGAAGATTCTACATTTATGAATTTGTGCTTTCTTATTTTTTAAATGAATATTTTTTACATCAACCGTCATATCAATTGTTAGCAATATTATCTATCATCAATGATGAAAACTTAAACGTTTGACATCGTATATAATTAGACTGTATGATAAAATATCCAATATGATAATTATATATATATATTAAGTTTTAGCTCTTAATATTAACGTTTAGATAGAGCGCAATTTAATCGAAGTTTGTATGGAAAGAGCATAGAAAAAATTTTGAAAATTTAAAAAAATTGTTTTAGATATAACTTAGCGACAAATGAATGAGTTTTATTCATTCATTTGTTCGCTAAATTACATCTAAAAAACATCTTTAAAATTTTTGAAAAATTTTCCATGCTATTTCCATACAAAACTTTGATTGAATTGCGCTCTATCTAAACGTTAATATTAAGAGCTAAAACTTTCAGAGAATTGTTTTTTATCTATTTGGATTCATTTGAGCCTCTGGGAGCAAGGAAATTCGAAAATGACCATTTTAAGGACCACCCTAATATATATATATAAATATATTAAATTTTTTTATTATAATTTTGATGTTGAAATATGTGATATTCAGTTTTCAGGGCAATACATCAATTAATTGATGTATTGCCCTGAAAACTGAATATCATATAAATATATATACGTACACTTAAAAATTATATAAAGATCTCGTAAATTAAACAACAGTGTTCACAAAAAATACTTTTGTTATGGATTTTCAAACATTGCCCTTTATCTACCGATAGCGTTGTTCTAACAAGGTTTATAAGAATCAAGATGATAACGGGTTAAAAATCTTTTTCCCTCTACTTTCAGGCACGCTTTTGAAAACGCAATATCTTGATTTTGAGATATTAGTGATGAACCTTTTCACCCGCGGACCTTTAAGCCGCGGACCCTATATTTATTATTACCATTTTATATCAATAATAATATTTATCACTTAAATATAAATATCAGCTTCAAAAATGAGAAGCCCGCCAACGATAAAGCTCAGCAGTTATAAATCTCATCTCAAAATATTTCTTCTTCGAAATTATACAGTCACTTTTAACATTTAACAAATCATCGTAAAATAAAATCAAAATTTGTGGGTCAAATAAAATTCAAACTTCAGATTCAATTTATCTTCTGAGGCGCAATTTGCAATTGTATGATACAATTCTAGAATGATCCGAACATACATAGTTGCTTGAGGCACGTTGTATAGACAATAGGTCGGTCGACTGCGGTGACCAACGCCGCCCCCTTATAGTGGCGCGAGAGATCCGCACGGGTGTTGATGGTCTGCGAGCGTACTTCGGAACAGCAATTTGTACGGAAGCATCCATTTTCCGCTCTGTACTGTACAGACCCGTGCACACATAACCGATATTGTCAAACTTTCGAGCTTGAGCTTAATGAACGCCTCCATGCACAAGCGGAGAAGAAAGCGCGAAGTGCAGCCACATGCGCCAATGTTATAACTTTGTATTCCCTTTTTTTTATAGGCGCCGTCCTGTTGATATTAGTTTTCTTATGCTTTTATCAAACATATGGTTCAAAGTAGATGCTTTTTCTTCATCCGCATTGAAAACAACACATTTTCACAGACAAAGATCAGACATAACCAGAGGCGAAAAATATTGTTAAAAACATTTTTTTAAACATATAGAAAATTATTATGTGTAATATAATAGTAAAATATAAATATTAGTAATGTAATAGTGGTATTATTAATATAGACAAAATTATGCCATGAGCGTCTATTTATGTCTAATTAAATTATGTCTCATTTAAATAACGGTAAGACTGGAAACGGTTGTGCCAGGGTACGGTGGTGACTGTCACCAAAACAGCTAAATCAGCATAGATTTTGACATAGGGTCCAAAGGTACGATTGTGACATATATTTTTTGTCCTTTTCGGTTAAAGATTATTAAACAGAGAAAAAAAATCTAACTTAACTAAGATGAAATAAGAAAGAGAGAGGTAAAAGGTAAAGTTCTTGTTAACTTTGTTTAAAAAATTATGTTTAGTTATATATTGTTATGTTATATTCATATGCGTTGTTTAAATGATTATGTTGTATTGTGTTACATCTTTCTGGCAATAAAAATCGTTATAAACCATTTTAATGTTTATGCCTATTGTTATTAATCTATTCTCGGTTGTGACACTCGCCTTTTTCTTGTATGATTTTATTTTATAACTAATCCATCGAATTAAGAACAGTATTTCAGTATTTCTACGTAGGCAAATGTTCAAATTACTATTCAATTTACTTTTCTCCCAGTTCACTGGTAAATTAACAAAATTAGGGCAGATAAAAAAGTGGCACAAACGTACCCAGTTTCCACTACAAATTAAAAAGTTTATTTAAATAACATTTATTCCCTAAAAACAGTAATATAAATCGAAAGAATCTTCTACACGTGCTTTACATTTCTTGAATAGCGTACATTTTGTTAACTTGAGAAATAACGCCGGCACTTTTAAACTTCTTTACCTAACACGCTCTAGGGTAAATAATCCTCGAGAGCTTACCACTCTGTGCATAAACTTCAGTGCATTTCGCGCAAGTAGCACAATCGCATGATACTCTATGTGAACAAGATTCATCTGATACTCTTAGCACGAATGAGACCGCATTAATACCAGGGGCCTCGCGGTGTGCCGCTCGCTGTGTCGCGACGCGGCTGCTATGATAAGCTCTGTGCACGATTAAGTATTGTGAGTTAGCAGAACGTGTAAGACGGAAAGGTACAGACGTCTCATAGGAAGTAAATTAGATTACTGAACTAGATCGGTTGGGGTTATTAATATCAAGGTTTCGAGGCACACTAAAATTAACGCAAGTCCCGTTAGCACAACAGCGAAAACTCTTCACAACTGTATTATTTCAGTTTTGTATGCATATTTTTGGGAGCGCAAAAAAGAGATGAAATCGCTGAATATTTATTTATTTATTTTGAAGCTGAATACAGGTTATAAAAATAATAACTACTTGAAATGTGTTTTTTTTGCTGTTTTTCGAAATTCTTTCACCTTTCACTGTACATAATCCTGATCTGGGATTTCATCAGAAATATTGATCAGCAGAGTTGGAATAACTATTTATTTAATTTATCTCTTGTAATATTGTGGTTTTTAACTTAATTTACTTTTTTATTTACTATTTTTAACTTCCCGCAGGGTAAGTTATTGTAATGGTCCGAAAATCGAAATTGAAAATTTTTACATTTCTCGGCGTTTTGAAGGTTTCTGAACGTTTTGGCATACCTCAGAAAAATTGGATGTGTGTGTATGTATGTATGGATACAAATTTCCAGTCACGTTTTCGGGCGCACGGATTAACCGATTTGAATGATTCAAAAACATTCGATTTCTATTGATAGGGAAAATAGCTGATTAGTTTTTGGCGAAGGCAGGTCCAGCCGTTTCGGACATACGGAGCAAAGAGTGCAGAAAATAGAAATCGACTTTTTGAGAGAACGGAGTATCCGATTTGAATGATCTAAAAAACATTCAATTAGTAATGATTGGGAGAAGCGTCTATTAGTTTTTTTGCAAAGGCAGGCCCAGCCATTTCGAAGATACGGAGCTAAATTTGTAAAAAATGGCAGTTTTTGAGAGAACTAAGCGTCCGATTTAAATGATTCAAAGAACTTTATGCTTGCCTTAACAAAATAATTGATTTTGGAGAAAAACAATTTTGTATAATTTTTTTTTAGTTTTTTTTTGTATCTCGAAAATAATTCAGATTTTATTTTCATTCTGAATAAAGTTCTAATATAACTTAAACAAATAATTTTAAACTTACAATTCAGTTTATATACTTCTTATAAATATTAGACAATGTTACAATATTTATAATAATCTATTTGAAAACATTCAGTATTCCTCGAATATTTCGTTACGATACGGGAAGCAATTTGCCTTGAGGCACGATGCCATACACCCCACTAGTTATTGTTTTAATTTTTTACAGAGTAAAGGTTCAGTTGGATATTTTTACCCCGCCCACGTGTGATCTTTAACAGAAGTTATATAAAAAACAGTTATATCTAGCTTAATATTGACAGTGCATCCTATAAAATAATATTTGACACATCGTCCGGTAGAATTGAAGCTGTCACTTTTTACTAACATATTAGCAGTAATAGATATTTCACCGCTAAATAAATCTGCATACGTGTTTGCATACTGAATTAATAAATAAGGCAGGTTGCCAACCCTATGGCAAAAGATAGTGTACTAGGTAAAACGCTTCGAATCAAATCTTGCAAATGAAAACGACAGCGCGATGACAAACAAACTCAACACGGGCGCATCGAGGCTTTCATCTCAATCTCTGGCATACTGGAGAAGTTGTATACTTGAAATTCAGATCCACTAACACCAGGAAAGCGGACTGTTGCAGCTTGGAAGATGGAAGGTAAGAAGATAGCTTCATGCGAAATACGACAAACTGTCAATATCTCTAGATGCGACAAGCGAATGCAATTGAGTGTCTTCTCTGAACGGTCTGTAGGTATCCATACGTACATATTTGAGATGTATATGCATAAGAATATAAACTTATGTGTAATATAACGATATTGCGCACAACGTTTACACACGACCATAAAGCGTTCGTGTGAGTGTGTTTGCACTTACGTTTGACAAATATTGCCGAAGAAGATATTGTATTTATTAGAACGAGACAAAGGCTTTGTGCAAATATAATATAGCACACATTGTTTGATATGACTACATGAGCGATTCACTAATTAATATTTTCAGAATATTGTTGAAAATTCAATAATAGAGCAAATACAAGTTCTAATACAAAATTTATTTAAATTATCATTGTGTAAAAATATCCTCGTCAAGACGGTTTTACTGCATGATACTTGAACTCAAGGCTATATCATTTATATGTTAATGATTTATAGCAAGAAAGTTATATCATTACGGTATGATTATATTGTCACGCATTTAATGGCTACTAATAGATTAATTTATGAAAATAAAATACAAAGAATTTAGTAATATGTCGTACAATACAAAAATACATTGTGGTGACATATTTGAAATATGCAACAAAGCAATAAAATGTGTGATTCGGAAACATTTAAAAAGATCAATTGATGCACATAAAAACTTCTTATAATCCGTAAAACTGTTTGATTCAAAAATGTAGATACAAATAAAATGAATATAGGTTTTCCAGTAAAGACCAACAAATTCGGCGATCGTAATTCCCAAAATGTAATCATTTGGAATCAAAATTGCATGAGTTTTTTTCATACGCAAGAAGGAAAACTTATGAAACGAAAAATACTATGGCATAAACTGAGACATAGATGACGAAAAAACACACCATGCGAGAAAAGAAATCATCAAAGTTTATAAAGCGAGTAACTCAAGAAATAATAGTCGTTCATAGCGTCGAAGACCATGAGTTAGCTGACGGGTTTCGTAAATCTATGAATACTGCAACCAATCAGAAAGATTTATATTTTATATTTGAAAATACCGTTAACAACGTTAGGACATATGCCTAAAACCGCGACCCTGAAGATTCAAACCGCACGACCAACTAAGTAGCCACGATTGCATATGCCTCTAACCCAACACCAATTTGCCTGGCAAAAACAGTCAAGGTGCTAGGTTATACAAATGGTTCTGAACTGCCATCAACATTAATATGAAAGCTTGTACTTATATATTACTTATGCTTATCTATAAAATTTCACATTCAATTTTCAATCCATCTCAAAGAAATATTTGTGTATGAAAACTAAGCATTGTGCAATTTTTATATTTAGGTCATTTGTTAGCACGCACTTGTGAACAAAAAATTCATGAAGGGCTATATCGGCGAACAAAAAATATCCACATTTCCGAGAAGTAACATTCCATGATCAATGTTCCAAAAAATATTACGCTCGCGAAAAGAACATCGCTTGCTCATTTCAAATCAACTTACCCGATCGGAAACTTATTAACCTATAGTAGGGATGAATTGCGGATGCCACATACCTGAAATAAAAAAATATAGCATTACGTACTAGTATAAAAAATCTCTATAATTAAACGCATAGAAATAATAATAGCAGTGATGTAAAATATGTAAAATGTTGTGAGTCGGCGGCGCTTGAACAAAATATAAATACATACGTATGCTCTCAGTTGTCCTTGTCATATGTTGCGTAACCTAGAAACTTTAATTGTTATAATTCAGTTGTAATGGAACTTTATAGCCTTTATTACTAGCATAGTTAAGTGATGACCGTATAGAACAATTTGCAAATGAAGCATTCGCACTGCTGCTCTTTTGCTGCGTTCTAGATTAAATTGCTCATTTGTGGAACGACATTTTTGTAAAAGATTTTATTCATAATTTCTATAATTATGAGGTTAAGATATAGGAATATACCGACAGTATCCAAAATCAATTTATTTATTACCAACGCAGACAACAAGTAAAGAAAAAACGTATAGGAAGCAATCGTATATGTAATGAAATTAGTCACACTGTCAATGAAAAGTAATGTTCATATTAGAATGAATATGATAAAAAATCACACAACTACCAATTAACTTTTCTATTACTTCATCGCTTAAAAATATGATGAATACCACAAAGTACCTCCATGCCTATTAATGATGATAGACAGAATACTATATCTTTATCGTTGCATCTACATTCATTAGCGAAAATTATTAAATAGATAATCTGTATATGCAGTGGCAATCAGAGCATAATTAAACGTCCTTCAGATGTACCACACAAGCGCAACTTACGGCGCGAACTTATGAATTCACGAACGATATTACGCATACAGCCATTTGTGAGTTAGGCGCTAACAGTATGTTAACCTTGAGATCTCTTGTATTTCCTTCCTTGTATAGTCATGACGCTATAATCCAAGCACGCCTCGATCACACTTGCGATTTCAGCGACATAGAAGCTATGTATGTTGTTATGCTAATGTAACACATGTGTGGGCACTGGAGTCGATTTATTGCATAGACGAATAACTACGCAATTTACATTTAATTATATCGATAGTATAGTTTCATCAGTCTATATCAGGTACGCGCCAGTTTTTTATATTCAAAATTATGCTTTATAAGATTACATTAGTTCGTCAGTGGGCGCTCATTAAGCAAATATATACTTCAAGAAATAATTTACTAAAAACCTATGTAAAAAATAACTTTCCATTAAGCATAATAAAATGCATTGTTCAATATCTAAAAATTACTTTCAAATTCCTAAGCTGAATTCATATAGCTCAAAAGACACGTTGAGTCTTAATCATGTTTTCAATTATTTTTACAGGGTACTACGGTATATATACATACATATATATATATATATATATATATATATATATATATATATATATATTAGTCGAATTGTTTTTAGAGAGAATATAATATGTACTTTATTCGCCGTATCTTAAAATAAATATATGACTAACATTTGAGAAATAACGCCTGTTAGTCATTATAATACCCGGTATACATCGTTGTCAATTCCTGTTCTTGTTTATCAGCTAATAGCAATTTTTCATTTTGCATTTATCATTTAGAGACAAGGTGCGGTTATGACATATTGCATTTGCAACTACCGGACTAGGTCCAAGAAAAGGTTGTATAGATTTTTTCTGTAAACACGATTCAAATGTTGCATAAGCCATCGCGAAACCAACGCTATCCAAGAACTAATCATCTTCTTACTCTCAAAGATTCCCAAATCGTGACAAATCCATACTCTCATATGTAAATGAAATAAGGGCTATTTGTAACAAGAGTAACCAATAACAGGCCTTTTCAATAGGATCTTAAACGATATTAAAATATTTTTTGTCTCGAATGAAGATGACAGACCGTAGACCCGTAGACCGATGCAATATACAGAACTGTGCATGTCCGTCATTTCTGACATGTAATATAAAATTGTACTATCATAAAGTTTCTGTATGCGTTATTATTATCGACTTATTTTAAATTTTATACATTCTAAATTTGTTTCAAATTAATCAATCGTTGATAAAGTCTAACAATTTTTGTTATGTTTTTGTAAATAGTTATCTTGATCAATGTGAAAAATCACGCCTGGTGATAGTTGAAACATACAAGAATTATATGAAGATTCAAGTGAAAAAGATTGAGAAGAATGTATAGTTTGTAAACTGTGGGAACTTGTAAATTGTGTCATTATTATGAAAAGAATTACTTGGAAACCAGTCAATTTCCTTAATTATAAGTAAAGAATAAATTATTAATACTTGCCCCGGTAGAAGTTACAACCCAATCCAACCCAACCCAAAACAGCACACAAGGTGTAAGCTGTGTAAGCACCGCACTTTTTCTATAAAATGAATAATTGTAAAATAATGAACGATCTAGCTTTATTTCGTAAAATATAACCAATGGATATCAACATATAATAATTTAAAAACTGTTACTATTAATAGTGATTTATAGCCCCTAGCTCTAAAACACACACTCTACTATATTTTTGAAATGTGTCAAGAAACTTGAAACAATGTTATTTAAACAAGTCAATTTGTTTGCATTTCAATAAATTACTAAACGATAAGCTTAAAACCATAAAAAACTTAAAATATAAATCGACTAATAAAGCATCTCAAATTTAACGTTAAAGCGGACTCACATAATTCATAATATTGGCGACAATTTATATGCGCTGGTCATAGTATACAATGAGCCTTGGTCGCGTGCTGAGAATGACATCATAGAATAAATACCCACCGTCATAATTATGTCCCTCGGAGTCTCACGAGCGCCACATATGGAATCAGGCCATCTAGCATACTCACGAAACTAATATAATATATACGAAAGTTGGCGTGTGGTTGGCAAATCAATATAGTATGACCCTTGCTAATTCGGCGAATAATGAACCAGATCATTTCGAAATAACAATCAGTCATTACAAAAAATTGAAATAGCAACATAAATTAATTATTATGTATTCAATATGTAAATAAACACGTTAACTTATTTTAAGAAAATATATAATGACACTATCGACGTCAAAATTTGACTCATTCCCGAAACAGTATTTGAAAATAAAAATAATGAATTTGATTACAACTAATACGTTAGTTATTAAATTAGAAAATATATAAAAAATTAATTGATTTGTTATTGATTAATAATTTTCTTGCTCAACTATATATAAATAAACTCAACGATATATAAATGAACTTGCTAAATGAATGATGACAAAAAGTAACCAAATATCTTTTAGAGAGAACCAAATATCTTTTTATAAGAAAGCTCTATCTAAAGTGGATTAACAAAATCCAAGTCAGCTGTACCATGGTCACGATTCACAAACCCTAATTTTAACAACGACTTTCGATCACCCCTGCGCAAAGCGATGCCTGACTGTTAGGGCAAACATCACCCCAGACTCATAAATCGTCATTCAACACCAATTAAAGGCAATATATTCAAACAACTCGGCGTGTAATTAAAATTAAGTTTAGGTAAGATTGCAAAACGATTCTACCACAGAAAGTAATGGCTTCTTGAATTAATTGATTTTAAAAATACCTTTACTATAAATAGTAATTCAATAAAATATCTGATAGATGCTAAATGAAATAAACTGAAAGAGAAGCAACACATACACACTCATATATATATATATATATATATATATATATATGTATATATATCTTAAGAGTTTTTTATTTAATGGTCAATCTCCAATTTGTTAATATTCACTGATCATAGCATACAATTACATGTTCAAAAGTTTAGAAAAATAAAAATCCTCTATTTTTTTCATAGGATAGGCTTTCTGAGAAATTTAAACACACACCTATTAAAAATTCGGAGCACGTTTTCTTTGTGTGCCCACGTTTTTCCACATTTGTGCGCAATATGATGATGTAAAGATTGCGTTGAAAAGGAGAAATGCGCCATTTTCACTAGTAGAAATAATGCTGTAATTGAAGTTAAAACGCCACCAGCGCATTTGCTCAAGAAGTTTTCATAGACTTGCGTTCCAAGGAAAGAAGAAGAGCGAAGGACCCCAGTTTAGGAAAAACACCATAGTTCGTAGATCCTTCCCGATGAGGTAACGCCAAACAACGGTTTTTGTGGATACAAGAAGCAAGAGGAAAGCAAAAGTTTTAGTCCATATTATTGTTGAGTCCGACATACCAGGCAAAATATTTAAGCCTAGCATACAAAAATCTATTTCCTTCACACACACATACTCATATATAATTACGTCAAAATGATCTCCAAATACCAAGGATTATTAAATGAGTATATGAATTTGCTAAATACGGAAGAAATGGAAGGTCACACAAAACCTCATCGGTTAAGAGAGAAATTGAGAGAGAACAACAACGGAATTCAATTAAATTATGCCAGTCGTCGAAGCGTCGCCTCGCAAACATGCGGCATTCTCGAGGTCGATATAAAACGATGCGTCCGCGCTTTGTACAATGGCTGCGCTATTAAGTCCTAAAGAACAATGGTAGATATCTGATCGACTCGATGATCAAGTCAGCACAACAAAAAAAAAACTGATGAAATGCACTTTCAAGAAAAACTAACAAATCCTTATATTACATTTCTTAATAACTTGTTCAATATACAGGTTGTAAGAAGTAGTCATACATCCAATTTTAATAGAATAAGTCGATTCTATTCACAAACCAAAAATGAATTAGCAACTACACAAAACTAACAGAACACTACTCGTATTACATCAGAAGCAATTTGAGATACTTTTGAAACAGAAGTCAGCTTATGAATGAGATTAAAAGCATATAATTTTATAAATGGCTTCCATGAATTCTACACCCATGAAAATTCAAACTAAATTTAACAAAAGTTTAGCTATGTTAAAATTTCATATTATCGTCTTACATGTTAATTTAAATTTCGATACGTTTGCAATTTCATTTATTATGTAAGTACTAACATACGTATGAACTTTATAACCGCTTCGGATGGAGTCAACTAACAATGAGAAGTTTGTGCTGTTCTTGCTGACACGAAACTTTCACAATTCAGCTAATAGATATTGTATACAGTAATTCAATAACTGTCAAAGTTTTACGTAATGTGCGATTAGTTCTGGATCTTTAGCTACAGTTTTCAACAAAACTAATAAAATATGGGATTGTAAAAGTCGTATGGTGAAACTCAATGTTACTTCGAAAAAAGTACATTAATTTGACGTTTCGCTGTTGCATTAGCAATAAAAACTAGAAACTCTGGTAAAATGAGCTTTTATAAAAGTAGTTGAATGTGTTTGAGATAATACTTTGTTTAACCAAAATAATACATAGAGTCCATAAAAAATTCTTTGTATAGTTCTTTTATATTTCTATGCATACGTTAAATATTGCTTTATGTTTATAGTGCAAATACGCCTGCTACAATTAACATAAAACATTATACCAATAATGATCTATCAATGAGTTTTAGTTAAAAACTTTTATTTTATTTTTAGGATCACTAATTTTTCCATTTTTGTTTACCGCTGCACGTGAACCTCCAAATTTTAAAATAACTCGACAACAAAACCTAGAACTCTGAATTACAATGGAGATCTACAGGGAGTTGCAATATTATTCTTATTGTTCTCTCAAGCAAATCACGTCTTTAGCATTTGTATCAGACAACAAAAGGTATTCTAACAAAGTCCCATCGCTTATTTCGTTTGTTGTGTTAACTTTAATTTCAATGTATATGTATTACTCATCACATGAATTGTGAACTTGTTATGGAATCTTGAATTAAAATTTATTTTGTAATATAAAGAGGCATAAGTAAATTTAGCATTTTAAATGCATGATATTAACGCTGTCTTAACATATAAACTTTCTTTGAAATATTAAATAAATAATATATTTATTTATTTAATAATATGCCGATTTTTAAAGAATTAAAGTTTTTGTTAAATCAAAGCTATTATTAAGTTAATAAAGTGATATATTGTCGAATCGGCCATGCAGATATAAATGTTACATGTTAGTATTTGTATTCTGCATAGTATTTGTAAATGATAAACTGCTTGGGAAGTTTAAGTCAACGAAGAGATCATCAGTCTTACAGATCGAGATATTCCATGTGAATGTATTAAATCTGAACATATAGTTAAGTATAACATAAACAACACAGTAGTCATTATAATACATTAGATAGCATGCAAGTAGTATATGTTTAATGGGTACAATCAATAGAAAACACTTTTTTCTTAAAAGTCCGATAATACTAGAAATGCCTTAGAATTAATGTACAATGGACCGCCCGTTTCTGATCCATAGTGCACAGCGCACAAGAGCATAGCGGTCGGCAACTCGACTCGAAATACGTTCCACAATATGTTAACCCATTGTAAGCGCAATATTCAGTGCTGCGGACTGAACCATGTAACAGCGTTATTGAATGTGGAAATAAATGCAGAAAACGCTGAGATATCGTACTTGTTACCAGAAACAAAAATTCAATCCAATATATTTTCGAGGCGACAAATACAAAATCCGATCCGGAAAATACAGCTTCAAGTGGAAGAACAATATTAAAGCACATTGCAAAAACATACAATCATACATATACATAGGTGAATAATATCAAATTATGCTTAATATGTTATATATTGTACTAATAGAATATATATATATATATATATATATATATATATATATATAATATACATAATTCATCACTCTAATAAAAAATTAAACCCTTTCGCTAATTGTAAGTAAGCGCTTTTCGCAGGAGTATCGCTGCTGTACGGGAAGAACGCGCCGCTCAGTCGCACTACTGAATGGACAGGCACAACGATATTTAAGTAATTATCAATAAAAGTGTGTTAAAAAATTAAAAATAACGTTTCTACTAAACTTGAAATTACAATGAAAAACTAGAATTCTCAATACTTTAACTCATAGTGATAAATCTTGTAGCAAAGACAAACAAAGCATGTCGTCTAGGGACGACATTCGTAGCGAAGGAGTTAATCCGGACTATCTCAATATCCTTGAAATGCTTCTTAAGCTTCCGATTTCTCGAATAAAATGAAAACTTTGTGCTGAAAATATCATGGTTAGAAAGGAAAGGATCATAAAAAAGATAGTTACATTTCTAATGTTCTCATCGAACATAAAATTGTAAGGCTTGATTTACTTTTGTTTTGTTGATTTCATTTCACAAGATACACTTGAATTTTATGAAAATTAACAATCGACCTTCAGAAGAAGAAAGTGAAAGACAAACTTCGAAACGAAAAATAGAAAAGTTGAAATTTTATTGAAAGATTGTTGGCTATTAGTGTATAAGAATTCTTGGCAATCCAACATCTGCTGAAATACTTTATAAATAGTTTCTGCAAATAATCAAATCGACAAATAACAAGAGTGGTTTTATTTTATATGGGCACTAAATACACAAACTTTGGTTGTCGAAATGTCTTAACGTTATTTTTATAAGGGAGAAGCAACGTTCGGCTTTTGTACGGCAGTTATGGTCGAAACTTTAGAAAGAAGTAAAGTTTTCCTTTCCCGAATCTGTATCGTTATTTTCGTGCTGCAACGTCCCGCCATTACTTTCGCAAAACACGTACCATATCCTAGAGCTCAGAGTGTACATTGAGCATCAGTTGCGTTTTTTCCTTAGACAGCGTTTTCATAAGTCACGTTTACAATGGATGCGCATCGGGAATCTCATTTAACGATATTTTGCGTACACTTTAAATAAAATGTATAAGAATAAGATAATCGAAAATAAATAATCGCAATAATATTAAATAAATAATATAAATAATAAATATAATAAAAATCGTTATCAGAATACAAATACTAATATTATCAAAGTATTATGGTATGAATTAAGTGTCAAAATCTTATTGTATTTCAATTGAATTTTCTTGCAAAACAAATCCAGTCATAAACCTCCCCCTTGATAATATGCGGCGACCTTTGCATTGCTGTTTTAAACAGCACCTACACAAAGCGAAGCAGTACTTTCGGGGCTCATCACGCCTGTTCCCGTATTCCGTGGAAAATTGCTCATAACAACGGAAAACGACTGGCCGCAACTGCAGAACTGGCGACCATTACGCTGGGAAGTTTTAATTTAAAACCATCTAATTCCAAAGGTTCCGGGCGAACAGCTTATAGAGTCGGGTAGAGTACACAAAACAGGTTGAATATCAACGACGGACGGTGGCCTTCTTCCAAAAGAAAAGTAATCAATGGGTCCTAAGAGTACGTGTCAACCACCAAAGTTGGACTTTCAATTGATCAAGACTGTATTGCTCACATGAAAATAGACATATTATGGAAACTAATAAACAAACCAAGAAAAACAATAGTAATTGTGATAATTAACAACTACAGATAAAATACTCTGAGCATTATACTTGTTTACCTATGACTCTGAGGTTAAATCAATATAATATATATGTGGGTTTTCACCACATCCCAATAATATTAAAAATAACATATTATTCAGTTAATATTAAAATAACAATCTTCTTAGGCAATATTTGATACCGCAGTAATTCAATCAAAAATCGGTCGTGATCTCGAAACAACAAATAGCACATAATCAAGGGAATTACTAAAGATATCTTGAACTCGCCGCATAATCCGCAAAACTGAATTAATACAATTTTAAAATCTGAACTGCATTGTATTCAGAAACATCACTTCAAATCAATGAAATTTTTATCTCCAAAATAAATCCCAAACAAACAAGAAATAATATGAATCATTGGGCCAATCAAGTTCAATCATATATCATGAATTGCAATAGAGTAGGGCGAAGCACACAGCTCCAATTTGACTTCAAATAATTGTACTGCCAAAACCAAATAAACTACATCACAACACATAACACAAATCAAACAATCAACTATCGAACTATGCTCAGTATAATTCTAATTTAATTCTTAATTATAAAACTGTGATTTTTCACTATTTTTATAAAATATGTCATCTGTCCCGTTTTAGCCTAGATGGTGTAAAATGGGACAGCTAGGGGGCAAACAGATGCAATGTCTTACTTTTAATTTTAAAGGGATTTGACAAAATAATAGGTAAGTTATTCAACCGATGAAAAATATAAATGTTGTAAATATAACAATATCAATATATCTTAAAATAATTAAATAATGTACCGAAAAAGCTAACAACAAAAGAAAATATCATGGATTTTCAAACATTGCCGTTTATCTCCCGGCATGGACGTCATCTGATTCTATTTGAATGAATCTCGATTAACGCAAATAAATATAAGTTGTTTTAATGATTAAACCAAATATAAAATTTAAATTATGACTTTAAATTCGAGATGTTCATAGATTTATTAAATATAATACGGAGTAGTAAATGATTAATGTGCAACCAAACAAACGTTTATCTGCAATACCGCATCGGTAGCAAATGTTAGAAGCTAAACTAGCCAAAGTGAAATAACTTATTGGTTTATTGCACAAGACGTGCTAAACTAACGCATATATCTTACCGCTTGCATTGCAGAAACAATTCGATATATTTGAGCAATCTCTTGTGTTAACAGTAGCGGCCTGTTGAATTACGAATATGCTTAATAAAAATCGGTTTATTGAAATTTATACGTTTCATACAAGAAATCTGTTCCCTTACATAAATATAATAAGTTAAAATGATCATGATATAAATTCTTAAAAACATTAAAAAAATTATTACATATCAAAAAATCCTTCACATTCTGATGATACTAGTAACATTGAAGGCAAAGCATCATTATGAACTTTGCAAGGTTAATGGTGTGAATAGTAAGAGAAATCTTTTGAAACAATGATGTGTGATGTGTATTGGCTGTTGCGCAAGGTCATGAAATGAAAATCTTCCCATGTTAGATAATATATGATATTTGTAATAAAAGCAATTTTATATTTTTGAACTTGGCCCGTTTTGTACACTCATTTATTTAAGTATAATTTTCGCCATCATCCGGTACTGTAATATGAAAGGAATGGGTAGCGCAACACCAAGAGCGAAGCTATCGCATTCTACATATTGTGTATTCGCAAAACACCCCAAACACCGCATATTAGGCACATACATTTGAGTGCACACGTACACAAATAATCTATACATGCTCAACATGATATTGATAACTTTGTAGCTTACAATTAGAAGAAAGCTTACAATTTGAAATGCCAACAATGACTTTCAGTAGTTTTCATTCTTCTTCTAATTCGCTTTATATCAAGTGGATGTCAAGACTTAAAATCGTAATTATGTATATCCATTATTCTGATTCTTATTATTTAAGTCCTATTTATGATGACTGGTGATACAAAGTGCTTGCAATTAATATCTAACGTTAAAATAAAATAATGAATTTGATACTCAAGGCAGTTTTAAATGGCAGCAAAAAATTCCAATTAATAATAGTTATTAAATACATAACTCTACAAATAAGATAAACATAACAAGAAGTACCAAGGACAATCGACGTGGATTACATACGATTCTGTGGAGACATCACTATAAATATAACCATTGCACAGTATTTCGTCAGAAATCATTTTAGAAGCACCGCTCTCTGCCCTATATATACCAAATTTTTAAATAAATTAAATATTAGCATTTATCTTTTATATAATTAAATTTGATGTTTTTCTCATATTACACATTCTACATTCCACAAGATGAAAAATAATTAAGTAAATATTTCATCAGCGGTCATGTTTCATGTTCAAGCTGCGTATGTATCAATAGTGCACTCCTAGTAGCGTTATATTGACTGGCTGTGAGTTAAATGGATCGGTTTTTGGATGAGTCCCTTCATGCGCGTTGCACCGTTATATGCAATCAAACGCGTTTGTTCAAACAATGCCCGCCATCGATGTAAACCTTCTGCTACTAGCCCCTATATTTCTCTATAGTATATATATATATATATATATATATATATATATATCGCATTGCATATATGGGGATATGATAGTTCAATATTTACTCGAATGTATAATAGTAGCGTACTTGATTAGGCAGGCCACGACGCGTGTGTGCTCATGTATATCAGGGTTTGCATATATGAAGCGCGATCTCGCTTTGAATGTTATTGCTACTCGTTTGATATTAGTTGTAATGACTATACGTTACTAATGATATTGAATTTCAATTAGAAAGTTACGTAGGGTTCATTAGATCAGCAGCCATGAGTTCATATCATAATTATCGAACTATATCATATGATTTCAAGCGAATAAAATGTTATATAATATGTTAATACTTCACGGGGTATGTTGGGTCATTCGATTTTCGACAGAGGACTGAATAGCAATCGTAACTTTTGGACGTGTAGGAACATGAGGATAGAGTTTCTTTGTGGAACGCGCCATTTTGATTTGCACTACCGCACACATTGAGACTTTTTCCATTGCTATATCTCTCCTGGTGCATTACGTAATCGGATCACGTTTTTCCATATACTTTTTCTCTGTTACGTTTTCGAGACGCGCCATCTTCTCGCCCGTAGCAGCTACAGCGCGTACCCCGCTTTCCGTCACACATCGCGACACGAGGTAGGTAATGCATTATATGTAAATATGCGTTTGTCGAAACACGCGCCGAATTTGAAGTTATGCGCAAGAGATGCGTCAAAACATGTCAAAGGGCTTGCACATGAAAATGGTGATGAAATGTGGCCTGATTGTTATCTTTTGGGTCTTCTTGTTCACGCTCGATTGCAAACGTGACAGTGTTTATGAGTTTATGTTCTGAGGGTAAGCACATTAATTCATGATTCAAAAGCAAGATTTACATACGCACTCATGTGAGAAAACGAATTTGGTAAAATGCTCGATCATGTTTACTATTCTAAAGTTTTTCTATTTATGGGTACGTGAAAAGCAAAAAAAATGTGGCACTACTTCAAAATATTTTTTAAATCATTGTGGCTAATAATGTTAGGAATTATATTTCATTTCATATACATAAACAAACTTTACACACACACACACACACACACATATATATATATATATATATATATATATATATTATTTAGGAATAATCTGCGGATCAGCTAACAATAAGTCAGCTTCTGAGCATACTATTATTTCAAACATATAAAATAGGTCTTCATTCTTTTTGGTTGGGCACGTATTCAACCAGATAACCATTATTTCTGGTTTCCTCGCATAAAATCCAATACTTATTTCCATGCATTTATCCGAGCACCGAGTTATAGTTTTTCTTTTACATGCATTATCCTTGTGTTATTTCCTGCTGGATTTAAAGCATGTTACCTTTTAAAAGTGCATGTTTGTTTTTATAAATACTGTTAAATGCAAAATTATATATATATATATATATATATATATATAGACTTATATATACAATAATATTAATAAACAAAATTATAATGATATGTATACGAATGATCAAGGGTAGTCGTGGTAAAACCAAAGTGCATGAAATATTGGGTAAGGTATATCTTGTTAGGCGAGTCAAGGCAGGTCAATTATAATCACATCTATTTTATTTATGTCTATTTGTTTTTAAACGCCATTCGTATCAGTCCACAATCAACATAAAATTATAATGATGAATGTTTTATCTTTCTGCGCGTAAGAAAAATGTATTTCTTTAATTACATAATAGCATAAATAAATAATATAATAAGAGCATAAAGGTATTACTAATGCTTTTCACAATATGCAAGAATACAATTCAATAAATTAAAAATTTCTAGTCAAAAACGAAATATTAAGGAGCCCACTTACGCTACAGAAAGCGATATTTATAGATACTAGACTTACAACATAAGTAAAATACAATACAAATATTTAAAGATGATCCCAATCAAAAAAAATATACTATAAAATTTTGACAAATGCACTAATGAGAAAATTATATCCGCAAGCTTCACAATTTTGAAATCGACTATGGCATGTTATTTAATAGAGTGTGAAAGATTGACACGGCACTGGGTGCAACACTTTAATTAATTTGGCTGACAGATAAACGATCCAGGTAAACTGACGCCGACGACGCTACGATGTCGCATATGGCAGACAGGCGTTCTACCGCCAATACGTGCGCCTGTACATGTGTATTCCCGCGCTGGTTCAATTCCACTTAGGACAGTTTATAAGACAAGACTCGCCCCCTGAACGGGACTATGTTTACGCTGGTCATAAACTAGTGTCAGGAGAGCGTACATATCAAGCGTTTGCCTTTATGAGCTTGCCCTTACAGTGACGTATATTTACTATTTATTCTTAAATACTATCTTAAATAAGATAGATTAATGGATTATGAAGAATTATAAATATTAGTGTTGAAAATAAAGTCATACTAAAATTATCAACATTTTTCAATAAAAATTAAAAATAATCACACAATAGACTAAAGAATAAATGTATAAAAAAGAAAAATAAACAAATTGAAGAAATTCAATTATTGAAAAAGTTGATTTAAATTCTCCATTTTATTTTTAATTACCATATTTTAGAAAAACACATATATGTATTAAAAAATGCAAACTGCGATATTTGAAACAAACTAAAACATTTGAAATTCAAAATTTCAAAGAAATGAATGTAAAACGTTGAGAAACTAGAGAGGTTATCTAAAGCATCTTGGGGTGAAAACAATAACATACATCCGGCACCACGAGAAGCGATACACAAAATCGCAGCATGATACGCGAATCCGGAACAAAATGGATATAGCTTATCTTTCGCGAAACCCAACAATAAAGACCAAGCGCATCCGTGTGCTTCACTCACTATGCGATATTTAAAAAATATACTCATCGGTGACTAAAATCTGCAACCATTCGTGTATTTAATATATTGTTGATTTGTATTATTTTTAGAACTCCGATGATATTATTTTGCATTGAAACATATGACAAGTACCCATCGAAACATTAGTATTTATGCTTTTATATAAATATATATATAGCTGCCAAAATAATTAGAAAGCTTACCACTTTATGCTCATAGTCAAACTGTGCTCACCTAAAAAAAAAGGAAATAAAAAATTAGTAAATATATTATATCAAATTTATATATATATATATATATATATATATATATATATATATATATATATAGTGTAAAATGGAGAATTTAAATCGATTGGATCTATAACTTTTACAATGAAGTCGCTTTATATATTGAATTTCTTCAATTTGTTTATTTTTCTTTTTTATAAATTTATTCGTGTGTGCTATATAGTATATAAATATTAGTTCAGATCATAGAGACAAATTTTCATATTTAGTATTTAATTTTTGACCATTGTCCATATTTTGACAATGAAATCATTAATTTTAATCTGTTGTCAATATAGCATAGAATACTCAAAACAAATGGAACGATATATACTTTTATATCATGACATCATAAGATATGTCCATATTTTAACAATAAAGTAATTAATTTTAATGTATTATCACTATAGTATAAAGAAACTCAACATAACTGGAACTATAATAAATATAATAAGTCAGAAGCAAAAGGCGACAAAAGATTATTCTAATACTTTGGTAAAGATTTGAAAGAAATGATAATAAAGAATAGGATAGTTTTGATATTTCTTTAAAATTGAATTAGAAATTTCTTAGAAATGTCCTGATAGGAATACGTCAGCGCTAGTCATGGAAGCTATTGTTCCGTCCATAATATTGATGGACGTAGCTAATTGTCTGAATTGTCTGAAAGCGCACTTTATGCATAAATCATCGGTAAATCGTAGGCTGGTTGCATTGTGAGCGGTAATAGATGTACGCAGACGCACAATGCAAAGCACGGCAGACCATCAAATCTGGTGAGTGAACGTACCGGCAGACGAACAGTGCTAGTGCTGGCTGAGGAACCGCCAACTGGGTTTGAGAAGGGCGATAGGTTCCATAACACGCTCAACGACTGATTCGATTAGTGTGCGGTGCGCCGTTAGCCCGTTTATGTAGGATGCCTGTGCTCAATGGTCCGGTCACTGTGTACAATAATGCAAACATGCATATTCGACATACGCATAACCCTAAACCCCAAACCCCTTGGGCCATTGATAATCGTTGACGAGACCGATGCTTGAATTATTATCGTTATTATATCTTACACGATGACTTCACGTCTCTGAAACACTAATTGAACGTGTTGTATATCTGATCAATATCTACCTAGTATTTTATTTATTATTGATTCCTTGCTTCAAAATCCATAATTAGGTTTTATGTGAAATAAAATATTATTCACAATTAAACTTTTAATAGTAGTCGCTAGAATTAAGTAGCTTGATATATCATTTGAATTGTATTGAACTCGACACGCTCATTTGAAACTAAATTGTTGATACTAAGGGCCCGATTCTGCCGTAAAATTGACCAATGTTAGTGGCTAAGCATTATCATGTAGCAGTTTTTATATAAAGTCGTACTAAATACTGTCAAAAGGCATATGGTTGCCGTTCAGTCGTTTAAGATAGAAAACCTAACTTAGAAAACGACAAATGTCAAAAAAAAACATGTTATGATAACTGGATCTTTGAAATGTGATTTTTGAAATTTTATGTGTAAAACGCCTGATGGTACAGCAAATACATGGCACTTTGACAGTATTTAGAACCATTTTAAATGAAAACTGTCATGTAAAATATGCTTGCCATAACATTGATCTATTTTACGGCAGAATCGGCCCATAAAACTGTACTTAATATATAAAATTATAGTAATCTGAATTATTTCATACTAATTAAATTACACATACGTTTCGATATCTTAATGCTTTAAAATGTGACAAGATTAGTTACAAATGAAAAAATGAACTGAGTTAGTTACAAATGAATGAATGAAATGAAAAATAATGGAATGAACAATTATTTTCTATGGAATATATAACTAACTTATAAGAGAAAAAGATTAGAACTAAATTAAAAAATATATGTATTCAGAATTTTATGTAAAGGACTACGACCTAAAAACATATTTAATAAATGATATTATTCACAATCATTGAATAAACAGTGGCTATTTTTTTTTAAATTTTATTGGTCTCCGCTTTACAGCATTTTTAGCCACATACATTATTCATTTTATTCTTCATCATATTCTATACAATTCTTACATATATATTTCTTAAACATTCATCATATATATACTATCTCCTCTTATAGTGTGCTATCTCCTCCGCTTTACAGCATTTTTAGCCACATACATTATTAATTTTATTCTTCGTCATATTCTATACAATTCTTACATATATTTTTCTTACACATTCATCATATATATACTATCTCCTCTTATATCCTAATCTTCCATTCAATTTTTTCATTCTTTTTCTTGTTTTTCAATATGTTCTTCTCATCTTCTAAACTTCTTTTTTCCTATTTACTTCTATTTTTTCTTGTATTCTACAAATTAACAATTATTTGGGAGCGCCAGGAGTCGAACCAACGATCTCCGGCATGTGAGTCGGACATGCTACCTCTGGAGCTACATCCGCCACCAGTGGCTAATATTTCTCTCATATTTTTATATTTTTTGCCAAAGCAAATCAAAATGCAAACAATGCAAATAGTAAGTAAAGATACTTTCCCATAAAACTGACGATATAACAAACGAAATTTACTTTGACATATCTGATTGTGAGTGAAATTCAAGTATATTATAATATACGAGATTCGATTTGAACACCGGCACCTACATATGATTACGAAGACATGGCATTTAGCGTCACTCCGTTGCTGTTGTATTAACGCCCAATTTCCACCGGGTCAGGTCGAGAAAATTCCCAGCACGATGCGGCCGTTCGTCGATGGAAAGCCGCGAAACGAACAAATTTGTATTCAGCACATCAAGCCATCGCACGGCGTACGAGCAGCGCCAATCCCGAGTTATACGGGAATAGTAGCGTAAAGCGTGTATGCGAATCGTAGTGCTCCAACTACTTGGAGTCGCGCTTTGCTTTGCCGCAGCTTCAAGGTGTTCCGAGATGGGGGCGATCGGAATGTGATTACTTACTGATTGTAAAATATGTGATGCACGTGTCATATGTGAATATAAAAATCACTGTTCATGTTAAAGAATAATCAGTCATACTTTATCAAAATTACATGCAGCAGCATTGACTACATATTGACAATAAAATACGCTTAGCATAAAACTGGTCAAAGTTTGCGAGTATGCAGCAACTAATTAACGTCAAACGACTTTTTTTTTAATTTTGAACAACTATCAGAACTTATCAGAAACAAAGTGTTGTGTTAATTTGACTTAATACTATAATTTAAGTAGTTGGTTCTACAGATGGCAACCCAAACAGTTGTCCTATTACAATTTTTGTATAGGTTTTTGATGCAACGATGCGGTATCAAGTTTTGGAAACATTGCTATCTAGATTTCCAAGTAAAAAAAACGATTGCACTACTGACAACAGGCTGCTCGAAGCAGGATCGAACCTGGGACCTCTGATTTAGGTCCAGTCGTTCTAGCCACTTACCTACGAGCGAGCCCAATTTCGATAACAATGATTTTTTGCCATTCTTTTATTTATTTTTCAGCGTCAAATTTGAGACAGAAACATAGACCTTATGAAACACTCATCATTTTAGAAATATGTTAATTTTGATACATTATTCAACCAATTTATTTAAGGTTTGTATATAAGGTCTTTGGACGGATGTCATTATACACTTTCAATTATGATGAGTATTAGTTCAAGATTGAAAGACAATTCGAATAATAAATATGTTACAGAACAATTTGAAATGCAAAATGAGGCAAAAATGAATGTTGTCTATCTAATAAAAATATTTTACCTAAATTCATTCAAATCCTATCAGCAATATAACCGACTGAGAAAATCAATTTCCCGAAGTGGTTTGCTCGAATTGCGATAACATGCATTCATCGTTCGACAAATGCATGTGTATATAATTTATACACAATAATGCACACTGCCAGCCAACAATGTCAATCGAGAACGTAAACGCGTCGTCGGGTACCTGCATCTGTGCATCTGCTTAGCAAGAGAGCAATTCAAATCATCGCCATTGTTCTAAGACAGTGCTTGTCAATCGTTTCGTTAATTGAACAAATGCCAACAAAAATGTAGAACTAGAACAATATATAAAATGCAGATCACCTGCATTTAATAATGTTAAAAGTAAATCCTAACAATTAATAGTATTAATAATACTATTAATAAATATAATATATATATATATATATATATATATATATATATGTATATATATATATATTAGAGTGGTCCTTAATATAGACATTTTCGAATTTCCTTGCTCCCAAGGGCTCGAATGGTTCAAAATTGAAGAAAAAAAACAATTCTAAACAATATAGTATAAATGTTACTAAATATTCCGTAAAATGTATTATCGAATGAAGCATTAATTATATAGATATACGTATCTATATCATTTTATCTGAAGCATCTGCAGAAGTAATTGAAAATGATAATTTGACCACATCAATTTATTGTATTTATCAATATTAAATTCTATATTCAAGAGCCAATGTGTATAAAACATTGCATAATATTTGGCACAACTTTAGAGTGACGTTTTGGCATCGAGATAAATAACGTCACTGGCGTCGCCGAGCCGTAGCAATACGACTAGCATAGATTTTCAGACAAATATAGCAGAACTATTATAAATACAAATAGGATAAAATAATTAAAGTAGCGCAATCGATGATCTTGACTGACTAACAGAATTTACCAACGATACCTCGAAAATTACCAAAATCACTGAACAAATATGATGAACAGAAGGCTCAAATAAAAAACGCGAAAATAAAAAAATAATAGTGCAAGTTTTTACAACACACCAAATAAAAAATTATATAATAAATCTATGAACGAAAACAAATACATATAATTGAATAATAAGATATATTGGATATTTCAACAATAACAAACAAAATCACTTATTACAAAAATAATAAATATTTTAAAGTTCGAATTTAATTATTAGATGGCAACGTTTCATACAACATATTCTATCAAAGAATCTCAATACGAAAAATATAATTTCAATCTATAATCATACACATTGAGAAAACACATAAACACGTTTGGAAGTCAGCCAGGCTTTAATCGCCGTGTCGAACAAATTTAGTACTTTGAAACTTGCTGCAAATTGCAAAGAAAACTTAACATAAATTAAGAAGTTTTTTAAAGCATTATCACTTCTCCGCCCATATTCTGTTATGATAATATAACTAAGGAACGCCTATATAACTTAGCGCGATCGGCACATTTGACAAAATATCGCGAGACCACTGCTAGGAAAACAAATGCTTCACATATTAATAGAAAAATTTCAACTGTGTTAGTCGTATACATGGATATCAACATCGTCTAGCATACACCGAAAGCACATATTGGAAGAACCTTGAAAATGCGGAACAATGATTTCCTTCGAGTCGCAAATGTGCTCTGTTGAAACTGGAAGACAGTTTTTTTTATCAACTATTTCATTCTATGATTCAGAGAGAAGATGCTAGATCTTAATGGAATAGATGCATAACAAAAAAAGTAGACTTTTATATTGCAAAAAGGTCATAGATAAGTTCATTTATCATATGCGTAATATTAGTGAGTCCAAAGTATATGTACTCTCAATGATTCAAATAATCAGAAATCAAAAATCATTTTTAAATAAATTTAGACATACAAAGTAACGTCAAATGAAAAAATGAATGTAATAGATACTCAGTGAGGAAACGTAGTACATATGTGATTTTGTAAAACTAGATAACATTATAAAACTTCATGAGTTTTGACAATGTACATTCAAGATGCTGAAGTATTGCTACATTTAGAAAATAATATGATTATTTTTCGTATTATTGTATCAATACGCTTTATATGCACGAATCGAACGATATTGCGGCACGAATAATATTTTATTGAAGTTCTTCAACTTTTATCGCAGTGGTAAAGAAATGCACTAGAACTTTTCAATGTATACAGCACTATGCATGACTTACTCATGGTATAATGTAGCGAAATCTATTTTATAACTTCTGTAAGTTTCTGAAGTATATTTAACTGTATTACATTTACGACACAAACAAAGACGTCATATGATTTATGACTGAAATAGAAAACAATAGATTTTGCAGAGATGATGACAGATTAATATTATCTGCAGGATAAAGGTTAAAAGTATAACGTAAAACACAATGGTTAAAATATATTATCATAAAATATAAAATACACAAATAAAGTTGTAAGTAACATTTTGCCTTGGTAAGTTGCATAAACTTCGCGATACGTTCACACAAAATGAACTAAAGTGTCAACGTCAGCTGTAATAAGAAGGAGCTATCTAGGAAACACGGAACATATATAGATGTCGGGCATAGTTAGGCAATTTTTCACATTTCTGCTAATTACAAAGAATTTTTAAAATCGTTTCAGCCGTTTTTGTGAAAACGTCAAAAAAAGGTCAAATATCAGCTCACACACACACGCGAAGTTTGACTTCGAGAAAAAATAAAATTAGCAAATCAAATATTTTCGCAAAAACATATTACGATTAATACAAAATATATGAATGGAGGGGTACCTATTTAACTGATTGCGTAACACACATGGTTATAAAGAGTTTGTTTTAAAATACAAATAACGATTAAACGAGATAAAACGAGCGCAATTTTCATAGATCGAACGATAGATATATAGAACCAACCCAGAGCTAGAAGACCGCAAGCTTTGGTTCAATCATAGCTTGTAGTTCGTTTGAGTCGATTTTGTTATTGGGGTAGCCGTAAACCGTAGATTCCCATGATAAAATAAAACTAAAACAGGTATTAAATTTACTTTTTAAAGCTTTATTTTGCTCGTGAATCGACTTTCATGAGTATTAGTTATTGTTACATAATTCATACACGTGTGAAATAAAGGAACATAATATCACTATATTATATTCATATATAACTTGCATAAAAAATAAGAGTCATTTGATTGTATGGTTTCGAAAATTTATACGGTCAATTATTCTTTTACAAAAGACAATTAAAACCGTGCTATTCAATGGACAGACTATAATAATTACTCTACTTTTTTGTAATTATCTTTATGTGAAATTTGTAAAAATAGCTCTTTAATGTATTTCATTGAACGCAATGAAAGTTGGAAATAACGTATTTCCAGTGTTTACAGCAACATTTGATATGAATCGCATACGCAAAATCAATATAAAACTAACATCCAACAGCTGTGCCTCAATGGTATTAAAACGAGGGGAGCGTGGGTGTATTGAGATGTCGCGCAAAATACAACCGAACGGACTATCGCAAGCAGCAATGGAGCATAGTGCACTTATCTCTCGCAATTAGATAACGGTCTTAATGAAACTCAGTTTGGCGAAACGACTAGACTACTGGCGATACAAATACCGATTTAACAGAATAGTAAGAATGTAAAATTACTTTAAATTCTAACTCTATTGTCCAATTATTATCCGTAACAAAAAGCGCACTGTAAACGATTTTGTATTTGACGCAATATACAAATATCATCAGGAAAAACAAATATTTACTAGTTTAATTGGACTTTCAAATTAACCCAAAAAATGTGAAAATAAATCAAAATGAAATGGAATAAATAAATTTAAAAGTGCCTATAAAAAACTCTGAATAAACAGTTGATGATTACTACCAAAATAAAAGTAATATTGAAATTACAGTCGAGTGCACGGGACAGTATACTATAACAAATTACTTACAAATTGTCTATCGCCGAAATATATTTATACGCGAGTTTATGTATGGTACGGCAGAAGAAATTTAATAAGAATATAGGATTGCGGAATGAATTATTGGCGAAACAATAAGCCGTAAACGAAACGACTTGTCCATAAATCGCATGAATTTCGTATGTGTGCCGTGAAGGAGGTCTATCGTTATGTATCCCTAGTGGATTTAGAAGCAAACCCCGCCAACAGTATGTGGTATGTAACAAGAAATGCATATCGTGTTCAACTCAGAAACGCCAATATATTTATGAAAATATTATTTTAATAATGTTTTGTAACACCATGTAAGATAAAAATCTCAACTGCTCCAGTTGAAGTAAAAAAAACTTTAGTTTGAAACTAGTGTCCGTTAGTATACAGAACTTAACAAATCAATACAATAAATTGTAAATCTTGGAACAATATAAAATTAATCTGACTAAAAACTATAAATTGTATAGAACTGCAAAAATACCTAGGTTACTAATAATAAAGTAAATGACACCAATTTTATAAAGTACCTACATAAAACATATGAATTTAACCTCGTAAGTACAAAATTTAATAAGTTAAACCAATTTTAGCACTTTGAACGTTACAACACTCCTATAGCATGTAGAAAACATTCGCGACAGAACGATGCACACGCAAACTAATTACCACATGAAGCAAAGCTAGTTAAATGTCACATGAGCCGCATGCGAAACCCTGTCCATCTACTTGCTTCACCAGTCGCTGCAAGTATGATATTACACCCTCATTTACATCGTAAAATTAGGTTAAAGTTGACTTGTTTACAACGCGTTAAAACACAAAAAATCAGACACAAATATAAATTATATGAAATATATAACACTTATGAACTCTATACATTTGTATGAATGGAATTATTGTTTATATTCTAGAAATAAACCAAAACATTAGCAAAATATATGTAAGTTGCGTTATGTGTGAAAGAGTATATCTTATATATAAAAATGGATCGCAAAATGTGTTGGTAAGCGCATAACTCAACAACGCCTAGACCAATTTGGCCAATTCTTTTTCTAAAATGTTCGTTGAAGTCCGAAGATGGTTGTTACGGCAAGAAAAAAACGAATAATTGCCGAGAAAACCCTAAAAACAGCCCTTTTCTTCTTTAATCGAGTAGGCAACGCAATTTGTAAAAAAAACAATGATCTATGTCATGACATTTTGTGTAGTTTTTGATAATCTAATTTTGAATATATTTATATAAACATAGAAATATCTTTCTATTAATCAAGCTATATTGGCAGCCAAAAACATTGATGTAAATTAATTAAATTTCAAAATTCAAGAACAAATTACAGGCGAATCAGGTGATTCGGCAACTAACCAAGACGATCCACCGGAGTTTTTAAACTCGCTGGATTTGCTAGGATAGTCACCTCACAATCTTCAATTAAAGGTTGGATCGGCAATTATAATGTTGCGAAATATCGACCAACTATATTCAAAGGATAGTATAAAGCATAAGATGTTCTCGCACCATGCATCCCAATGCGTTTCCAGTGCGTTTATGGTATCATTAAGTGTTTGTGGTATTAATTTAGAAAACCCATGTTTCTCACATGGAAAATTGTATGTTGTTTGTTCCCGTATTGGAAAACCATCAGATTTGTTTGTCTATGCGCCAGGTAATCAAACAAAAAACATCGTTTATCACAAAGCACTACAATGAAAATTGAACTGATTTTTGAATTATGATTTACATTATTAAAATTACTTACTTTTAAATTCTTATAGTGTTTTATTTAATTATTTTTAATTCACACCGAATTATTACCAGGGTGACGGTTCTGTGGAGGATAATTTTTTACAAAGAATAGAAAAAAGGTAGGCACAAAACACCGCCACATTACAATTTTTTTTGACAGGACGAAGTCTGTCGGGCCTGCTAGTTATATATATATATTGAAGAGACGTTAGTAATCAATTTACTAATTAATAATTAAATGTAACCAATTTTTAATAATTCTTGAGTAGATTAGGGTTTTATTTTGAATACTTTTGAATACGAGAATTGGAACATTTGTAGCTCTTCGGGAAGTGTGTGAAATCAAAGAATTTATTTAGATACAAAAATTTATTTATCGCTTTATTATAATATTTCAGTTGTTGCTTGCTCAAGAGTTCAGGACTAACTAACTTATATTTTTACATTTTTAAAATATTTCCAATATTTCTAGTTTTATGATAGCTCGCCGAAGGTACATGAGCTATCATAAACTTTTATTAAGGGTTGTCTGGCAGATGTACAAAATATTCGCAACATTTACCGTTACTTGGGAGTATACATCGTTCAAAGGAATTTACTTATGACTATTATTTATAATTATAAAGAACACAATTCTCAACAATATATATATATATATATATATATATATATATATATATAATTATTTATCGAACTTTTGGCAAGATTAAAACAATAAGCTATATACGATCTTTCATATGTATAAAGATATTCTTCTATGGGAATATTTTCTATATCGCTTTGCAACGCTTTGCTGTTTGTTCTGAAAACATCGCAAACAGTATGCCGACGGCCTTCTTATGCCTTGGTTCTGTGAGCTTTAATGTAATGCGCGTAAAAAGCTTACTGAGAGTTACGTTCAAAAGGTAAGTCGACTGGGACGAGGATTTCAGTAGAGTTGATAAATATTCGTACACAAATGGTATTTAATAATTTAGTGAGTTATAATTTTCGCAAACTCTAATTAAAATTAACTTTTTTTTCATTGACTCTCATCATAGATGTACAATATATTAAGGAATTCGTTTTAGCTGAAAACTCTATCGAGATTAGTGATTAAACTTGAAGTTCTACTAATTTTTATTTATACCACAAATAAATAAAAAAATATTGATATGATGTGATCAGAGAAATCGTAATATAAAATTGCGGTAAATAATATTGGCTAGTACTGCCTTAGGGCAGGTCTGTGAGCTGAGTTAAACACGAACCCGATTCAGAGAAGAATAGTGTGAGGGGTATCCCATTCCCATTTCACACTGTAGTGCCCGAAACAGAATATTCCAAATGAAAACATATTTCTTTTATCTATATTTTAAAGTGAAAATGGACATTCCTGGCTGCACAATGCCAGGTTGCCAGAGCGGGCCAAGACCCAAGATGCATTAGTTGTAAGTTTATATATATATATATATTATATATATATATATATATATATATATATATATATAAATATTTGATTTTGAGATTATCTATTTGGTTGATCCCTGATAGCTGTGAGTGAATTTCCAGAGCTAGTTTTATCAAGCTGTTAAAGCGAAACCGGAGCCGTATGAATGCGAAACGAGGCCACTTACAAATTGTGGGATGTCAGTCGTATTCATCCCTCAGCGTATCAGAAAGTAAAGCGCGAAGTAATGTTCTCCGATTACCGTGGCGTTGAATTAGCTGTTTTATTTCGCAATACGCGCGCGAATTGCGCGCCGTTAGTGCACAATATCTTAGCGCGAGCAAATTGCCGACTGAATTTTGTTCTTATTGGCGCGGCAACGGTGCGTAACGCAATTTGTGGGGTGGCTAAATACCACTGGCGCGGGGATTAAAGGTGCTTCTGGTATTTGCCACGGGAAATACGAGCTTGTAGTATCAGCATAAAGCAACATGAGAAATAATTGGGCCACTGTGCAGCTACGCAATGTGATTCTCCATATTACCGAACTGATTATTCCGCCGCTGCTTAGCCACAAAATATTGATAATAGCATCATTTGGTGAAAGGCAATGTAGTTTCAAAAATTTATTATAGAACATATTATATATATATATATATATATATATATATATATATATATGTGTGTGTATCATTAATGTGATATTATATATATATATGTATCATTAATGTGATATGAAACTTAAAACTCGTTACAATTTATTCACGAAAAACTGATGATTCGGTACACTGAATTTGTTTCAAAGTTTCTACAGGCGGTATGCCGCATGCTAATATTTTAACTACGGTCAATTTACATAATTCCAGCAATTTAGAATTTCCGTGCTACGGGCGCACCATACATTCTCTTCTTTGGTTACAACTTTCGCATGCATCATTTCTTTTTGTGAAAAAAATTCGTAGGTACTCAAATAGCAATACCGCAAAAATATTTGAAATTTAGTGTTGACATATACAAACTTGTAATACAGTTATATTCTATATTTAAATTTAACTTCAACTCTTAACAAAGGTGAAATAATAGCAACCAAATAGATAGCTTTATTTAAAGTCATATAACCATATATGTAATGCGAGTTTTTTCCAAAAAAAATGAAAATTATTATTATACACAACATATTTTAAAATACAGTATTCCATACATCTATATCAAATAATTTAGTAATATTCTACTGGAGTCATAGAAATCATAAAAATCTCCAATTAACTTAGCGATGAGAATTCGATTGGATAAATACTGCGACGCAATGATGACAAACTACATCATGATACAGTTTTTTATAAAGAATGCATACGAGACGGGGTTTGTCGCGGCCGAAGAAACATTTGATACGTACGGCACGAAACTATAGTATTATACTGTCCTATAGCAGCGAGTTCATCGCGGAACATACAGGCGCCGTGCCGTCGTTTCAGCCAGCTGATATAATTAGCAGTTACGGAAGTTTTTACAACGTTCGGGGATACCTAGTGAGCGCAATCTGCCAAGTTATATGTCTGCACTTCTGGATCATACAGGGTTAGAACCCTGCACAATAGAGTCTAACTATATAACAATTTTCATTTCTTTTATTCTAATTGTGTACCATGATTTTGTACAGTCCTATCTGTATGTGAGTTTTTTTCGAATATAATTCATTATGTACCTATGTATTACTAAGTGTTCGAGAGTCGAAAAATCATAAATATCAAATATTGAAGTATACTAGCATATTTGATAAATTATAAAATTTCACAATATTAATTTTTTTTAACTATGTGAATGCATTTCCACGCTATGTTTCACTTTGCAAAAGCCTTCAAATATTCCTCCAATATCTAGTTAAAATAAAACTCTGAACCATCAGATTTAGATGCCATAGAAATGATAAAAATTCTTATCGAATAAAAAAATATACGCGAATTGACTTTTCATATTTTCATATACCAAATTATAAATACTGAAATGTAAAGGACTTTAAAGTTAATACAGTACTGGATACAATATTTAGAACAGATCATTAATTTTCACTAATTATTCGAAGAAATTCTCTAGCGCCTATAACAATGTATTAGCATTTAAGGATAATGGAAATTGGTAGTGTTTCTTTCAAGGACCAAAGTTCAGATGAGAGATACAGTAGTGGGCTTTGGCTAATTAATGTGGATGAGTTTAATTAAACTCGTAATTACTGTAGTCTTATTATGTTAAATTATAAATGAAGCTATGACTAAATCATGACTAAGGTTCCGAGAAAGAATTCCATAGTAAGAAGATCAATATAAGTCAAAATTAACAAAAGAAATCTAAAATATTAAAAAATTTACAAATTTTTTCAGATACTGGTTGCAGAAAACAATGAAAATACAAAAGTCGGATATTTTTAATGTAGGGACAAGAATTCGTCTAGTAAAAGCATATCAGCGTTTCTATACATGCAATAAATCTTTATGATACGGGTAAGTATTCGAGAAAACAAGTTAATTGCAATTATAGCACGATCTGAAATAACATAAACATTGATCGGAAGAGCATTTCGTGCAAAGTAGGGTGGTAGAAACATATAATGCGCGCAACACTGGAGAGTTCATATCGGTTAGACAGCCTGTTCTCAGAGTTAATGGCGCAGAAAAGGCGTTGTTATATACAACGGTATTATGTTTAATATTTATTACACGATATAAAACAGCGTGTTGTTATTCTAGCAGTCGGAGAGACGACGAGAGAAAAATTCGGAGAAACCCGTGGCGTTCATACAGAGGTGACGGAATTGTATTAATCGAAGGGTCCGCCAATAGCGCATTTTATTAAAGAGCTATCAATTTTCGAAAATTGTTATTATCATGGTGTAAAACCGCAAACATAATATTTTTATTGTTCTTAGCTATAGTTAATAATAGTATGATTATTTAATATTATTTCGTTAAAATATAAGAATTGAATAAAGGTAATAACTATAAATTTATTAGTGAAAGTAGGTATCATTTCACTCCATGAAGTAATATATAAAATTATTTGATATGAAAATGTGAATATTATAAAAAGTTATATATCAGTACAAAATATGTATCCAATATATTAATGCATTATAGATAATATAAATTCAAATTGTATAACTTTATAAGAAAATTAAATTAAGATTATAGCATATCTGTTTTTCATAATTAACAGACTGTAACGCGACACAATTAATTTGCATAAGTCTCTTAGAAATTTCCGAGGAAAAATACGCAGGATAAACTTAATGTAACGTTTATTTGTTATGATAATAGCAATCTCAAATTGAATTCATATCTTTTATCAAGTTACTTAGCAATCCTCATTTAAATTTTTAAATCTTCGGGATCTGCTACGAAGCGCCGTTTGCCCACGGTAGATATGAATATAAAAACAAGCGGAAGAAACGTGACTGTGCGAAAATTCTATTTGCACAGTTTCATATATAGCAAATGAGATATATCATGTCTCACAATAAGTCCCATCGGGCAGATTCTGCAACCGTGCAATATGTCATAATATTCTAAACAGGGCGACGTTCATATTCGTGTAGGATCGAGGAAATCCTTCATTTTTTTTAATAAAAGAAGTAAAAAAGACACGCACGTCAAACGACCGAATACAAGTCTATATCCCATACGAACGAACGTATCAAATCCAGTAATAAAACTGACAAAAGAGTAGACGCGATATGAGGTTTCGCGTATTACACGTAACTACGACGCGGTGCGCTCCGAAAATTCCTCGGCTGTTTCGTATGCACGCCGTGTGCCGCCATGTGACATGTATATCTCTCCTGGGATATTTGTCTTGGAAGACATAAAGCAAGCACGTAGTACAGACCGAGTCCGTCCTTGTCCGATACTAGGGTAAAATGGAACGAAAATACAGCAACCAATGTAACTACTGTTCGTATTCCAACGGTAACAGACAAATTCGACCTGCTTCAGTTGTAGTAATTAATAGCGAATGTGCGGAAAACACACTCAAACATGAAGCTAAATAATCGTTAATTTTAATGCTTATTATCAAATATTGTTCCAACGATCCTTATACATATATCGTTGAAAATGTATTCATTTTAAGTGAACAATTATCAAAATACAAATTTTAAGTAATAAACTCACAGATAGCTAATAACTACATTTATAAAGAATTACATAGCTAAGAAGTATGTCAATTACTCTATTAAAATGTGTTTTAAATTAGAGACTTACTCATTTATATATATCCAGATGTAAATGTAGATGCCTTACCTAAAACAAAAGAAAGATAATATTAATTACATTTATTCACAATATTTAATTATACTATTTACAACAATAATAATAACACGTATATACATAAAATGAAGTAACAATATCTACCTATTGCTCCATTTAACAAGGAAAATGTATCTTTTTCTAACATCACGAAGATTTAGATTCGATCGTATTCAGACTAAAGAAGAAAAAAAGCATGAACTTGGATTATGCAAAATTTAATAGCAATAGCCTTGTCGGAGCTGGTGGGTGTATCTGACGCAAACAAAAATATTGAATATAAAGTGGATAAAATAGACCGTTCTTTGCATAAAAACGGCGTTCACAGGAACTATAAAACGGCATTACCTAATCCTTTGAGAGTTGGTTCAATTCATTTATTTATGCACGTTGACCAGCATTGTATGATATATTATGTACACACTATATATGTTTACCACATGTAATATATATATATATATATATATATATATATATATATATATATATATATATATATATATATATATATATGGTAGGGCGGGTCACAAAGGGCACAAATAAACTATATCTTTACACACAACACGTATCAAACAAACTAATAATTTAACCGAACTCTTGTAAAAATAATTTTTCTAACTTGATTTATTGTTTTATTTGCTATTTATCATTGTTTATACCTATGGCAGGGTAAGGTTCAGTTGGTTCCTTTTACCCCCCCCCCCCCCACAAGTGAGCTTTTATGAAGATCATGTAGAAAAAAACGTGCGTTGTTGATTGGACCCATGTAAAAATCATCCTAGCGGTTTCTTCGTAATCACCAGCTAAAAATATTTCAATTTCATTTTGAACAAGTGGATTATTTTCAGATATCGGGAAGTTCATTCAACTTGCATTAAGGCATAATTCTACGTGCACTTCATTTTATTACGAAGCTTGCAATCTAATCTCACCCAGCACCCTTACGTTACTACAGCAGGCTGTAAATGAGTAAACGGACCGCAGTCGTATAATAATGCCGTCAAAAATGTGCGGTATTCAGAAAGGCGGCGCAGTGTTGGTAAAAATGTCTAATAAAATGTGCACTGCGGTCATTCATGCGAACGAATGCGGCAACCACCTAATAGTACATTAATGAACAAACGTCGCATTTCTTGTACGCAATCAGCGAGTGAGCAGCGGATACCCACATCTAGTAATATTTCAAAATTGTCCAAGTAATATAAATAACTCTTCAGAGTCTGCAGAATTGGATAATTTATAAGTTTTTGATATGCGTGCAACCTGTTGCCCTATTCATTAGGATAAAAATAAAATAAACAATTTCACAAAAGAATAAATTTAAAAATTAGAATAAATACGTAGAAAATAAAGTATCTATACTTCCATAATTTAATAGTTAATCATTTTAACAACATTATCGAACGGCAACAGTTTTTCATTTTATATTTTCTCTTTTATAACAATGTTTGTTATATTTCAATAATTTATTTTTAATATTTGAAACGTTTGCTATATTCAATTGAAGTCATGTTTAATGTACCTGATTTTGTTTTTATTTAAGAAATCGATTTTTATCATCTTCTACCATTTGACAAACTATACAAACACATACCCACACACGCACACACATATACAGGTATATATAACACATATAAAGGGTAGTACTGCCCTAGGGCAAGTCCGTGAGTTAAATTCCAACTCGATTTAGGAAAGAATAGTGTGAGAGATTCTCTATTGCCATTGTACACCGCAGTGCCCGAAATGGGCTATTTTCAATTGAAAACATATTTTTGATCAATATTTTTAAGAAAAATGGACATCGGTACTGCACGATGTCAGGTTAGCCAGACCGGGTTACAACCCCGTCCACACGAGTCCGTGAGCTTAAGCATTACACCATTATATAATATTATATATATACCATATATATAACGTACATAAGATATAGAGATACGATTATATAAAAATGTTTAATGCATCTATGTAAGAGTATTTTAGTGTGCGTTTTAAATTCTGTTGTACAAGAATAACTATTTTTGAGACCGTGTTGTATAGAAAGTCTTATCAAATATATTTTAACGTCTTTTCACAACGTATTCAACTTCGGCGTCGGAAAATCAGATAGAAACGCCGCATTATTATCCACTGAGTATAGTGGCAATGTCACTAGGAAAAATATACCTGAATGCAAAACACAATGAACAAGACAGCAAAGATCCACACGCGAGTGATACATAAAAATAAATGGTATTGATAATGTCCAGTTAATGGTTGTATGTTATCACGTTGCAATAACTGAAAAATGCTAAAAGTATAAGAATGAAAATATTTGCTGTTAGTTTTTCTAGAGTATACCTATAACTACCGATGCCATTATAAAACTGTGAAATATAAAATGAAACTGCCTCAAAGAGGAATTTTCGCAATATATTTATTCAGATACAATATTGTAACAAGGATTACTAAAAAATCACAAAAGAAATAAATATGAATAGATTTCGAAAAGTTGTGAAGTGTATATAAGCACACTTGAGAAAAGATTAAAATATGACGTTCGGGGCTGGCCGTAAACGAATAAAATATATTGATTTTTTATGTTATTTATAACAAGTAGAATTTATGATATGACTAAATTTTTTCTTGCAAAAAGCTTTAGGAACATTTTTGTAATGGAAGTACATATTACATACACATATATACCTTTGATATTTTTTTGTTCAAATAAAAAAATTAATTTATGATTAAATTGTTAAATATATGGGAACCGTATTCACTGTACTTATCGCAAAATACAGACATCATTTTAGACATCAAAAATATGAATAAATTAAAAATATGTTTTTTTTTTCAACGGTAGATATTCCATTTTGAAATCCATCCAACGTTACAAATATGCAATAACTTGCTTTTATAACTAGTAACATGTTGATGAATGAATAAAATAAAAGCAACACAGTGATAGTATGTTCCGGTCAAAGTATCTACGATCGCTAGTTTTGTGTATTAGCTATGACAACGTGCAGTATCCCATGTGCTTTCTGCAAAGCGCCCAATCAGTCGATTACCAGCGGGACACCTGACGGTACTAAATAACCATTCGAAGAGCCCATTAACAATGTGAAAGCTCCGAACTAATGGAGTATTGTATAGCAGGGCACTATTCAGAACTAAAAAGAATTATTTGAAACAAACACACACTTTACACACATATCTCCGATTACCAATAAACATTTAAATTGAACGCGCGGAATACTTTAAAACAATAATACTAGTCCAGTTAAAAATAATATATATATATATATATATATATATATATTCAATAGATAAGTCCTGGATTTTTTCAATATATTGATTGTTTCTTTTCCGAACAGTAAATCCAATAATAAAAAACAATTTAAGTCTTGTGTTTAAGTCTTGTGTAGTCGTAACATCTACAAATATCTTCCAAAAAAATCGAGTGTTTTTAACAAAAAAATATCAGTGATATGGATATATAAATTATTACAGAATAAACCTGATGATGGAACGTACCTAGTTCCGAAACGTCGTATTAAACATCTTCAAAAAACAAATTGTTTTTTATTATTGGATTTACTGTTCGGAAAAGAAACAATCAATATATATATATATATATATATATATATATATTATACATAATAAAAAAAATTAACTTAAACAATGATTACCATTTTAATGTAGTGCTATCAGCAAAAATAAAATCTGGCAATCAATTTATTTTCAAGAGGCATAAAAAATAGTAGCGAAGTACTTGTTATGTGAAACAGTTCCGAGAAGTGCAATAGCTACATTGTACGGCAAAGCGGTTAATATTTAAATCTTTCGCTGTGTGATCACAGCAATTCGGTTATGGAGTTAAATGAGAATTCAGTTTCGGGGCCCTTTGTAATAATTAATCTGGTCGAAGTTACGATAGCGAGGGCGCAAAGTTGCACAGAGAGTCGCTTTCTGATCGTTCTCGCCGTCATTCACAAAGGTTGTAATGTAATCTCCGTATGCCAGTTATAGGTGTTGCCTAACTGACAATTTGAAACAACATATTATTTCATTTCATACTCATCTATTATGTTTGATAATGGAAACTATAATAAAACGCCAGAAATCAGTGCATTCATGTGTTTATAAATATATATTATTAATGATTTATAAATTTTGATAAATAGGTACAATAATTTCTGAATCTCTGTCACAAGAACTTGTGAAACAAACCTGGTATTTATTGTCAGTAAATAATATAAGAAAAGAGCATTTCGAATAAATAATAATATGTATTAATAACAATAACAATATAATGAAAACAGATGATTATGAGAAAATTTAATATTGGTATTAGTAATTTAGTATTAAAAATCTTCTAATTATTGTTGTCATATATAATTTATTACTATATATAATACTTTCATTAGTACCAAAATCTCTTCCTGCCGAGTTTATTTACAACACTCGAATTCAAACACACAAATAAACATAAGACGCGAGATTTTGTACACACAAGATTTGTCACCAGAATAAATACTTCTGATACTAAAACGGTACCGAAAAGAAAAATAATTTAATCGGAGATTATCTAAAAATACGTTTTCGTTAAGATTCCAAAGTGTGCATACGGAAATACACATGTAAGAAATACTTTTAACGAAATAAAGAGACGTCACATCGAATTGAATGGTTAGAACGGTTTTCTCATAGTGCTCACAAAGCGAAGTAATATGGTTAAACATACTAAATTAGGCGACCATTTGGTGATTAGCATTTTTATTGTGCTCCACAAGGGGGACGCGAAATGAGATAACAGTCAACCCCGAATTATTTCGACGATGACCATAAACTGTATAAAAAATTGAATTGAATTTACATATACCATATACATACGTATATGATGAGATAACCAAGATGTAAAAAGCATATATATATATACGTACATATATATATATATATATATATATATATATACTAGAAATAGACTACAGTATGTATTCTCACAATCTATTGAAAATGCTTCCAACTACATATTGTCGATTTAGCAAAACTCAAAAGATTCATTATTTCTGTATATTGAAAAACAAAATCTACTTATCTAAATGAGTTTAATTAAAAATAAGGTTTAAGGCTGATTACATAATTCGAGAGATAGGAAAGCTACCATTGTTTACTAACTCTGCGACTCACCTTGAGCGTTTGTTGCAGACGTCGCAGCGAACGAGAAAAAAGTAAATGATTGTTTTATTTTAACGAAGAAAACAAAATTAAATTCCCAAGTAATTTGATACGGTACATAAGATACATTGAAGCACATGCCGCGCCGTATATACGCATTTACTTTTCACTTCATTTTCTCATTCGGTTTATCTCAACATTTTTCTCTATATCACACCGCTCCACCGGCAGCGATAATTCTGCTCAGTCTCGCGTGTGGCGTTCACACGATTTTATTTCTGGGTTGGTTCCTGTTAGCAGGAATGCAATTGTGTATAAACTATTTTTGCAAATATCCTTTGAAAAATAAAATGAATTCAAAATCTACCTGAACAAATATGATTGGAAATATTTTTAGTACAGTACTGCATTTATTTATTTAAATTTACTAAATAAACCTACTAAAATCATAGTTTACGAAACAAAATTCATTCATAGTCTATATATCGCATTAATTAATGTAAATAATTTATAAACAAAACAAAGTATGTGACATTTTTATATGCCTCTTGTAGAGGGGATTGGGTAGGGTTGTGATACTTTTTTTAAAATCATGAGTAGTTTTGTTATTTTACCAGTTATCTGGAAAAAAAGTAAATTAAATGATAATTTGAACATTTGTCTAAATAAAAATACTTAAATACTGTCCTTAAATACGATTGATTAGTCATAAAATAAAATCATACAAGAAAAGGGCGAATGTGACAACCGCCCACACCCCAGGAACGGTTGTGACAGGCATAAAAATAGATTGAAAAACGATAGGTATAAACACAAAAATTAAGACTGTTATTGTCAAAAACATACTAAATCTTTTTTCCCTTAGACCCTTTCTCAAAATCAGTGTAGTTTAGCTGTTATGACGACTGTCACTATCGTACCCAATTTTCCTTACTATTTCACAAGCCTTTAAAAAAAAAATAAAAACAAATAATTCATCTGGAGCTTAAAAAGACGCTTAATTTTTATAATTTTAAATATAACTCGACGCTAATAAGTAAAGGAAAATAAGTAACAGACTATTTTCGCTATAGTGATGCGTCCCTGTTCGCGCGAATGTAATAGTGTCAGAGTGTACGCGCGTTGACATTATCGCTAGCTGGAGGCCGTGACATTAGAGCCGCACCCTCAGTTGCGCTGCTGGCCTTTACAAATGTTCAAAGCTCGACCTGTAAGCTCTATGTGTTTGTGTACACCCAAAAAGCACTACTTTTAGAAAAAGTTCAAGAATCATAAAGAAAACTTACATACATGATTACTGCATCACTAAGAAATAATAGGAACCATGGAAATCGATTTAAATTATATTAAACATCAATTAAATCTGCGGAGCACAAAATTAATTCATTAAAAAATGGATTTGAGAAAAATTAAATATTTTAAACGATTGAGTAAAAGTTGTTAATTTTAGTCAATAAATGTTTATTTTATCTTACGACTAGAAGTGAAAATAAAATTTATTACACAATCGTTCATCAGTTTTTTCAGGTTGAATCCAAATTTATTACACTCCCGTAATATTTTTTATTTGTTTGTCCGAGTTTGGTAAAAGTTTACTTAAATCCACGCTAATGAACAAATAACTCTTTCTGAAGTAAACAGTTTTTATCAACCCCTACTGATATCTTTGAGCGCAGACTGTTGGAGCACTTTTTGTTATGTGGCTTTAGCAAGTTGTAATCATGGTGCCTGAATTTCCTGGAAAGTTCTGTGCGGTATTGACTTTCAAAACCGAAATCCAAGGAATTTGTGAGTGATTGATTTCAGACGGTTTTAAACACTAATCTCAGTGATGTATTGCGCAATTATTTTTGTGCATAAACATATATTTATCATTAAAAGTAATTCAAAAACAATATGAAAATTAAAAAAATAATAAAAATTTCTGAAATCAAATAAAACTTTAAGGTTCCATAAAATAATCTAATAAATCAAATCTACAGCAACTTTACCAAACAAAAATAGATATCCTTTTCGCAAATTAATTTAACATTCATGATCTTTACAAGGTTTCGCCATAGCATCATAGCGGATTGACTTAAGCGTTGTGAACGTATTATTTGTCTGCACATGTAAGTTCTTGTATTTGTGCGCGAGAACATGTTCTATTCTCTCATGAAAGCGAAATCACTACTAGCTTGACACCCACAAAGCGGTCTGGTAAAAGTGCCTCGGGCGCGAAACACACCCAGTCGCATATCGCAACAAACACAGCCATCGCACACTCATACGTCACACATCGATGACATCCACACACAGATCTCATCGTGTATTTATACCTCTCGTCTTACCTTAACATGTTGTTATTCACAAATATATGTGTCACGGATGATCACATTATTATGTACATATGTAAAACAAGAAGTTCTGCACCCTGAACTTCCTGGGGCGTTTTGAGAAACGCGAGATAACTCCGATGTGATGTTTGCCAGACATGTGTATGCACGCACAGATCAAAAATTTCATATTTCATTCACAGATGATTCCTTTTTTAAATTTAGTTATCACGCAAAGCAATATTATTTCTAGCCCCGCTGAACTTCTAAATCTTTGAAGCGAATACTAAGCAAATTTTTATATGCATTTTCTAGGGAAGTTTTCGATCTGCTGTCTAATTTGATAGTAGTTTCCGATTTTGGTGCTGCATGTAACTTGATGCAATATGATAAGATTCGGATATAAAAATTTAATTTTAAGCTTTCTCATTACGGATCCTAGTGTTAGCTAACTCTAAGCTAAATAAGATTTTAATATTACATATCAATAATTCGTTAAGCATTTTTTTATTTCATCGAGTTCATCATACCTTATCAAATGCTTGCTCAAGATCATATTTTTATCATATATGATCAAAAGATTCTACTATTCTATGACATTGTTGGTTCATGGAATTGACAGCACCGTCTAGAAATTTCACTAATTTGTAAAAAAAACTAATCATGTTGATATAGTTTTATAATCATCATTATCTAATATATTATATAATAATTATTACACAATCTTCCGCACACTTGATAAATTACAAATGACCAAATAATAAAAAAGAGATGTCATCCAAGAAGCCAAATAAAGACGGGATATTAAATGAAACCTTTTTCTATACAATCACAAATAATTAACAAGCATGTAAGATTTCTCACTTGATAGTGAAACATTAAACACCTTTAAATTTAAATTTACATTATATTTCATTAAAATAATTAAAGAAAATACTTTTAATAATGATTATTATACCGGGTGGTCTTCTGTAACATTATCCATTCCCGGTTTAGTAATGAAATTACTAGTGACTCAACACCTCATGCATTGATGTATTCTTCCATATATTCATTCATGGCATACGAATGTATTTAAAATTTATGAATTGTTATCAAAGCTTTTATTTGTTAAAACATATTTTATATATAAAATAAATTCAAAAATATAATGCAAACAAAACTAGCGCACTTACGACGTGAACAAAAACGGAAAATCTACAGTGTTGCTTCTTGTCTTTCAACGCTATTATTGAAATATATTAAGCAAATATACGAGCTATCTGATTATTTATTATTGGCAACGTTAAGAATTTTTTGAGATATATTATTTATAAGACTACGCGCGTATCAAACGTACATTAGTTATTGTTAGTCAATCGATCAATCAATCTGTACATATGTAATGTTACAAATGCAAACTATCCGTGAGAATACATTTATCCGAAACTATTTGTTTATTTAAATTATTTCATGGCGATTAAAACGTGTGTGTAAATATTAGTATAACGATTGATTTGTCGATGATCGGCGGCGCAACGATAGAGAAGGAAATTTGCAGTGCTTGCAATCTACGAGTTATTATACCATAGAAAAACTTTACAATATGCAATATGACAGTACAAAACATTTAGTAGTTAATTGATTAAACAATAACATGATAATGCGTTTAAATTCTACAAATGTAAAGCGTGTATCATTCAAACTATATTTGTTTAAAAAACACGTAAATATTTTTGCAATATAGCAACAATTTTTGTAAAAATATGTTTATATAATTTTAAATATTTGAGAAAAAAATACATTTTTAATTTTCTCTACAATCATGGGAATGCTATAGAACATAGCCTATAACTTACAAGCTTTGGCTGTTATAAAAATGAATAACATTAATAATAATAAGAATAATAATGTTATAATAATTTATTATTTTCTATAGATGGTAAAATTATATGCATTCGTTTACGCCAGAGCAATCATGTGCATTGTGAACAAGAGAAAAAAAGATCAATATGCCTAGACCATATTAGAATATGATATTTTCATATGATCAATATGAAAAAAAAAACGAGAATTTGTACGAATCGATCATTTGCAACTTGTAATTGCATTAAATATATAAGTATAATTTATTCTAATTAAAGCGTTATTAAATCGAGACGGTTTAGGTCCTGTGGAATTTCCAAGTGGAAATCGTCCTTCGTGGACATAGTTGCATCATACAATCATATGCACACTATTAGACATAAGAGCTAATATATAAAAAACCCCATACATAGGAGAATGATGAACCGATGGGTTGCTTCTCATATCAATACCTTAGGTCATAAGTCATACACAAAAACAGCTTATAGAACATTAATAAAAGTAAGAGTTCTGATTGCTGTGGAAACAATAAAAAAATAAAAAATAAAAATATCTGGTCCTTCAACTAATCAAGAAAAAAAAAACAACACAAATATTACATATTTTGTTTTTTTCAACAGTGCAAAAGTTCCTGATATCCGGTATGGTAGTAGCAGAAATCCGTGCGATTGCGATAAATCTCCATGTTAGACCACCGCCGCTGTCGAACCGTCGAGTTTTCGCACCGCCGGCCGTTTTACGCAACCCATTATAACTGGGTAATGTGAATAATTGAGTGAATTCCTGAGTCCACGCGACACCATTGACGGGACCGAGCCACAGAACGGCACAATAATATGAAATGATGTGATGCGACGGCGAGCGTCCGCGCGCGCCTCGTCCATCGTAATTGACGCGCATTGCAATTTATGTCCCGTCGACGTTCGATTTACATAGGTATGCAAAAGACAAAGATTATGTACACAATTGATTGAGAGCACATTCATGTATGTGAAATTGTAAGCATAATATAAATTATGCAATTGAAATCGAAAGTGCGATACCTCTCCCGTACGTAGGGGAAGCACAAAGTTTTTGAAAAATATTAACGAAAGTAAGTGCTTTCACGTGCACACACACACACACATATATATATATATATATATATATATATATATATATATATATTTCAAAGTAACTAGCAGCCCATTCGTCGAAATAAAAAAGGTATAAAGTGTAAATACTTTTATTTAAATATATATATATATATATATATATATATATATATATATATATGTGTGTGTGTGTGTGTATATATTATAACGGGGTGATAATATTAACCTGAACTGTCCTGAAAAAGTCATAAAATAATTATCTCACAGTGTTTTCAATTTAAGAGCTTTTAAGTGAAACCTAGAGTTTTGGTGAAATAATCACTATTTTTCGGTTATTGTAGTTAATTTTTACCAATTTTGTCCTTTTAAACTTTGGAACCGTAACCACAAATAACATTTGTACGGTCACCGGATAATAAAGGTTAATACTATCACTCCGTTTCGACTTGACGTCAAGTTCTGGGTTACCCTGTATATGTATATATATATATATATATATATATATATATATATTCGTGTGTGTATAAATATATGCACGCACCGATTTAATTTACCAACTGAGAAAATGCGAAACGTTGTAAACAAAGACAAGATGAGGTACGCAATTGAAGAAATAAAATTTGAAATCTTATCAGCCGTAATTCAAGAAGGTGACAAGATTAGGTCGATACGCGAGAATGCCACTTGTAAATTCCTAAATTGAATTAGACAATTCCGGTGAGTGGTTCATCTAATCAGAGAAGTGCTACACCAAGAGAGACCGAATGATAAACAAAACAGGTCGGATTCCTTAATATCTCGGTAGTAGCAATTCAAACCGTTGACTTTACTTAAACGAATCAAGTCATTACCTATTACCAATATTTTACTTTTAGTTAGACGAACACGCTTCATATTTTATACCTCTAAATAAGTAATAAAACATATATAATTGGATATAACAATACACAACTCTATCAATTCGTAGTATTTTAATCTGATTTTATTATAGACGATATTTTTATATAATTATTAATCAAGTTGCCAAATATATAAGTCCACTGAAAACTACATAAGAATACAAAACATTCAAGAAATGTACGATACCAATATACAAATATTATTAGTATAAAATCAAAAAAGTCATAAAATTATACCATTGGGAAACATGACCAATGCGATAAACTCAAAGATGCATTCAACACTATAATTTGAGGTGAACAAAATGTTACAGCAGAAATACAATAAAATCGATACAAAATGTACATAAAGTATCAAAAAGTATTAGGTAACAGTGCATGTTGTTTGAAGCAAGACGTAATAATAAATAATAAACAATATGATATTTATCCTGTTTTAATAATATTTTAATTTGAACAGTATCACAAAAGCATATTTGCAAATATCACTTGCTAATTTTAAGTTATAGGTTGTTTGTTAAATTTAAAAATGTAGGCAACTCTAACGTAGCTGTTAAGTGCCTTGTGGTACGACAAAAATGTTTTCGGACCTTCGGTACGTTAATTTTCATTTGAAAATATGAGCCTGTCTCTAGCTCAAAATAGCAATTCCAGGAAAACCTCACACTGAACTTCTGATTCCTGTTGAAGTTTAATAATTGTTGCAATAAGAAAGATAATGTTATATTTAGCTTAGCATAAACATATTTACTTATGATACAGCTTTGTGCATCTGAATATTAAATTTCTATATATAATGGGGTACGTTGTGATCACCCAAATGCATTAAGCGTGATTTGTAACTGGCTCGTCGTCTCATTGTCAAGCCAAATGTTAGCTGTTGTCCCGGCTAAACAATAATGTTGTGTCGTGTCTACACGCCGCTGCTTTTGTGTTCTCAGGCGTAGGCATTCAGGGGATTCCAATGTCTGTAGCTCGGACAATCACTTCTAATACACCACCCCTAGAGCATTCGACGATTTCTTTTTATACACAGTTTGTCTTTATAGAGCGGTAACGATGTTTACAAGGCCCTATTACACTCAATGCGATCAAGAATCATTGTAATTTATTACCGTAATTCGTTATCATTGAATACATAAAACAATGAATTACATTAAAGAAAAAACTGAATATAAATCAAATTGTAACGCATAATGTTTATTGCAATTCAATACAATAAACTACAGTTTTTCCGAAATAAATTATTATACTAATTTATTTGTACTAAAATCGATTCTTATTCATATTAAATAGAAACCGAAGTGTACACATATTCAGGGACAATTACTATAGAATGTAAATAGCTAGGCGGGTTGCATTATCTCGTGGTGTCATTCATGCGAGCATATTTTCCCGGCAGAGTACATCTCTCAAACGATAAAACGTAATAAATTTTCATTCGCGTAGAGATAAACAATAAAACACATTACTGAAAAGCGCGGGATATACGAAGCTAAACGTACATAATTTCGTTTGTCCGATTCGCAATAGCAAAGTCCATGAAAAAATCAAATTTAATTACGCTTCGCATTGCGCTAGCGTCCAGGCTGCTGGTTACAGCGAACCTATTTACATATGGTGTTGTTCTGCTGTAGCATGTACGTTACTGCTGCAGGAAAGATATTTGGTAAAATAGGTTTGATAAAAAATACGAATTATTTGTTATTGTTATTATTTTATATAAAAATTATTATATAAAAATCACTAATTTCGAAAGTAAAAAAATATTGATCTATTAATTCGTAACAGCAAAATTGAATCTATTGGTACGCGCGGCAGTGCGTGAGATGTAAGGGTCGTGCATGGTGGCTAAGTTTAATGACTTGTATGTGACCAGCAGCGTCCAACAATAATGCATAAAACGTGTAGTACCAAAGCATTCTATAAGTTGCGATTAGAGTAACGCGCGTTCTCTGCTCAGAGCCGCATATGAACCGCGAAACGTCCGTAAGCCAGTGTCAAGTCTGGATGTTATATGGAGCAGCAATAAATTATTGCAAAACCGCCGGTCAAGATACTATGCTGCTACGTTTCAAACTTTACAATATACAATATATTGCTGTAGAAAGTATAATGTCCAATTTCGAATGAAGAATTGTAGCTGATTATATCTAAATGACCCAATAATTAAAATTTCATAAAAAATGCAAATTTTTATCTTAATTTCAGAGTCTTTTGGAATTCTTGCATACGGATATTACAGAAAAAAATTAATCACAGATCCTTACCAACGTATATTTATAAGTTTTAAATACTTTGATAATGCGTTCTAAATGCCTAGTTGTTAATAATTAAAATTAATAAAAAAAGAATAATCTCGAAAACTCCATGAAATAAATCAATATTTGTTGCATTTGATACAATAGTCTAAATGTGCAAAAAATCCATAAAATTTGTTGTTCTTTGTTTAAAGTCCTTTGAAGTTTTTCAACATACGCATATACAAATACACAATATATATATATATATATATATATATATATATATATATATATATATATATGAGTGAGTTCTTGAGGGCGATACATCAAACAAAGAAAAGCCAAAGCCATATATATATATATATATATATATATATATATATATATGTATGTGTGTGTGTGTGTGTGCGTGTGTGTATACATGTAATTTGTGTGTATATAAGTATATATCATAATTCACGGCTCACCTAACATTAATTCAACTTTATTTTTTACTAATAGATTATTAAATCAGTAATAAATAATTAAGAGCGAGGTCAATAACAAATAATTAGAACGAAGGAATCTCATACGATTAGTAAAGATGAAAGCTTCCGGTATTCGCGATGGCCAAGCACAATTTCAGTAGTTAATTCATTCGACCGTTCTATATCGGGTATGATGACGGCACCATATAGCTCGCCTTTCGTTATACATAACAGCCAATAGAAGACTTGATATTTTCGGATACCATAAAATTTGAAAATAAATGTTCGCACCATTTCAACAGCATTATAATTATCATCCGCCAGAGTATACAAAAACAGATTCACTTTCATCAAATAAGTTTACTGTTGTGGCACAAAACAAAGAGCATTAGCGTTTGCAAATAAATCAAGTTCAATATTTCAATTATCAACCATAAGTTATCAGCGATAGTTATTCAAATTTTGAGTGTAATAGAAATACATTTTATTCAGTTTTGTGTTTCTGTGTGTAATACTAGTCACAGTGTACTAGAGTTAAAATAAAAAGAAAAAAAAATATGACTAAACATCATAAACTTTGATCCTTCGCTGGTATCTCATTCACTATTGGTGTAATAATTAAAGGAATCTTGGCATCATAATCGCATTCTAATAATATTCAGAATAAAATAAAAGTCATCATAAGCATTTAAAAAAATCGTATTTGAGACGCGCATATGTTCATGATCATGCAGATTGCATGCAGATAGCATATTCGCATAGCACCGATGGAGGCTGCAAACAAGAGAACAACAAAGGAGCAAACGCACACAAAGATGATATGAGAGGTGCAGGTATAATCGTGAATTGGACGGCGCTGTCAGTGACATGGACTCAAGCAATGCAGCTCGCTCCATCAAAACTAGCAGCAGCCGTAGAAGAATATGTTGAGTGGACGTCTCAATGATTGCACAGTTCGTAGACAGCGTCACATTCAATAAATGAAAATGCGTCGCTTTCTGCGAACAATGAATATTTAAATGGAAATAATGTACGAACGCAGCAGGACGCGAATACAAATAAAAGCCTTCAACATTTCACCACCCCCTTGCATTATCCATTTTTGTAGGCTGTATTTCTACATCATCTTGAATTGAATTGCATTCTGACTATATAATCCAAAACAATCACATATTATCGACAAGGAGATACTTTCTCTAATAACTACACTGTTCCGAGACTCGCGTTTGCTCCAAGCAAAACAGGTTTGCCAATGCTATAAGAACGTGACCAATGCTAAATTTATTGCACTCCATGCCAGACACGAGCCCACTGACCGTATAAGTTTATGATATAAAGCGAGTCCAGTATCATATATACAAAATTTTCTCATTAATAAAAATAAGAAATCACAGTATACGTCACTATGCGCCGCGTGTCAAGTCTACTTAACCAACTGTGGCGTGCGTCCGTGAAGATAAGAACGGTACTTTGGTCGGCTAATTGGCTATTCACTTTTTTGAATTGATAATTATGCGAGCGAGAAAATTATAATGTTCTATATTATATATAAAATACTCATAAAATTTTATCAGGCGAGACGAAAATCCACCTGCCGCACAAGATGATAATGATCTTATAAAAAGATATTACCAATTTTGGGAGATAATAAACACAATATGGATTAATTATTAAGCAATTAACTTGAACTTGGCTTGGTATAAAAAAACATCATTTTCTTAATATGAGAATTAGAAAACCGCATTTATGAACAGACGTGATTCAGGCAGGCGTTAGCAAAATAAATTAAAATATAACCATACAAACATGTCAAATAAAATAAAAAAGCAACTTGCGAACGATGGTGGAATTATTCACAGACGCGCGATGGTTCATTTAAAACTTCTCGATTGTTTCAGCTTATACGGTTTATTACAGGCTTTACGACCGACACAATAGCGCAAGCAAAATAAAGGATTACATTTCGATATTTTACGACGCACCACTTGAAAAATAAAAGACCTAACATAACAATAAAAATTAAATGCGTGAACTCAACAGAGGTGAACTGCAAATATTTCGAAATATATTTACAAAAACTAACCATATGAAGTGATTTATGTATGTGAATAACAATAAATACTAATGATTATATTTAAGAACTCAATAAGGTAGGACATATAATTTACTTGCCTCGGTGAATTATATGATCTAACAATTGATATAAAATTAGGAACATTGACCATAAAATACGCCTATCTATAGTACTTGAAAATGTTCGACAAAAAGACACACAATTTTATTATGATAAGCCATAGATATAAAAACCGAACGTACTCCACAGCAAAAAAAGGTTTTCAAGATTGTCTCTCATTCTAGTTTTTATAATAAAATATAAGATATGTAATATATAATACACCAGGAGCCTGTATGCAAGACCGGAGTTTATGTATTACGGATAACCATGAAAGTAATAATAATAATCGCTATAATGGCCATATAAATAAATGGCTCGTAATACGCTATGAGGTAGCTGGGTCACGTACGTGTTTTGGAGAAAGGGGGCCCAAGGAATAATGGCGACCAATACGACTGGCGGAGGGTGGTACATGGGACCAATCACAAATGGGTCACTTATAACAAGATCGGAAAATGGTCTCACATAAAGTGTAAGCATGTCCTATAAAGAAACTATTTTATTTAGCTCGTACTATTCAGTTAGGAAATTCAATAACGACATAATTGATATATATATATATATATATATATATATATATATATATAAATGCATGTTTGTATAGTGCGAAAGATCCAGTGAAAATATCAGCAGAACTAACTATATAAGAATAAATATTCCAGGTTATAACTGAACGATTTCTATAATAATCATTAAACCATAATAATATCACAATATTAGCTCTAACTTATAGAAAGAACCAGCTTCATGCGTACTTGCAATATCAATAGTTTGAGGCTAATGGTGCTTAAAATTCCTGTATAATCAGCGTAACAATATCATCATTTAAACGCATCTAGATCTTAAGTTTGCAGCAGAGTATATAATAATTATAACTAGATATGTTGTAGTAACTGATGAATAGACAAATTCTTTGCTGTACTGCCTAAGAATCCCTACTGCATCATCAAGTCATAGACTCTGCCCTATTACGGTTTCTTAATAACTAAAACTATAACCGAAATATAATTATATATGCTGTTCGCTGAATATAAACATATCACCCGTTTTACACGGAAGATAGGTTTCATGAAAAACCGTATAACTTGAAACTCTTGGAAAAACCGTGCTTAACAAAAATCGCTACAAAAAAGTTCTTTTTGTCAGATGTTAATACGATGAATAACAACCACATTGAACAAAAAATAAATATTATTTTAAGTAATATCAAAATCATTTAATATATTATAAAAATATTAATTATTTCAATAATAAAAAATAATTATATTATTTACTGACCTCGATCAATTATATATAAACACTAATTAAAAACATAGTTTAAAAACAATGATACTCATTGTTTTGGTACTTCAAACAAACTAGCTCATACACACATAAAATTTAGTTTTAATCATAAAACGGAGAGTTCCCATCTTATGTACATATTTCATCATAGACAACTAATATTTCGTAACTGTAACATACATTTTGCAGTATTGTATTTTCACAGTAAAATAATGGAAATGTTGTTGTAGATAGAAGCAAATTATAGTTTAGTGTTTATAATTTCATGTAAAGAAAATTCTTTTTCAAAAACCGTGTAAGATCTAAAACGTGTAAAACGAATACCGCGTGAAACTGGGGATAAGTGCACAATAATAAAAAATAATTATTAAGAAATGTTACATACAATTATAAATGAAATATCTGAAATATATTTAAGACAAATCTGTCAAGTACGATTTTAAAGTAAATTTGCACATTTAATCGACACATATTTATGAATGCAATTATAAAAATGTGTAAATACGATATATACACATAATCAAGAGCGTGTAAGTCAGAATGATACAAGTCATAGCAAATTCTTGAAAAACGAGGTAATTTCGAGGTTGCACGCCTTAGGGAATTACAATGCTACGGTGCAACGGCGCCATGAAGCGCGTTCTACGTCGTACTACGCTACGCGAGCAGACAGGAGGACGATGAAATGCGATTACCGCCGCTTTAACCGTAGTTCAGAAGCTACGATGACTCGGTAGATACGTGGATACGTGGAAAGGAGGCGGCGAACAAGACCGTTATTGTTCGTACCATTTGTACTTCGAGCACATGGAAAAACTCATGCTGTCTGATAAACGTCTCACAAAATTATATATATATATATATATATATATATATATATATATATATATTCGTATACATATTTCAGTGATTATACTGAATAAAATTAAAATTAAATTATATTACAGTGAGAATGAGACATTCCTAGTCTTGAAACGTTCGAAAAATTTAAAATATTTATTAAATAGTGCAAAAACAATGCATATATATATATAATATAATATATATATATATATATATATATATATATATATATTGATTGTTTCTTTTCCGAACAGTAAATGCAATAATAAAAAACAATTTGTTTTTTGAAGATGTTTAATAACGACGTTTCGGAACTAGATACGTTCCATCATCAGGTTTATTCTGTCAAAGACAATGTTTTTTTTAAACTATTGACTAACATTAATTTTTTATATAAAATTGAGAAGCAAAAATTATTTACCTGTAATAATTTATATATCCATATCACTAATATTTTTTGTTAAAAACACTCGAGTTTTTCCGAGGATATTTGTAAATGTTTTGACTTCACAAGACTTTAACACACTGATGTTATGGAGTTCTGTCGGCCAGATGTAAGGGATATGTACGGAATTTAGGCAAAAATAATTTTTTATGGCTTTTGTATTGGTAATTTACGAAAAATGGGAAAGCATTGCTTCAGCGAATGTTGAGAAATATTATTATGTATATAAACATGCACATACATATGCACACTTACATACACATAAATGTATATACGCTTTATTACTTTTTACACTGGTACATAATCCATTCCTTTATAATTTTTCTAAATAATCTGTAATAACCATCATTAATTAATGTTTGTCAATAGTTTTTTTTAAAAAAAACATTGTCTTTGACAGAATAAACCCTTCAAAAAACAAATTGTTTTTTTTATTGGATTTACTGTTCGGAAAAGAAACAATCAATATATTGAAAAAATCCAGGACTTATCTATTGAATATATAAACTCCTAACACAAATTTTCCTAAATTTTAGCAGTTTAGCAAATACTAAACATCCCTAACACTTTTTGTGTTTTGTATCATTTTCACATTTAAAATCTGTTTCACTATTAGTTAATTAACGCCCTGCACACAAAATTAAATATTTTATAACCATAAACACACTTTCATCTTGCTATCAGTTGTTAATGTGTCATAGATATTAAAATTAGCTGCATTATTTATCAGCACAAAATTACAAATAAATCTGTCATATCAAAGTTAAAAAAAGCAAAAATGCTTCAGAAAAATCAGTCAAAGCCTATATCTCAAATCAGACCCACCATTTCCAATTGCAAAAGTATCTCTTTATCGCCAACTCAAATATACATTCATTCATAATCATTACATGCATGCAATTCATATAGTTTCATTAGCATTAGCAAAGAGTTTCATTTTTAAAGTATTGAAACTGTTATAAAACATTTCTGTGGTGCTATATGAATCAACCGTAAAATTATTCTTGCGTAAAAAAATCATTCTTAATTTAAACATTTTGTAAACAATCTCATTATTTCTTTATGGAACTACTCTCGTGGGAGACATCCGACGGTTGTATGTATTTAAGAATGTAGTCTTCCCGGCTTAACGTGCAGCCCACATACAACGAATCGTGACGTAATATAAAAAACATCTGTCGTACATATTTTGTCATATTAAAACCTAGGATAATAATTCTGAATGTTTAGAGTAGAAATATGAAAGTGTTAAATATAAACCACAACATAAGTTATGATTTTTTTAAAGCATTAGTATATCACTATAACAAAAATTTTTAATAAATTATGGATCAACATGAATACAGAATCGATATTAATATTGTTCATATTAAGCATGCCGATATTGAAAGATACAAATTATTTTATATAGATATCATCCAAGCTCAAATGAAATAATAAATGTAAAAAATGTGCTTCAATCTGGATAGATCTTTGCTTGATTGACAGCTAAATCTTGGACAATGCATATTTGCAGAGGTGTCTTCTGGCTGATTTCAATTATTAATCCCAAAGTTAGTTTGGAAGATAATGTCGATGTGTCAACGCCCCGAATGCAGCACTCGAAACGGGCTCGGTGAGGAGAAAGTGCGTGACGCATTGGCATGTCACGGGCCGGATAACAAAGGCTTCGTTTCGTTATTGCGACCATATGGTCTTTTATGACGCGCCGGACTTAGATCGAGTTCATGTATACACGCGCTCATGTTCCATGAGAGAGGTAAAAGTCAGTTTGCAAGGGAATTTTTAAACGATCATCGCCATTAGTTTGAACCCACACAAAAACTGTCAGCTTGATTATATCCGCCGCTTAATCATGCAATTAACGAAACAAATGTAAAAAGAATATAAAACTATTCTCAAATTAATATTCAACATGAAGTTTTTATATGAATTAGATGAGCAAATTCAAAATGGAAGGTAAATGTAAAACATTCAATTTCACGTAAAATATCATTACATTTGCATAATTATTTTTAGATAGATAATTTTTCAATCTAATAAACATTAATTATTTTTTTTTAAATATATTCATCAAAAATTGGCTGACTTTTTTTTATTAAAATAATATCAGCCAAAAATCTTAAAAAAAAATCATTCCATTTCAACGGGAGAAGCATTCACCGATAGTGTTGTTTTTAATTTGGAGGAAATTGCGACACGTCTGATCATTTCCAATCCCATAATTTTAATAAACTTCCTTATCTCAGACACCGGATATCTCATCCCATGAAATGAATCAAGAGAGGATTTATACGACAGCAACGAAAGCACGGTGTCAACCGACTAAAACGAAACGAGTGGGAGATGTGTAGGCAGTCGAATTTCTATTCTACACCATGAATGATTCTAGATCTTTAAAACATCACCCACGTTTACCTCATTATTATTACTAATATTTTTTAATGAGAACTGTTTGTTTTACATGATCCGAAGAAATGTTTTATTATAATAAATTTTAAAGTGTAATTTACGTGCATATATTATGATATTCATAGTACTAACAAAAGCTTTAATAGAAAGATGAATAAATTAAAAAAATTGACCAAAATTACTTTCAACGCGGTGTTAATAAGTATAAACAAAGAAATATGAATAAAATTTCTAATGGAACGCACAAATATGGTCGGTTATGCCTAAGCACTTGAAGTGTTAGGGTGGTTTATGCTACGGCTTCAACTTCAACATTCGCGTGAAACGTTTTTGATTAATTAAAACAGAAGGAAAAGACAGAGGGACTCATCCAAGCGGAAGAAGGGAGTGCAAACCCAAAGGTAAATATTTAGGAGCGGCGCGGCGCATGCCAGCGCGTAGATTGACTTAATGCTGATACAACGGCGACCAGACGATCCGTATTCTGTCTCTGGGAGCGGTCTGATAATAAATAGAATAAGAACAAGTTGACTTACAGCCAAACTAGTCGTTTATCATATGGTCCATAGTATTTGTTCATTTAAAATTAATCATTAATAAAAAAAACATCAATTAACTTTTATCAATTCAGCGGAGCTTCACACATACCTCGACGAAAAGTATGTTTATTCATCAATTAATTATAATAATACATTTAACTTTTTAGAAATAAATATCATAAAGACACATTTTTATATGATAACCTCATTGACTCATAGCGATAACAACATTTGATTTAATTATAAATATCAAAACATTAGAGTTTATATAAATATGACCTCTAATTTATTATTATTGATATGAACAACTGGTAAGTAGACCTTGAATACAAAGGTAGTGATGATACTCAAAATAATTGTACAGTACAAAACTAAACAATAGCGAAAAAAATCTAATTGTAAGGGTAAGTGTAATAGACGCGATTTCCCTAAATATATCTTGTGTTTTCGTAACGCATACGTAAGCGATAGATATGTTTAATGTACAGATGTGGAATATGCTTCCCTGAAACTTACCTTAATACTGTCGTAACAAGCGGTAACTCGTCCGTTCTGCACTTCTACGTTTGGTGGCGGGTGTGCAAACTTGCACTCGGTGTCCGGTCGCGAACATTTGTTGCGCTGGAACTCGCGGCACACTTCCAGTTGTAGCCACCGCGAGTCCTTTCCATTTAGAAGATTGTTCATATTGACCATTGCCATGACGAAACTCTGCTGAGCTTTTTATACCGTTGGCTCACACGAATATAATTTTGGGGTAGAATAAAAGGGGGACGGTAAAAGTCAAATATATAATAAAATTAACGAGTATCAAAATGTAACAAGACGCTGCGAGGAATCGTCTCTCGCAGTCAATGAAAAAGACTGCACAACCGTCGCAGTTTATAATGTTCAGATGTATTATTTGAAAATACAAACGCTAAGTGGATTCCTATGCTGCTTCATTTATGACAACATATATAGTAGCTATTATTCCACAAAAATATACTATAAATATATACGTCTTTTTTATTACATGTGGTTAGAATAGGTCGATATTAACAAACACATCAGTTAAAACAGTTAAAATATCACACACGACATCGAGTTCAAACTTCGAAATCAATATGGCTTTTCTCTTTAAAAATATTTAATATTTTTATATTAAAATACAGAGTAACAATTTTAAAATATGGCAAACGGCGGACTAGAGTGTAAGAACGATCCAGAACTTAGTTTCTTGTAATAAAAATATTTAATATTCTATCATCAAATTTATATCACACTTCGTTATTATAGCTATTTAACGTTTGTGCTAAAATCAAATTTTTTTTTGAAAATTGATTCGCAGCCGAACGGAGTTGCGCGTAGGGTAGGTGAGGGAGCTCAAGCAATTAGGCAATTTCGTTTAAAGGTTGTGTATTTATTTTGAATATTGGTGTGTATATGTGTGCTTAAGAAGCGTATCTGCTAAGCCGGGTCAGGTCTGAAAGAAACAGAAAAAACAGTATGTTAAGCTAAAGCTCAATAAGCAGAATATTTTCTAATCTACATAAGCTAAATTATGATTTTATTACTAATACCTAATTAGCATCTCCATTATATGGCATTTTCAGAAAATTGGTTACTTCATAAAAAGCATGGGATTGAGTTACAATAATAGAATTATATCTAATAGTAGGATAAATACAGATAACAATATCGTTAGTCAAAAAAGCTTCATAAAATTAAATAAGCAAAATATATTTATATGATAGCATTTTATATTATTATCATTAGTACTCATCATTATGATACAGGTAATATCTTATCATAGGGTTCAAAATATTTGAATTGCACGACATAAAAACGTGTTCGTTCTTGGTAAAACAAAAATATAAAATTCTACAATAAAACAAAATTCTAATTGCGGTTCTCATAGCACAATGCAGCTAATTAGAAATATAAGAAGTATAGAATAAGGTTATGCATGATTGTCGCAACCAGTTTTAGCGTGTTGTTATTTTAACAAATTAATATAGAGATTAATTAAAATATATAATAAAGAGATTCGAAGTGTCAAATAGTACGGCCCCAGAGGTATCTTTTTTATTTATGCAAAAAAGCAGATCCTATAGTTTCTTTGCATAATGCGAGCTCGATTCGCATACCTATAAACAAAAACAAATTCTTGCTATATTTATAGCAATAGTTGGACTTTCAATACATGCTTTGCAATGTTATTTGTATTGATTTATGGAGCAGAGATTGCATTAATTAACATATTTAATATTAGTCCCTCGACATCATTGTGTTTAATTATTTCATGAATATACAAAACTAATTATTGCCGGGCAGTTATAAAAATATGCATGCCAATTAAAAACATCATAAGTTGATTACAATTAAGTCGCACTGTATTGCTTATAAAGAGTTTCTAACTTTAGGCTACGCAAAAAAACTGTTTCAAATAATATAGTTATTATCCGGATAGTGATATACATGTATTTATTTCAGCAAGTACATCGCCATCAAAATAATTTGCATTGTAAGTGATAAAATAAACATGTAATATGCAAATTATACAATTGTCCCAACCATTTCTACAAATAGATGTAAAAGATCAAGGCTTATATTACTAGCCCACTTATATTTTACATTTATAAAAAAACTGGGCTCAAGACGATCACTAACTAACACATCATGGAGAAGTACGCGATAAAGTAAGTGCAATTGAAAAGAGCAAGAAACTAAATACGTGATAATATGCCTAGTTTAAATCAAGTTCTCACTTTTTATTGCTCATACATTGCGATAAAATATGCAAATAAAATGATATTAAGAACTAGCAATCACAGATGTAAACAATGTTGTTCTTCATAACTTTAAATGAAAATACAATGAGTAATTAATTGTAGTGAAATTGCTATCTCAGAACCGTAGAAATTTTTATGTGTACGAGACTTTTTATTTATATATTTAATTTTCGCACATTAAAAAAGTCGAGGTAATGGTTCAGTCCAGTAGGTTTTAATTATCTCTGCATGAAATGCACAGACGCATCAGACTGTGAAGTTGAGCATCGCGCACACGAAGCCCGTCGAGACGAAGCGCGATGCAAAATAAAATGTGCACAGCAAAGGTGAAAGAACCAACATCGAATGTTATCTGAACATTACTATACGCCAGGTTGAAGGTATTTTTAATGCGGTAACGACGATATGTATCTATAATACAATGAATATGTTTCTGCCATTCAGTCTGTGCGATGATAATTATACTATGTTATACCAAGATAGGGTTTACTATCAGACGACAAACATCTACCCGTGCATATTAAAAGCTTGAATAAAATACTCTTCAAATATATATAAGTCGTTAATACATTTGACCCGACGGTAAATTAGTTTAGATCGTCGTTCACATATACGGAGCTAGTGATATTTTATAGTTCGTGATGTCATAAATTCAATGAACAATAATACGCTTCGTTTAATTTCTGATTGAGGAATTTGTAATGTGCGCCAGTATAGCACATCAAATAAAATGAGATCACGTATATAAGAATTCATTTCAGATTGTAATACAAAGGATTTCATTATTAATCAAAGAAATAATTAACTGTAAGTGTATTCGTTATTTTATACTATTATTGCAAATGTTCAGGCCTTCAGATTACTTGAAGATATTAAAAAAGGCCAATAATGTATAATTCATGAACGAAACATCTTGCTGTTAGTTAAAAAAAATCATGAAATATCTTGAAAATGTTGATGCCATTGCATAGACTTGATGAATATTACCAATTTCATTTAAAATATAAAACAAAACTAATTGTATGTGGCATATGCATTAAGTAAACTTTCATGAACTTTCCAATATGTGTGAATAATTGGCTAATAGAATTTAGATTTAGCAACTGCTAAAATTATGATACAATTTTGAAACTTAGACGTAATTATTTATTATAAACCATTAATGAATTTAATTAAAATTTATATTATAAAGTTTATATTTTAGTTCTACTAAATTTATATCTAGTATTTATCGGCAGAAAAAGGTACAAATTTGCAAGATAAACCGTATATCATCATCGCCCATCGTGTATGTATTATCGTGAAAAAAATGTTATATTGATAATTTTTTCCACCGTTAATCCAAATTAAAATGCTATCTTGTACGTCTACGTGTATATATATATATATATATATATATATATATATATATATACAGTCATTTATGTTTATCAAACAAGAACAACTAGTCAATATAACATAAAGCAATTCATTTTGTTGATAAGTCCAGTCGTACTATTTCAATCACACATACAATCCTCAACATATGACCTTGTCTGATTAATAATAAAACTCATTATGGACAATCAGCTCAGGAATATGAAACATTTGATTTGCCATTTTGATAAACTTGATTAATTACGTTTATAAAAATATATTAAAGAAAATTATAATCTACATATATATAAAAATAAGTCGGGTTTTCTTTCCTGACGAAATAACTCCAGAACGCACGAACCGGGTTCGACAATTTTGCATTCTTTGTAAAGGTCTCGGGCTTCGCAAGGTTTATAGCTAAGATTACATATTAAGAAATTAGTGGTGCATGGCATCGTGCCTTAATGCAAGATTGCAATTTCCAGTTCGCCTTGCGTTCGCAATGACAACTAACAAGTCGCAAGGCCAATCGCTTATTGTTTGCGGGATAAATTTCAAATAGATTATTTAGAAAATCATTGTTTTTCACATGGGCAGTTATACGTTGCCTGTTCACGAGTTGGAAAACCATCCGCTTTGTTTGTGTTAACGTCAGACCAAAAAACAAAAAATGTGATTTACCAAAGAGCTCTTCATTGAAACGGATAATTTGCGGATTCATTTTCATTTACTTAGAGAAGCTCAACTAAAAAAAATACTTCATTTTTGTAATCGAAATTAATTCATTACTGTTGTGCAATAAAATCAAATTTTTCCTTTTCAAATATAAAACAAACAAAAAATGTCTTCATCTTTCTCACGAAACCATCTGGTGGCGAAACGGAGTTCGTCGGGTTTGCTAGTTACGATATAAAGCAGTTAAATGAAAAATTAATACAATTGCGATCTCAATTCAAAACATTCATATTTCCATTAAGGGCTACACAAAGTTCAAATCAATAATTAATTCCCTGGAGAGAATATAAGAGCCAGAGAAGTAGTTCCTAATCTAATTTGATAGCTCGCATTTAATTTTTTTGCTATGTTCCAACCTGTTTAGTCTCGATTTTGCATCATTGAAATAATGTTACCTGGAACACGATTTGGAATAAATCAACATAATGTTGACTTCAAAATTAAGTAGTTCGCATCAACTGAATAGATATTCAAATCATGTAACATTTGTGCATAGCCGGTCAGAGGTTGAAACTTTGAATACGATAGGTATACTGAAGTCGAGCGAAATTTACATATGCCCGATGAGTCATGTTTGATTTATGCACATGAGAGTTGTGGCGTCACTGTTTTTGCATCCCTGACTGACTCATGACGACTCATACGAATATGAAAAAATAATAAAAATACGTTCACTAAATCTATCACTATTTTATTAAGTTACTTGATATTGCCTTCATGTGGAGAGCAATCTCTACATACGTTCAATGAAATTTCAATTATGAGATATCAGTGAGAATATTTGAAAAGTTTCTTTGTTCGCACGATCCCTCATATAATATATATATATATATATATATATATATATATATATATATATATATACATATAGATATACATACAGATAATAAGGGTTTGTTTAGTCGGTTTGCCGCATGGACTTCACGGTTAACATTTTTGTAAATTATATTTATTCTATATTTATATATACTATCATATTACCACCAAGCAATTTAGCCCCCAAAAAAATTTTATTGTTTTCTGATTATTTAATTAACACATTATATTATTATTTCATTTTTTATCAATTTTGATTATGGAATAAAAACTTTTGCATTAAATTCGTTGGTAAATGGCCTAAACAAGAAATGATGACAAAAATAATAGTATAAAATAAATATGTATATATATATATATATATATATATATATATATATATATATATACATACAAAACATTTAAATTAGCAAAGCAAAACTAATTGTTTCTATTGCATTTTAATGAAAGATTCATAATAACAATTGTAATGTGTAATGTACCATGAAAATAATATTCGTGATTCGTGATAAATAAATGTCAATAGCGGATGCTGTAAAACGAAAATATTTGTATCTGTTGCTCGCAATTAGCGCAACTATATTATTAATTGATTGCATTACAATATTCATAGCATTAATTAATCACTGATGCTGCAATGATAGATAATTATAAAATGAAATCATGAAACTGCACACATGATATGTGATTTATAATTTTAATAGCTAGGATAATATATGTAGGATATAAAGCAATGAGGGCGTAAAAACTAATATGTATATATATAGTATATAAGTAATATAAAAATAAAAGTAAAATGTAGTGTTATATATATATATATATATATATATATGTATGTATGTATATATAATGTGTATGTGTGTATAAATAGTCCACATGCAATTTTAAGCAATTATATCATATTTGATTAATTTCTCGGAAATAAAACTAATACGAATTGAATAAAATAGATTTGATCAAAATTTTAAATCAGTCGAACGTCAGAACTATTGAAAATCCAAGCAAAAACGAGTTTTTTAATCATTTTAGCTGCGTTTAATACATTGTTACTTTACCGAGAAAGCTTTTGAAATATTACTGCGCAATTATTTGAGAGTAATAGTAATGTAAATAAAAAATATATTTAAAACAAATTATATTATCAACCTTTAACGAACGTGCGCATTACCTAAAATCAACCTTTAACGAACGTGGCGGCATTAGATTATTTTAGAATATTTACAATCTCGCGAGTATGGCGGCATTCGTTCGTTAAGGGTTAAGATGTCCCAAATCCATATCTTTCAAAACAACACCCATAAAATATAAACCCATAGAAGAAACGTAGGCGAGACCTTCTCTCTGTTTGGAGTGCGGTCGTCGGACGTACTGCACGCAGCAAATCGGCGCGACAGTAACTAAATAAACAGTTCGTGTTATTGCATTCACTGAGAGAGGACATTTTATTTTTTGTTTGTTTTCCTTTTTAACGTGTTTTGTTGTTATGCGCGAACATGAAATATGTTTTGCGCAGCGTATAAATTGTCGCGCGGTGGTAGCCGCTTCAGGTTGGAATTACATGGGGCGCGGGTTTTGAGAACAATGATTGTGCGGTGACTTTACGCAAAGTGGCAATCCGCATGCAATTTCTTACGCGATAAACAAAAACACGGAAGAATATAAAATCAGTGGTCAAAATCCTGACATGTAGATTAACGTAAAATTGAGGAACATTATTATTAGCTATTGTAATATAATTGAGACTTTATATACGAACCAACAATATATAATTAATTCTTCTTCAATAAACGAGAATATTAGGCACAACAATCTTAACTTCAATGACAATACAGTAATAACTAAAATAAATGACATCAGTGCATTGCGAGTTAAAATCTGGATGTTGTGAATAGCTTCTTACATCATATAATATTACATAAAACAATTACCCACAATTATATCAGTCAATTAATACTCTTTAATATTTGTACGGAAATATTTATTTAATTAATTTTGATAGACGTGTATGAAATTATTTATGAAATGTACACTCTAAAATGAGTATTATAGCAACTGCTTGTATGGAAAATAAAATGAATTCCGCGTTATTTGGAAATAGAAAAATATAACACAAATTTCATTTAACATAACTCGTTCAGAAAGAAGTAATTTTAGAATATTTTTATTACAAATGCACATCGTAGTAGCTTGCTCAACATAGATCATTTGATACATATCGTCACGTACATGGTGACGATACACGATGCATCACCACGCCTTCGCGAATTAGTCATCATTGCGTCATCATAGAGATAATATCATGTCCATAAATCCATATTTCATACGAACCGAAAACAAATACATATTCACGCTAGCGAATAATAGATTGTGAACGCAAACACATATAAAATCATTGTCGCCTACAATATAACCCGCAATATACCACAGGTTGCTAATAAATCGTACGCTTTTTATATATGAACACATATATACATATATATTTTGGGTCAACTTGTGTTCGGTGTTGCATTCGCTTAATGCACAAGGTACAAACGCCACAGCTTGCATAAAAGCGAAACGTGGAAATATAAATGAAATGAAAATGTCATTTTATTTCGGTAATTCGTATTTGCAATAATGAATGCCAGTCCATTCATTCCAGTGTCAATATGTTGAATTTTTGATATGGATTTGTAACTAATTTGTTTCGATTTAATGCAAATATATCTACAATGAAGTAATTATTTGATGCAATAAAAATAATCAAATTTAAGATTCAATTGTATCTAAAATAAATTAGCAAAAGATATAAATAAACAATATTAGTTGCAGGTGAGCGTTAGCGGCGCCGAAATGACTATGAAAGCGACCGCTCATCGCATAATATTTGGTGAAATGATGCGTGATAATTATTCCTTGCATAATTTTACACGTATGCAAATCTGTTAAATACGCTCTCTTCGCTCCCTTAATGTATTTATAGCGGCCGAGGGCCGTGCCCTCCTCACATACGCGGCAGAAGGACGTCGCCGGCTTGATTCCGGGTTCATCTCCGAATAGTTTAGTATCTCGTGGTCAGGCCACAGCCCGCCAAGATTTGTGAGCTTTGATAGTGCTCTGTATTCGAAGCGAATATAAAAACTTTACGGAACGGCGAAAAAAGGGCGAACTTAGAAGTTATACTTATGTTTATTTAACTGAAGCCATGAAAATTAAATTTGCAGGCACTTATCCAGGAACTGATTTGTGACAAAATGTGATATATGGTTAAGCAGAACAATCTGAAATATCCTAACACCTTTTCCTGTTAATGCATTCTGAAATTTGAATTTCAATAATTTATTCATAAATAATAATTTATAATAACATCGTAAATGTTAGAACTAGAGAAATAAGTAAGCGTATTTTATGTCTAGGCAGTTGCTAATGGCGTGCGTCAACACTCAATAGGAAGCGGTCTTTATGGATATAGAGTGTGGTGCGTTTGTGTGTTACTACTTTGTTGATGCAGCTGTGATAAGATTTTTCACATCACGCGTATGCTAATTACTGCCACATGCCTTGAAATTGTGTACTTGTTAAAGAAAAGGATCGATCAATTTCACGGCTCATCTTTCATAAACCTAAATATACATCAATCTTCGTATCAATTTATTAGAACTGTTATTTTTGTCGATAATGACCTCACTCACCACTTCAAGGAAAGTGAATGAATAGTATGAAAGTGTGAGAATAGTGTGAAAAATACATGTTTGTAAATATTTCTTATTATCTATGATATTACTAAAACACAGCGCCCCTGTTTATCATTATCATTATCATTTAGTTCACACAATTTTGTTCTTTTAATTGAATGTAAAGAAATTATGCAAGCGGATCGCAGCTTATCAGAAATACTAAAACATTGCATTTACACAAGTGAAGCATTCTGTCAGATATTTTTGGTACACAGAAATTTAATTTGTATTATCGGTAGAAAATATATGTTACACGTTATCTAATCTAGCAGCGATAGGGAGAGTTCCCAAAAACATGTGATTATTTTGAAATGCCCGTTTTTATAACGCGCACAAATATTTTACCGAGACTGACAGCGAGTTAGCCTTGTGTGTTATCTCTATGCAAATATGTATTATACACATCTACATTTTTATGACAACATCTACATTTTTATGGCAACATCATTTAAGACAAGTAATTGCATATCTATCAAAAATCGTATTGAAAATATATTGATAGTGGGTACTAAGGTGGTACAGTAACGCTATAAATATGTAAAAAAAAGTTTGTCAAAAATGGTTTGTCAGTGACAATGATAATAAAAATATGATAAAAAATCTATTTACATAAAATTATGTGTACAGTAGTAACAACATGTAATTTAATATTTCATTAATTAATATAGTCATTAAGTAATTATGCAATATTAAGGGCAGTTTATCCTTCAGTTTCGTTTCAATGCGATAAATATAGAATCTAGAGGAAATGACGCTATATGAGAGAGCGCTCTTGAACAGCACATAGCCATAAAGAGATAAGAAGCGAGTTGCGTAGGGCCTAAACCTCAACTTGAATACAAAGAATAGATCGAGAACTCTTATTTACAAACAGTGATAATTATTTTGCAATTAAAGTTGCTAGCTTAGTGACCATTATCGTGATTGGAATTGTAATAATTCAATACTGCGTAGGCGCGAAGAATACACCTACCTACGCATACTCGACGAATTATAAATTGCATACTGACAGGAGAAAGTCAAAAAGCCAGTTGTTACATTCCATTTTACGCAATGTATTAATTGAACACACGGACGAGGCGATTGGTGACATGTCAATGCATACATAACTTTTCGCTCCATTGCGAGGTGCAGCACAAAAATAGTGAAAAGCGATCGGATGGGTTTGCTGATATCCAACGGAATATTATTGCATGAGATTAGTTACCATCCATATCCGAGCTATACAGCGCATCCAACACTAAATGTAGAGAGACTGCCATTATTGAAAATAAACTTTCAGCCAATTAATTAACTACACTTTTCTTATGCGATATGATGATGTTACGAAAATTTTTATTAATTTATTTTCTGAATAAACTAAGTAAATAATAAAATAAATATAAATTAATTCAGCATTACGTACAAATAAACATGGAAACTAATGAAAGGGTTGTGTCACATTTATTTACTGTCAACACATTTCAGCGAAGCAAAATTAAACCAGCACTTCAAACACCACGTTCTACATACATCATATTCGCATAAATGCTATTTTTATCTCATCTGGCGAATAACAGGAAAATGATTGTGTTACAGTCGCACAACCGCAATTATCATAAAACGAGACACAGCTGGGTATGGAATATCCATCAGTAATGAAATTAAACTCTGAAAGTCACTATTATAAGCTGATTTACAGAACAAACATTATATATTATGGTTTTATATATTATATAGACATTGATAAGTTGAATTGAAGAGACAAGAGTTGTGGCATTATTGACGAGCGCGATGCAAATATTGATAATAACTGTCCTTAAATGAGAATATATATTCGTATTATTATATATTCATATGTTAATAAAACGTGCTAGAATGTAAACTTGTATTAATTCTGATATGTATACCTATAGCTTCTATTCTTAACTCCCGTAAGTAATGTAATTAGGTAAAACCATACCGAAATAACTTGGAAACGCTTTATATTTAATGTGTGGGCAAAACAAAAATACGCACCACTTAAGATAAATAAACGACGAAAATTCCGACTGTTTCATCTTCCAAATCCCATTTCTGAAATTTAACAACTACAAACAGGATCGCATATTGGATGCCAAGACTGGAATGTTGTATAAAATACAACAAAAACAAAAGCTTCTATTTTCAGGGAAGTTCGAATGAAATTGAAAAGACGAGCATAAGATAAATTATTCGATAAACCTTCGATGGAAGAATTATTAAGCAAGCCACTAAGTTAAGAACACAGAATTTCTGTTTATACCGATTGATATTAACGATGATAATGATGTCTTTAATACAAAATGTTGCAGTCTGTAGTGAGTAACCAAGTCGTAATGTAACGGACGTTATCATGTCGTGTATGTACAATCGTCACCCTTCCTTTTGATACGAACTCAGTCAGTAGTACAAATCCGCTTGCTGCTCATACAGTTAAGCAGTATGTCGAAATCCCTCAGAACCGACTTCCGCGTTCTCTATACAGAGATACGTACCAGATATGTATGTACATACATCCTACCCCAAAGCAGTTACTACTGTTCCCGGGACCAGGCCAAGAGCTAATACGGAAGCCCAACCAAAGATTAAATCAAATTACCGATAAAAACATTTCAGAACGCAGTTCGTTTGAACCAAAATACAGGCATTGAAAATTACATGATAGAGTATACGTAATAAATCATAATACACATAATGAATGCAAATGATGTGATACATTAAAAATGAAATAACGCGGCAGATTCAAGTTGATAATAACAAAAACATAATATAATTAACGTCACTACAAGTCACAAAAAACGTAATTAAAATATTATATATGATCATTAAATTAGTATACATTTATATTCAGTTTATTAAATTATAAACCTATCTCATTTATCTCAATGCCAAAATTTTTGTTTATATAATAGTTCAAGCATGCAGTTAAAATTTCAACAAAAATTTGCATTTATTACATAAAACTTATTAGGCATCTCACTGATGAGATTCTCACGTAAAATCATTGTTCGAAAATTAAGCAAATATTTAGAACATAGATTTTCTATCAGGCATAAAAGGCATGTGATTTGTAACTTAAAATCAATTTTTTCAGTTGTCCATTTCACAATTCTGTAGTAATATAAGCACAACAACTGTCAACTAAATAAAATGTGCGTTGAATAATCCAAATAAATTATTTATGCGCGTAACAACACAAGTTGCGATTGAATGCAACCATAATACGTCAATGCCAGCAGAGACAATTCTAAATACACGAAATATAAGCGCTGAACCAGTTGCTCGCGGGTTAATGAACAACACATTGCAATTAGCAAATGACTTCCATAATATGTGTATATATTGTTTTACGTTCGTATAAAGCATCGGGAACGCGTTGCTGTTGAAAGGTTAATATGTTCATATATGCTAATCCACTCGTTGTCTAAATTTTTTGTCAGTGATCAAAAATGCATGTAATTGTATTCGTAAGTCGCCACAGCAAACGGTTTTTCCTGGGCTAGGAGTAATGAAGAAAAGGTTAAGTGTTTTGCAGACTATCTAGAAACAGTATTCAAACCTAATATTTCTGAATACAACGATAATTCACGAACGGGAAACCAGACTCCACTACCATCTACGATTCATCGTGTTCCTAGATTCTCACCTGGAGAAGTTCTCTCACAATGTCATTCTTTGCGTAATAGAAAAGCTCCAGGCATGGACCTCATCACTCCCAAAATGCTAAAGGAACTACCTAAAAAGGGATTCGTCTTAATTACTTACGTCATAAATGCTATATTAAGACTTAATTACTGGCCAAACGCTTTGAAATCGTCAGAAATTATATTGATAGCAAAAGCGGACAAAAACCCTGAGCTTGTTGATTCATATAGGCCAATAAATCTCATTTCCACTTTGGCAAAAGTGTTTGAAAAACTTATACTGAATGATATATTTGTTAATCATAATGACTTATTTCCAGATCACCAATTTGGTTTTCGACGCAAGCATTCCACCATTCAGCAATGCCACAAGGTTGTGGATAATATACTTAAAGCATTTGAAAAAAAGGAATACTGTACTGCAGCGTTTCTAGATGTCAAGCAAGCATTCGATAAAGTGTGGCATGAAGGACTCCTAACAAAAATTAATAATTTGTTGCCCGAATACCATCATTTTTTCCAGTCGTATCTACAGAACAGACAATTTCGCACAAAAATTGGTACTGATTTTTCTGATTTTCGCGTTTTTGAAGCAGGTGTTCCGCAGGGCAGCGCTCTGGGACCTTTATTATATATATTATATACAAGAGACATTCCGGTTTTGGAAGATACAACCATTGGAACCTTTGCAGATGATATAGTAATTATTTCTACTGACAAAGATCCACTACTGGCAAGTATCAAACTGCAACATCACCTAAATAAAATTGAAAACTGGTCTAACTATTGGCGCACAAAAATCAATGAAGACAAATCTCACCATATAACTTTTACATTAATGAAGGGTAAATGTCCTTCGGTGTCTATTAATAATAAAATTATCCCTGAATCTGCTTCTGTAAAATATTTGGGAATGTACTTGGATAGCAAATTAAATTGGATTACTCATATAAACAGCAAAACAAAACAAATGGAAAGAAAAACGAAGTCACTGTTCTGGCTCATTAATGGTAAATCTAAATTATCATTAGAAAACAAAATTCTACTTTATAAAGCGACAATAAAACCGATTTGGACTTATGGCGTAGAGTTGTGGGGCTGCGCCAGTAAATCAAGAATTGCATCTATTCAAAGGAAACAATCCAAAATTTTACGGTGTATTGCAAATGCACCTTGGTATGTCAGCAACCGAATACTACATAACGATCTAAGAATCGATACCGTCCAAGAGGTAGTAAAAAACAGAAGTGGAATCCATCACGACAAGATCTTCAACCACAAGAACCCCACATTACTTCCCGTACTACAAACATCACATATTAGAAGATTGAAGAAGAAGCATCCCTTCGATCTAATGCATTAAAATGGAGTAACCCACTGGGGTGATCTCCGTCATTTCATATATATAGAATTTCAGTATTGTTACTGGACTTCTAATAACCATCACAATAGCTTATAGAAATTGTTTTTTCTGATTGCTATTAAAAAAAAAAAAAAAAAAAAAAAAAAAAAAAAAAATTGTATTCGTAAAATCATATTGTATGTAAATAATTATTATCGAGATCCGTTCACAACAGAGATGATGCTTCTAAATTATACACTCACATAAACATGCTCATTCAAGCGTACAATATGAATCTTAGTATCATCTAAAACATCTTCTATTTAATGTATTCATTATGCATTAAATTAATAGCATTTATAGGACAAATATCTGTATAGAAAATATACAATGATTGTTTTGACATATATAAGTAGCAATTCCAATAATTTTCCTTTATTTTAATTAAAAATTATTTTGAGGATTTTTTCTGCTTGACTTTAGAACATATTATTTAATTATTTAACAGTCAATTCGTCAATTTAAAAATATTCTAAACACGCATTTTATTATATATTCAATTTAGAGAGTTAATCTTTTAAATGTTACAGTTGTTGACACTGCCACTTGCGGAAACCCACATGTTATTCGCAGAATATGCAATATATTAGCAAGCAGCCTTAACGTTACTTTAGTATATAAAACCTAATACAATAATATCATAATATATCGCAGATTTCAACGTCAAACTGAAACAGAGTGATAGTATTAGCTTTTAAGTGCAAACTGTGGCCATTTTTCGATTATTGTGGTCAATTTTTATTATTTTTCTTCATTTAAACTTTAGAACCGTAACCGTGAATCATGTTTCTAGGGCCGCAATCAATAATAATGATGCAATATGAACTTAAATGATGATGATGCAACTATGAATTTAAAACATTCAACATTGATCAACTTTGGAAGATCCTTCTTTAAAAATTGTCCTAAAGTTTGTTGGCAAGTATCATCAAAGTTTGGCGCAAGGTAAAATACTTCAAGAGTGTGATAATAAAAAAATCCAAGAAAAAAATATAAACTTAAAAATAACATGATCTTTCGAAGTGCATTTCATTCACAATCATAATCGTAATTGTAAAGTTTGATTGTTTTTAGGTAAAAGCTATTTTGTTCAAGCAAACATAAGAACTTGGAATATAATACTCGGAGTCGACTTGTTTATACGTGTGATTATGTTTACAAATTACACATTAATTCAACGAATTTGTAAACGCTAGCTGCTTGTTTCTGAGCCCGCCGACCCTCTCGAAACAGTTTGGTTACAGGAGGACGGAAGATTAATCGAGACAATGCTCCCCACAGCGAAGACTTCGGTCTCCACACCGCGTCGGACGTGAAAGATTTGACGCACGTAGCTTCTTGCTTGGTGTACACCATTCATTACACGCCAGCACTATTTCTGCACGAGTCAAAAAATTTAGTGCGGCGGAGAGATTTACAGATATATCACAAGCATCAAATATAAAGGCACCAGACAAAAGTAATCTCATTTTTTTTTAATTATAACAATATTTGTATTACAATGCGCAATTAAAGTTATTTTTTAATATTGATAATCAATATAATCCTATTCATGTTTAGAAATATAGTTCAAAAATATTATATTATACCTATATAACTCAATACATTATATATTTCGGGCACAAATTTCACTTTTTACAAGATACGAGTTGTATAGAAAAGCCACTATGCATCCAGCAACAGAATGGCCAAAAATTCAAAAGTTGGTAAACCAAAGAAGATCTGAATACCAGTTAAAATATTTAGAAAAAAACTTCGATAAATATATGGAAAAAGGTATATATTACATTGTAATATGAATATTGTTTGAAAAATTTGATTGTTACAATTCTCTGGTACCCTTACATTTTTGCTTGTGAGATATCGGTAAATCTTTCCGCCACATTAAATTTTTTAATTGTTTTGAATATTTGTAAATAAATCAAAAATTGAGTGTAAGATAAATATGAAGCCCAGAAAAAGAAAGTCTCGCATTTTAGGAATGGTACCAAAATATATAATGGCTCTTCAGGGGATTACTTAGGCTTATACTGGGGATTCGACCTGAAATGAAAGTGAATACTCTGACTTCTATTTGTGTTATATACTTTGACTATTGAGGCAATTCGGTTATAAATAGTGTTACCTTCATAATCACTGCCGTATAAATAAAATTTTGAATTGTTATGAATTTAACTTGTAACATTATCAAAACAAAGCATTGAAATGAAAGCGTGCGAGATAATGATACAACAGAATGTAAGATAAGTAAGTATAAATATTAGTTAGAAAAGCCGCGGTATAGCGTGTTGGTTTCTTGCCTCCTAGCTGTCTCAGAGATACGAGTACACAATACAATGAACAACGATAAACGCTCAACACAATTGGGTTGAAAGGTCTTAGGAGTACTTTACATTTCTTCGCTTTTGACGTTGCGAAGTTACACAAGGAAAAGCGCATTACAGATCTATTGCGGATTATAATACTGCTATTCTTTATAAATAAATAAATAAATAGATTAATTGACAAATCGACATAAAAATAAAAATAAATCAACGAGAAACACGGTCAGAGAAGAGCAAATTACATTCCTTCACTCGCATCATTTATTAGCATTCTGTCTTCGCAGTGCTCAAGGCTCATAAATCCCGTAATAAAATTTCGCATTGCTTTGTCAAAAATATGATTGATAGTAGATGCTTGTGTAAAATTCAGTGTAAGTATTAGACAAATGCTGAAATGTTCGAGTAAAAGCTATTTACATGAATTAATTAATTTTTAAACGTTATCGAGGCGAAAAAAATCAGATCTTTGCAAAATAAGTGCAAGGTGCCAACTAATTTAAATGATTGATGCCTGTGTTGGACTGTGAGCTAAATAAAATCGGAGTGGGGCCAACATACATGTGTAGATAATGTCATACTATTGCCAAAAAACAATACAACATATTTATGTTTTAACACTTTGTTGACCAGTCACGAGTTAACTCGTGTTTTTACGGCCGAAACCAGATATATTTGTAAAAGCTGTTGTTATAACAAAGTATTAGGATACGTTATAAAAGTCCAATAAAATTAATCGGAAAATATCAATATAAAATTAAATATCAATTTCATATTGATAAAGATTTGATGATCAAAGTATGTTTGAATACTCTGTGTGAAGGAAGCATAATATATTAGTTGTGTGTACAATAAAGGATGACTTGTATCTAATATGTAGTCCATATAACTGCTGGTTCTCGGACTAGCAACCGAAGCAACTAAACTATGTGCAGATCTCACCACAACTGAACATTCCAAACTAAGTTGGCGATGTATATTTGTTATGAAATTAGTTTGCATGCATTTTACAGTTTGAAATGAATTGTATTTAATGAAGTATATTCATCAATTGTGTGCTTTTATTATGCACAATATAACTATGTCTTATCTAATATAACAATATAATAATAGAGTTAAATATCTATTCAAGCACAAAATCAGAATTTAAAAATAATCATCGTTAATTCAAATAACAAGTTAAAATTGATCAAATGATACAAATATTTAGTAAGAAACAGATGAGCTAAAAGTTATTTTCACATACAAGTATAAGGATTATATCGTAATACTCATTAATAATCGTTACTCATAATATATCGTTAGAAATTTAATTTTAAAACTTTATGTCAAAACGTTTAAGAACATTTATATGTAATTACACACAAATATATGTAACAAATATACATAACGTAAATCAAGAGCACTGTATAGGTTAGTGGATACATGTTATTAACAACTAGATGTTAATATTTTTTTTAATAGAATGATTGTCGTCGAGGATAATTTAATTAGTTCAAATAAAAACACAATGGCCGCATATTCATTAGTACTATTTGCTTCAAGTTAGTACCAAAAATAATTAAAGAAAGTTTTAGTTATATCATTTGAGTTGTGATTAACTTTAAGAATAATTTATTCACCTAATTTTTGTGTATACAGTTGATTATTATTACTAAAACATGTGTATATATTTATTAAACTAAATAAGCAACCGAAGGAGAAGATTACGTACTTTAATTTTTCATAATCCAATAATACAGAGTGCAATAGTAGAATTCAGTACACAAGATAGTCGTTACAACGTAATTACATTATATACATGAGAGCTTTGAAATCTTCTCATGTTTTGGTATGACAAAAGCGAAGCATGCGTCAATATAAAAATATATGAGAACTAGTTGCAAGGTTTAAAGAAATCGAATTTTTGTTAAAGGTATCAGCGAAAGTTACAGGTGTTTTAATTGATAAAAGGACTCATTAATTCCAAATTTGCAAACGTGTCATAAAAATAAATCACAAAACTAAAAATACTACATATATATATATATATATATATATATATATATATAATATGCTTGTTTGTGCGTAAATTCATTGAAGTGTATATGTGCATCGAATGTAATATACATCGATAGAAGAAAATGTGTTTAATTCAGTGGGCAAATATTTGTTCAAGTGACAAAGACAATCCAGCATATATCCAATTAAATATGGAGGAGTAAGGTGTCATAGGTCGCGATGGGTTTGATCTTGCAAGGGATAGGGGTTGTGATCCGTTTATTCGAACACAAATTCGATTTGAGGATTACATTGCCGATTCCAAGATAAAGTTTTGAAACAGATATCGTCGTTACACAAGTCGGAAATAGGTTCAAAATGTATCGTATAAAAATAATTATTACAATCCACACGATTTTGCGTAACATATTTACTTCAATTATTTATCTATTTCTGAATATTTATTACGAGCATATTTATTCTAGAATACATTCATTCTATTCTTAGTTGATGCACGAACTGCGGATAGAAATATATCATGTTTCTATATTTAAGTTAGATAGTTGATGCGGGCGTATAAGTTTCGTGCAGAGTGAAATATAGACCTTATTGAGTTTATGGCTATAAATTATTTGTGATTATTAATTAGTTTCCATGACTATATGTATAGTTATATAATTATTAATTGCTGGATTGTCACACTTTTTAAAAATTCATTGACTAAATGTAAAATAATGCATGTATATTAAAATGAAATGTCAGTTTCAAGGCAGAAAATATGCATAAACAAATCAATTATATATTATAAAGTTTGTTAAAAAATTATCGAAATTTAGTTTTACAAGTTTAACATAATCATCATATAAATATTATTTTAAGAGTCTAATTAGAATAGTAGTCTAGCTACTGACTGATGTGTTGTATTATTAAGAAACTACGGTATCATGGGCAGTTAGAAATGAAAACTAACGATAACTTTCATTCACTTTCGTGATCCGTTTAAAGGTAGCAAATTCAACGTATTACAGTAGGAATAAGTTTACAGCAGTAGTAAGATTCTAATGCGTTCATTCGAATGTGATCAGATTCTTATAGGAACATATCCTGGCATTCTATTTAGACTCCAAATTGACTTATTAACAGCATGGAATCTTTAACATAAAAACCTAATATATACACATAAAAGCAATTCTGGAAGAAATAAAAAAGATTTCAGATAAAGATTTGAACAAATCACAAAGGACAGTGCCCGGTTATTAATTCTGCCTCTGATCATTGTATCTTTAAATTTTAACATCATATTAGTTAATGATTAATATTTCATGTAAAATTATTCTCAATTCAATTTCAAGTTTGCATTGAAATACATTTGTGTAAATAACTAAAATGTGCAAGTAGTTTAAAAACAAATAGAACACAGTATTATTAGCACATGATTAGTTGATGCTTTTAGTCATGATAACGATGCACGACAAAACTCATTGATGTAACAATATGTATACGCATGACATTCGGTTGACACTTTCGGTTATTACGACAGCGTGGTACATATTCGGTGTGAATATTTGCCACACAAATAAACAAGACAATCATCGCATGACACTAATTAATATCTATCCGCATTGAATAATTCATTTACCGCGTAGAGATGACATGTTATTTACTTACATCAGAACTCTGGGACACAAGCAGCAAGCAGGTGTAAATCTTTTCGCGCCGATAGCGTGCCACTTTTCACACTAATCCGTGATGTTTATAATATACACGTTATTCTCTGTATGTAATTATTGATAAATTAGATGAAGCACTGTAATGTTTATAAAATATCCTCTACACACGCACACCACACTATTCTACTTTAATATGATTAATTTTTAGAGAAAAATTATTAAATAGACAAAAACGCATTGTTTGTTCTGTTTGTAAATATTTCGGCAATTTTTAACTTGACGCGAAACCGACACTGAAAGCGTTTAAGCTATGCGATAAGGCGGTTTATGTACGCGGGGAGCAAAAATAGCACGACCGTCCAATTCAGCAGACGCTTGTATACTGACGCAAAAGCGCTGGCTTCTTTACAACGCACACTGACTGATCGCGAAGAGTGCGCCGTGAACAGCGAGCGCTGATTGTATGCTGTACATACATTGTAAAGAGGGGGCACAAATACACGGCCGGAGACGACACTGCGAGCACGGGACGGCACGATATCGCCTGCTTTTCACGGCTGCTTCATGCGCCGTGGGGAAAACAGGGACGCAGCGCGAAAGGGACTTGTCTGGTTTCGTCGGATCCCCAGCGCGGTCGCTCTTGCTCTTGCTCTTACTCGGGCGTTCAGGAATATCGCGGAGTATCGGAATCGCGCGGGACGTAGGATTTGCGGATTATTCCTTCCTTCTTTTACCAGTGAACAAAGCCCTCACGGAACGATGAATTCGCTACCCCTAGGACATGTTTCTTTATCGCACGCTTCTAAGCGAACGCGGATATGTCTATCGCGCTCACCCTCCACGGCCCAACGCGGTTCCATGAGTCGCGATGTGCCGAGTTCCTCGAGGAATGAAATGGAAGAGTTGCGTGCCTGTATTCTGTTGTTCTGTGTTCTATGTGCGCTTCCACAATGCGCAATGCACCAAAACCTTGGGCACCGCTGAAATACAGGGATGTAGCCAATGTGACCATGCGGCCGCTGGTAAGTTAGTCAGCCAGCGACAGCCGCATGGCACGGAATGATTAGCGCCCACGCGTTCCACGCATAGCCACACCGTCGCTTATCACGTGCCCATTCATCTCGTACAATGAAAAACCATATGTTTCATATATGAATAGTCATTGTGATCTTGAGCAAAACAATTAATATACGAAATAGGCATCACTTCGATATATTTTTATGAATATTCACACTATATAACTAAACTTTTAAATATATGTTAAATAATAAGCCACAAATAGCAATACATATAAGAGTTCTTAAAGCAGTTTAAGTATTTGTTTAAGTTGAGTTTCGTAAACACTTTGACTTCCTTCAATTCAAAATTTATTTTTGTCCGCAGTTATAAAATCTTAAGCAATGTTTCAGTAAAACATAATAGTTTTATTGAATTTCAAAGCATCTCAAATTCGTATAAATTATCTTGCAATAAAAACATTTCACACATTTATAATATGTTGATAATATGTTGCAATATATTGATTATTTCACATAATTTCATTGTAATCTACTGTTTATCACAATAGTGTACTAAAAAGTACGAGTGGTATATGTAACGGGTTCTATCCCTTGTATGATTTTACCCTCTAGGTTTCTCTAGATTAGAATAACATGACAATGTTATTCTAGTGTGAAAAAAATTTAAATTTTGTTTTAACAAAATACCGTCTTAAATATTGTGTATTCTTTTAATTCAACTGATTCATTGGTACTTATCCAAGTCGTGCATGGCATCCTGTATTAACGCAAATGGCTGAAACTTCCCGTACGGAAAATATTTTTTTTTTATATTAGATTTTTGAGAATATATGAGTTTTGAAAAAATTGCTATATTTATATTCCAAAATATTTTGGAAATTTTGAATTTTGTTTTTCAAATAAATCGCGCTGTGTTAACTGCGCAGAGACGAAATATTTAAACGCGTAAGCGCGCGTCCCAGTCTAACGAATAAACATTGGTATAAAACCTATAGAAACTGTATAAAATATCTGATAACTTAAAGATATGTCTAATGATCATTTTTGATCGCCAAATAGCATTTTTTTACTTTTTGTAATTGGATTTTGGAAACCGCTGGACCTGCCTTCCCAAAAATTTTATCGGTTTTCATTCCGTCAATACAAATAACACAAAGTTTTATTGAATCATTCCGATCGGAAGCTCAGTTAACTCAAAAACTGAATTATCAATTTTGGCAATTTTCGCCTTTGCCAAAAACTAGTCAGCACTCCTCGCCGCCAATACAAACAAATATTTTTTTTAATTATTCAAATCGGTTGTTCCGTGTTCAGGAAATCGTCGAGGAAAATTTGTATCCGAACACACACATATTTCATACATCAATATTTTCTAAGGTATGCCAGAATGTTCACCTTTGAAATGTAAAGATATATAAAAAAAATCTTTTACGATTTTTTGCCATTACTGTAAGTTACCCTACGGGAAGTTAAATATACAAATTCGTTTAAAACATAGAAAGTTCTATAAATAACCAATAGTTTTTTTTTATACAGTAATAATCTAAATATATATTCTGTACAAATAACATTCAGTATTGTCAATGGATAATATTGATAGGTCGGCATATACTATTATGTTCGGTGTTAGCTCTATCCGTAGACAAGACATATGATATCGGATACCCATCCATACAACTGATTGATGGCAATAATTCTGCCGAATATCATTTCAATATATTTCCAACCATACCAATGTTATGAATTTATTGAAAAAGTATCTACTTGAGTAATCAATAAAACGTCGAGATCAAGTACAAACTAGTGCAATGTTCGAGCAATATTAAATGTTTTCAAATAGATTATCATAAATAAATACTGTAACATTGTCTAATATTTATAAGAATAAATTATATGAACTGAATTGCAAAGTTGAAAATATTTGTTTAAAGTATATTTGTTTAAAGTATATTCGAACTTAAGTCAAAATTACAATTAAAATCAGAATTATTTTCTATATACAAAAAAAATATTTTTTGAAAAAAAAATTTTTTTGAAAAAAAAAATTGAAACAATTTTTTTTCCAAAAGCAATTATTTTGTTGAAACAAGCAGAAAGTTCTTTGAATCATTCAAATCGGATGTTTAGTTCTCTCAAAAACTGCCATTTGTTACACATTTAGCTCTGTATCTCTGAAACTGCTGGACTTGCCTTTGCCAAAAACTAATCACCCCTTCTCCCCGTCATTGCGAATTGAATGTTTTTTGGATCATTCAAATCGGATGCTCCGATCTTTCAAAAACTCGATTTCTATTTTCTGCACTCTTTGCTCCGTATCTCCGAAACGGCTGGACCTGCTTTTGCCAAAAACTAATCAGCACATCTCCCTATCAATAGGAATCGAATGTTTTTTGAACCATTCAAATCGGTTGATCGCGCCCAATCGCGCGCCCTAAAACGTGGACGAAAAATTATACCCATACATACATACACACACACATCCATTTTTTGCCAAAATGTTCAGAAACCTTCAAAACGTCGAGAAATGTAAAAATTTTCAATTTCGATTTTTGGACAATTACGATAACTCACCCTACGGAAAGTTAATAAAGTAATGAAAAATATATGATCTGCTACTTTAATTATATATATATATATATATATATATATATATATATATAGATTATTTTTATATACTACATTTTATTATTGAATTTTTTTGAAAGTTTATATATATATATATATATATATATATATATATATATGTATATATATGTTGACAGTTTTGGTCAGACATAACACTAATTATTAAATCTTAGTAACAGAACATACATATTGTTAAAATATACTAGATATTCTTCCTTGTCAACTTATTTCGCTTCAATAAATAATAATACAGAACAGATAAAACACATAATTTTAAAAGACTAAAAACTATAGCGAGACATTTGTCAAACTGTGTTTTGTTTTTGAAGTAATATTTTTTTATAAAAAGTGTCGCGGCCCGCGATTGGGCCCTTTTAACCATTTTTCGAAGGCCTGGTAAATTTTACCGCATCGGCAACGGATTGGGCGAGATGTCGATAGCGGATGACCACAATCCTAAAAAATTTTTCGCTCACGCAGAACGGGACCTAACGTCTATAACATGGACAAATGCTATCAATAATCGGACGATTCTTAGCGTTGCCTTAGCAAGCAAAGATTTTATGATGCTGGAAGGATCCGTGGTGCTAGGTTGCCTGGGTATTGCAGGCCCTCGCATTCCTGTCATGGGATCAGCGGAGCGGGCAAATTTTGACATGAGTTTGGAGTCGTTTATTAGAGTAAGTTTCAGAAATACAGAGGTGCTATAATGGATACTGTTAATATACTAAAACAAGAGCATTTGAAAGAAACTTTTTTAGTATTAAATTCTTATTAGAAATTTACATACTTTTACAAAATTATCGAAGAAGATGCGTTGCAAATAATGAAAGATTTTTGATAAAACATACACTATTACGTATTTTAATAAAAGAAATTATAATGATCAAATGTAATTTTAATACTGTTTTAATATTGATCGCAAAAAAATCAAGTTAATTAAACACTGTATTTAAAACTAATTTTCAAATTCAGTTAATTACAATGTAGGAGCTGTTCAGAAAAAAAATCTTTTAGTGAAATATACTTGCTAATGAAAATAAAAATTGTAAACCAGATTTCGAATATTGATATGCATCAAATATTATTCTATATATTATACTCAACTTATTTTTCTAGGATAACATGTTAAAAAAAATAATTTAATGTAACAGTTGTAGAAATAATTTTGTTTATAGACCATAACGTTCGTATGTATTAATGTTTCACGGCAAATTAAGGTCATTGCCATTTTAAAAAATGTTCATTGTTCTCATATAAAGTCCATAAAAATGTTAATTTAAATTAAAGACCGTAGTTTATTACCAAAGCAAGGCGGGTATATACTATAATATTTATGTTAATTAAATTGATGAACAATTCAGCAAAAATGATACGAAACATGCTGAAACCATGTAATTTGTGTTTATTCTGATTTATATGCTTGATCACAGATCTATATTACACATTGAGTGAATTGTTAAAGCACAAATAAATTTTAGAATCTACGTCCATGGATATAGTTCTTCACAACGACAAGTATACAAAAAGGGCAGAAAGAAAAAGTTCAAATAGATTTTTATTTACTAGTACACAAACGTTTTTTAAAGTTTTCTAATTCTTGGCTTATGAGTTCGATCTAAAAACTTACTTAGGGTGTTTAACCTTTTTTTATGATATTTATACTGTTTTATAATTATAATACTATAATATAAGAGTATCTACCTATAGAATCTACTCCTAAACAATTATAAAATAGGATGCACCCAGATATATTCCTCGGCTTCTTTCTTTGTCAAAGAATTTTATTTACAAAACTTAGCAGTATTTCGATAGTAAAATGACTAGCCTAAGCTGAATGCTAAATGTACAAATAGAGAAACGGAGTATTTGCTTGCATACAAATATAAACAATATTTAAAATAAGTATTCAAACATTAAATAAATGTTCGTAACCAATAGAATTGTTTGAAAGACAAATTTTAATCGTGTTCTATATTTAATTCATAAGACTTCGAGAAATAGCGACAAGTCTATTTAATTTGACTTGAATTAATAGAAAAACATTATAGATGATCATTGCATGTAAGTATTTGAAATGCCTAACCGCTTTTTTTATTATGATTATACCATCTATCTTGCAAAGTCTATTTCTTGAATAAACTGCAATAATATGCATTAATCAAGAACACGGATTAAAAAAAATTACCAATTGAATTTTGAGCATAATAGTGAGGAAAAGTAATGAAAAACCACTGACACCTTCGATAAAAGTTCGAACCCAACTCATAGACAAGTTATAAACAACATATATTGTTGTGTTGAATATAAATCATGATAGAAGTCCTAATGTTAGGAATATATTATTGTTATAAACATACATAAATATATACAATAACCATTTTACAGTTTTTTTGCACATCGTATGAATATATTTAATTTCAACTTTAACGCTGTAGTGTATTTGAAATATGTACATGTTTATAATTATTTTAAGTTATGAAGTATAATATTTATGTAACTTGAACTTTATCCGCAAAATTTTTTGATAATGCGATATCCCAAGAGAGAGTTTAACGAAGTGTATAGAAGTATTATGAAACGATAGATAACCACGTATAAATATTATTTTTAGAAACAGTTGGAATTAGGGTCGGTAACTTTTATTTTCAAAAACTTATTATTTTTTTTAAATTTTTACATGGCCTTGCTTACTCTGAGGATTTAGCCACCTACAACGTTTTTTTATTTATTTATATTCTATACTAATTTCTATATATATATATATATATATATATATATATATATATATATTCTTATCCTGTATTCTTCTTAATTTTTCGTCTTCATATTTGTCTTCAATTCTTGTTTTTTCATATCAAATTTCTAATTCTATGCAAATTCTATCTTCATTCCATTTTTTTTCTTCATTCTTCTTGTAATATCAGCAAATTGTAATATCTTTTCTTCTTACTCTGAATACAATTCAGCTATTCGAATTTTGTAATTCCTATTTTTCTGAATTTTCATTCAATTTTTACTTCAAATACAATTTTATATTATTTCAAATTAACTACACATTTTTATTTCATAAATTCGATGTCACTGGTAGGATTCGACCCAAAGAACCCAACACGCTACTAAGTGAGCTATGCTCACTACAGAAAAAACCTTATATTTTAGTACTTTTCGTCAACTACGTAATAGACAAATACTAAGCGTAATTGGTAATTCAATAGCTTATAATTACGCATTCTATATTAAAAACTTTTTCCTAGCATTATTCAATTTGACAAATTTAATTTAAGCGACAAAAATACACGCGAATTCCCCTCTTGATCACAAGATATGGCATAATAGCGGTACTAATATCAAACGCAAGCTGCATTTCGTGTTTGCAAAATTGAAATGACTCATTTGTATTTATTAGGAAGTGATAACACATAACTCCCATCCGCATCGACCCCGCAAAGGGGTGAAGTTGTCGTTCAAAACATTGGAGGCTTTCCAACGCGGCATCGATGTCGTTAACATGCTCTATCGCGACATACACTTTCCGCTGTGGCTTCACGCGGACGTACTCACCGGGCCGGGAGACCGCGCCAATGTAGCCGTCGATGCGGACGCTTTTATGCGAGGGTGAGAGCAATAATAAATTCTGCAATTGATAACTTATATTTTTTGTATTAATACTAGTGGTGCATGGCATCGTGCCTTGAAACAAATTGTTGAAATTTTTCGCTTCATAATTTAAAAACTTTAACTTTTTAAAAATTTCTGAAAATTTAATTTTTTTCAAAGCGATCGTGCTGCGTAGCTGTTTTAGATACGAAATATAGAAGTGCGTAAGGGAGCGGCGCCGGAGTCTAATGACTAAACATTATAAAACTAGGTACGGAACCCATAAAAATGTGAATAAAATTCACACTTATTACTAAAATCTCTATAAATTATTTGATAATTTGATGTCCATATGTCTAATGAGCATATTTGACCGCAAGATGGCATTTTTTTTACTTTTTTTTACTAGGTCTCCGAAACCGCTGAACCGCTGTCTCAAAAAAAAAAAGAATTTTTGAAAATTTTGCCCAGTGTCTTCGAAGCCAATAAACCTGCCAAAAACCAATCAAAATATTTTTTAAATCATTCCAATCGGTTGATCAGAGCGCCCAAAATCGTAGACGAAAAATTATATCAAAACGTACACACATACGTACTACATATACAATGATACATCCATTTTTTCTGAAGTATACCAAAATGTTGAGAAACCTCTAAAACGGAAACATACAAACATTTTCGTTTTTTTTTGCGAATATTGCAACTTACTCTGCGGGAAGTTAGAAATAAGGCTAATAAAAATTCCATTGTATTTTGAAACCTTTAAGAAATATAGGAGATTTCACCACTGTGTCACTGTTTCTATTCACCAGAAAATTTAATTTTCTGACAACATTTTTCCGCATTTAAAGTCTTTCTTAATCGTTACCCAAAAGTTAGAAAAAGGTTTGTGTGGGTGTACGTATACACTTAAACGAACCAAAATTTTGCCTTACACCAATTTAAAAAATTAAATGATATTTGATAAAACTGAATAACTCGCGTTGGTTTATACAATACATTATATCGTTTCTTTGTTATAAATATTCAAATGAAAAATGATTGCAATATTTTCGCGAAACTCCTGACTGGCTTTTCCTAAATTTATTTCTAAAGAGAAAATGTTTTATATCAAGTAAATCGTTTCTTACTTGAGCTAATTTATTGTATTCATACATTTTTAATTTAATGTCAAACAAATTTTACGTATTTCACAATAGAGTATGTTTGTAAGATTTCATCTCAGAATGAATGTTTACCACTCACATTTTTATTTAAATTCAAAGAATAACCTCTTATTAACAAGATACTTACCGTAATATAAGTTAAGTGACTAGATCAAAAGAAGTTTTTATCAAATTGACAGAAACGCTTGTCATAATATTATACTATTAATAACAGAAATCAGTGAATGATTTTTTAAAGAATTTTAGTTAGTAAATAGAAAATTACTTCAAAATATACATTGTAATTTGAACGATATGAAGTTTACTTACTAGAAGAACTATCGACTTCGCCAAATCATTTCACCAGACATTATAATTATAATTATATATTAATGAAAAAATAGCTTGCAAATGTAACACAGAGATAAACAAAGGAAAAATAAAAGCAGCTCGCGACCAGATTAAATAAAAAGTCCACCGTGTCGAAAATTTAATTAAAAAATTTATCGCATCGTTATAAGCTCCAGATATAACCTTATTTTCACGAATGCAAATCAAATAAATGTCATATTTTCTCCCAAATATTAAAATTTTGTAAAATAATAATTCCCGAAGTGTATATATATGTGTATACATATGTATATATATATATATATATATATATATATATATTTATTTTATACAGGGTGTCCCTGAACTTGACGTGAAGACGAAATATATATGTAGCAGGGCAATTTTGTAAAAGGAGGCATTTCAAAGACGATAAAATTTTTAATTCATAATTTATCTAAAGATCTTAATTCTCAAAAACTTTGGTAACTTTCGTTTTTTTGGTAATCGTTATTTTTATTGTGATCCCTAGAAAACAATAAAAACTAATGGCAATTATCGAATTGTTATTCTCAAAGCTCTAGGTTCTGCATAAAAGCTCATAAATTTCAATTTTTATGGAATACATCTTTATCATGATGAATTAATAAAAAAATATGAATGTTTTTTAAAGTTTTTTTTTGAAATCCATGCGCGTTTTGGTTATCTTCCTAGTCTTCATTCAGTAAAATATACTGTCAAAACTTGGTATCCTTATAACTAATGAAAACAGTACTGCTCCATAATATTAGAATGTGCACTTTTATAATGAAAAACAGTAAACATGTAACATAATAATATAATGTAATAAATATTGAATTCCAATTGCCATTAGAAATAATTTAATTTACAGATAATTTTTATTATCAATGTAGAACCGAAACACATCAGAAAATATTTATTTTGTGTCTTTGATACTTCTAAGTTATGTACAATTGGTAGAGCGAACATTATTTTAACGTTTAACTAAAAATAAACTTCATTAACCATCATTAATATTAATAGTTGCGCTCCCTTCCATGACGCCACATTGTCATTGGGTTGGACGCATCAATATGAACTTGACGGAGATAGAAGGCTAACGTATACCGACGAGCACGTGAACAAGATGTTATTCCACGTCGTTGGTGATCAACATCAACAAGTGAGTACTATAGATCACTGTTATCAAAATATGCTTTAATTAAACTAAGTTGCTTTATTGTCAATACATTGCAGCTGAATTTCATTCACATATGATGAATTGAAAGTAAATTAAATTTGAATTGAAATTAAAACGTTTTTGCATAATAAAAATGCGTTTATCGATGAGTTCAATATAATCTATTACTTTAAATTAATCAACATGTAAAATTGCGCGAGTAGACAAATATAAAATTTATAAAAATATGGATTGCGTAGCATTCATTTATGATATTGTCAGACAAAAATACATTAAACGGGAACATATGTTAAAATATAAAATAATCTAATTAAATTTTCATACCATATTATTTACAATATTTGTAATCCTAAATAATGTTAAATAAAATATCGTATAATAAACACGTCACTCACTTGAAAATGCATACAGGATATAGATATGTAAAAGTGATTAAACACACTATATTTGCACAAGATAAAATATTTCTTTTCGGGATATTTATTTTAAAGAATGATGATATCACACTATGTGGTTTATAAATTTAAGGTAAATAATCATTCCTTCTTCTAGGCCATAACTTTAAGCATCATCTTTAAAATAATTATTTTATGCGATTACAAACATTTTTTTAATATTATAAAAAGTACATAATACGAAATTTGAATTGTTTAGAACCAAAATAAAATGCCTTATCCAGTAAGACATCGAACCAAATTAAATTGTTAATTTTTGTTGTGCGGTGAATTATGGTACACAGACTAATGAAGAAAACCATTTGAAAAGTTTAATGATCTTTATTGTATAATTTGATAAGTTACCATAATTAATTTTCAGTGTATATATAATAATTTATTTGGTAAACGCAGAGACGCGTGAATCCTCAGGTATGTTTCACAGTTCGTGCTGGAATAGCATCGCGCAGTCCCGCACAAATACTGAACCTGTTCCATGGGGTAACAGGCAGCAATATACTCATAATCGGCAGGTCCCGCGATCACGTGGATGTAGAGGGACTACGCAGCATAATCGCTGAACTCGGTCAACAAAACGTTTATTTGGACGTTCCAGACGTGCTTCGGCGTCAACTCGATTTGAAGCGTCCGAAGCGCTTGAATATGCGACTAGCTATGAATTGGGGACTAATCGCGATCACCGTAGCGGTATCCGTATTGTTGCACATGCATCGGCACCGTCTGCTGCCGTACCAAACCATGTAGAAATTTAATATCATTCATTTTTGTTTCGTTTTTAAATTGTACTTGTATTTTGTATTTATTGAAATTGTATATTAAATTGATTATATTAAAACAATATTAAATATAGTTCCACATTTATCATATGTTTTGTAACGTAGTGCTTGGCTCAATCACAGGCTACAAACAACCTGATATGCAGCAATTGAATCCATTTTTAACTAAAATTTTAAATAAAAAATATGCACGCTTTCGGGTACTGCGACATGAAATGACAAGGGGTAAGAGATCTCACTAACTTTCCCTGAAAACAGATATTATTTCCACTAATGTTGGATCAACAAAAAAATCTTTTGAAGTAAATATCGATTAATTCAATATATTTGGACTGCAAAACCAAAACACCAACTTAGGATCATCAGCTTAAATTTTCTACAAAAAGTCTTCATTATCTTTGAACTTCCATTATGTTTCTCGTGAATTTGGTTGGTAGTTATAAATCGTAAATCATACGTGCATGAGTGCGAAATGCGGTAGATTATCATATAAGAACATATGCATTAATTAATTAAGTATAATTAACTTCCCGTAGGGTAAGTTATAGTAATCGCAAAAAAATCGAAAATGAAAATTTTTATATATCTTTACGTTTCAGAGGTTTCTGAATATTTTGGCATACCTTAGAAAAAATGGATGTATGTGTGTGTGTGTGTGTGTGTGTGTGTGTGTGTGTGTGTGTGCGTGTGTGTATGTATGTGCGGATACAAATTTTCGTCGACGATTTCGGGAACACGGATCAACCGATTTGAATAATTCAAAAAACATTCGATTCGTATTGATAAGGAGACGTGCTGATTAGTTTTTGGCGAAGGCAGGTCCAGCCGTTCCGGAGATACGGGGCAAAAAATGCCGAAAACGGTAACTCAGTTTTAAAGAGAACGGAGTGTCCGATTTTATTAATTCAAAAAACATTTTACTTGTATTGACAAGATAAAGAATTGATCAAATTTTCATACAGGCAGGTCTAGCGGTTTCGGAGATATAACGAAAAAAGTAAAAAAAAATGCCATTTGGCGGTCAAAAATGATCATTAGACATATGCACATCAAATTTTCAGATATTTTATAGAGATTTTAACAATAAGTATAAATTTTGTTTATTTTCCTATGGGTTCCGTATCAATGTTTACCCGTTAGACAGCGACGCCGCGCTTACGCGCTTTATATTTCGTCTCTATGCAGTTAAAGCAGTACGATTGCTCTGAAAAACAAGTTCAGATCTTCCAAAATATGTCAAAATAAAGAAAACATTTTTCTAAAAAAAAAAAAAAAAAAAAAAAAAAATTTTTTAAAAAAAATTTTTTTTTAAAAAAAATTTTTTTTTAAAAAAAATTTTTTTCATAAAAAAGTAATTTTTTATCCAATTTATAGTTTCTTATTTTTTCGAAGTAAATTTTTTTCAATTTTTCAATTTTAATCGTTTTTAAAAAAAATAATAATTTTTGGTACGGGAAGTTCCAGCAATTTGCCTTAAGGCACGATGCCTTAATTGCCTTAAGACAGAATTCCACTTACAGCTAGTTCAATATCTCATCTACCCTGCCATATTTGAAAAGACGCTCTTCTCTTGTGTATATACACACACAAGTTGGCACAAAACTTCGTTTTCTGACGCGCACTTTCCTACTATTTAACTTATTGCTGCACTGTCGGTCGGGTTACATGCATAAAGACGAGCGCTTAATGTAATTTTCATATAAATAATTTCCGAAATTCTCGAAAATGTCTGCTTCGCGCTATTAAACTCGCACAAAAGTTGAATGAACCGTGCCGAAAAGAAAACATATAAGCGTAATGAATAAATTTTACACAGAAATTATAAAAGTTTCTGCTCAGAGAGTGTAACATATTGCTAAAATGCTGCATAGAGTTTTTGAAATATAATGAAAAGATATAATTAAAACGATCTGCAAAACTAATATATTTATAGACACCGTCTCTAAGAGATTAAACAAACTACAATATTTATGAAGAAATAATAATGTAATAGAAATAATTGCCAGAACTCCAACAAAAGCAACTTTAATTAATTTCAATACGTAACGAGAGCAACATTTGCGTAGAAATCTGCAACATTAAATGAGGTTTATTTACAAATGCAAGCGCCCCAGAGCAGTTTAATTTTGTTACTTAGACACAAAATTATTTACGTTTAAACCTTCTCAATAACTTATCAGTGCAATGTTTTAAATATTTAATGTAGTAAAACAGTAGTAAGGAGTTAAAACGTATTGTTTTTCTTTGAACTTCTGTAAACTGTAGTTTCAAATTACAAAGCTTTTTGAAATCTTAAATATACTGCATATATTGCATATATTTATGCAGGACACGGAGTGCAAAAATTTGCAGTTTTTTTTTTACAACATTTTAATTTTATTGACAAAATGATTACATTTTTGCGAAGGCAGGTTTTAGAAAAAGTAAAAAATTGATATTTTGTGGCCTGAAATGATGTTTAAAAATCACCATTGATTCATAAACATGTAGGAATATTGATATACGGATGACAGACAGACAGATGAACATGTAGACAAGTGTACAGGTAGACATGTAAACATATTGACAGGTTAACGGGTAAACAAGTTTAGGGGTAGAAATGTAGAGACGTAGGCAAGTACAAAAGTAGACAAATGGACAACTTAGACAGGTAAACATTTAGATTACTTGAACAGGTAACAGTGTTTGACACGTAGATCATATACAAATCTAATACTTATCGACTAAATGGATTATTTACACATATCGGAAACTTATCACTCACACCAAAATTATAATCTAAATTTATAAACCCTCCTCTTATAATGCACCAATATATATATATATATATATATATATATATATATATATATATATATATATCATTATTTTAAAGATGATGCTTAAATACTATCAGTTTTTATTTATTTTCATACCTATGTTTTTTCTTGATTACAAAGTCTCCTATGACAAAAATAATGGAATTTAAATTTAATATTTCTTTTATTTCTGTTTCATAAAAAGACATTTCTTACACAAGATAATTTCGATCATGTACATAATGCCAACAGAATCTTAATAAGCAACCATATCGTTCGAGCTTAAGGATCAGTTGGTTATCCCAAGAATATAACTTTGTGCATATCGACATAATTTTCAACCCCATGCATATTCTGATATATCAGCATAGCCTCCGCCATGGGACGTTTATAATTTACGGTAAAGCATTAACATCATTTATGATTCCCGACTTCACACAACATATATTCCGGCCGTGTCTGGGCACCAGGGTACGCCGGCAAGATTGTAATATTCCCATAATTGGTATGCAAATAGACCGAAACTGAGGATAGCTACAAATAAATCCGCCTCCGAGGCCTACATTATGCATGGGAGAAGAGCTTGCCGGTTCCGGAATTCGCGGTGCTGCATGGGCAGATTCGGTTAAATAAGAATGAAAACTCGGAATATTTTGCGCATCTCGCATTGCTGATTTTGCTAATTTTGTAATTTAGGAACTTCGAATGAATTTACACAGAAGTAAAGGGACAATTTTCTCATGCATACTTGTAAATGTCGGAAACAACATTTTTGTTTTATTTTTATTTTCTCTAATGAAATTTAATTATCAGTTTGTTTACCAAGAGTTCCGCATTGTTTAGAATATGACTATCGGTTAATCAGGTGATATTCAAAAATCAACACACATGTGTTGTACAATTTTCATGCGTCTAAAAGGTTTGGCCACATTTAAGATTTATTATTATTGTTTCGACCAATTTATTTTATTTGTTTTTTATAATTTGCACATAAACGGTTTTAATTTTTTTTAAGAAAGAGGGCTTTTCAAAGTCGACCTACTTTAAAAATTTTAATTCATAGTACAAAGAAAAGTATTACTTTTTGAAAACATGAGGTAATTGTATCATTATTTTTGACTGTGGTCCTAGGAATGTTATTTACGATCACAGATCCAAAGTTTAAATAAACAAATTTGATAAAAGTTAACCAGAAAATCGGAGAAATAGTTAATTTTACCAAAGTTCTAGTTGCACTTAAAAGCTCATTAGTTCCAAATAAGGCGAGATAAATTCTTAGAGTAAGTTATTGTAGTCGCAAAAAAATTGAAAATGTTTTTTTTTGCAGATCTCTATTTTGCAAAACCGTTTTGCAAAAGATCCAACGGTTTCGAAGATATGGAAAAAACGTGCAAAAATGTCAATTCAGCTTTTGAGAGAAGGGGGCGAATTATTCAAAAAGCATTTTACTTCTATTGATAGAATAAAGAATTGACAATTTTTTTAGGAAGTTGAAAAGAACGTCATTTAGCGGTTAAAAATGATCATTAGGCATATGCACATCAAATTACAAGATTATCAGATATTTTATAAAAAATTTAATAATAGGTACAAATTTTGTTTACAATTATATGGGTTCCGTACCAAGATTTATAATGTTTAACCGTTAGAATGCAACGCGGCACTTATACGCCTCCATATTTCGTCTCTAAAACAGCTACGCAGCGATCGTTTTGAAGAAAATCAAAATGTTCAGAATTTTCATACAAATTTAAATAACCGTACGAAAAGAGTAGTAGTATTAAATAGTGCCTTAAGGAATTGTTAGAATATCCCCATTTCTAAACAATTGTTAAATATAAAATTAATCAACAAACGAGAATTCTAAATATGTCATTCTCAAAGTTTAAATAAAACTTCTGAGGTAGAAACTGAATATGTGGCTAATATCAATTAACAATTTATATATAATATGAATGCAGCATTTAATATAATTGATAAGAATGTATTATTGTTATTAAGTGACATATCTAGTACGGTTTCATAAACAGAGTTTCAATATTAACCATAAAAATTCTAATCTTATATCAGAATTCTATTGAATTAAAAACTAAATTATTCTAATTTTATTACTTTAGTTTACTTTCATTAGCGTATTATTTGAATTACCGTTCCATTGCTAAATATGATTAAGGTACCAAAATGGGTCGAAGTGATGCTGAATAAAATTATAATGTATCTTCATAAGGCTCGTCTTCTAAGATATAGAAGCAGACATTAATAAAAAAAATATCTAACTAATATTCTCGAAGTAATTGAGTTAATTAATGTAATTAGGAAGTCCGATATAACATACATAATAATACTGCTCTAAGCATTAACCGTACAACAATGAAAGTTACCGAAATGTCAGACCGATGTAATATTTGTAAGTTCAGTACTTTCTCATGATGATTCGTTACTATGGTATACACATATACATATCACATGATAATATATCTGTTTTCACTAGTATTTGTAGTTGCAAGAAACAAACATAAACCGGAACAAATTTAAAGAATCAGTTATTAGTCAAACTCAAACACTATATAAAGTAAGCTCAATATATAAAGTAAGCAGTAATTATTGTACAGAATGATTATATTTGCATAAAAGTATCCGACATAAAGAATTCGGCCACATTAAAAGTGAAAAGAAATTATGAAAAACTAACCATTACCAACCACTGTAATTATTTCAAATATTTTATTTAAATTTTAGGCTAAGTCTAAATGTATGACCGTTCGCACAGAGTGCATATTGTCTTTTCAATTATAGCAATTCATCGACGAATGCATTTTGTCTATTCAGGAACAAAATATACAAAATATCTTGTTAATTAAAATCATTGGAAATTAAATTCATTTGAACTTAGAATGCAATTCCTGTAATTAAATACTTAACTAACTCTTCTAATAATTTAGATTTATGATAAGCATAAATATTGATGAAAAACACCTTCTTAGTTATTAGGGATCGTTTACGCTTCGAGTGGAATTGAAAAGCGTGAAGATCACTAGCACGCGGTATTGCTTTGTCAAGAGAAGAAAAAACGTTTTGAATTTATATCGAAAAAATCCTTTATGAATCTTTTTTTTCATTTTCTGCTATTCATTTTGGAAATGCACTACGAACTTATTTAAGCCGTCTCGAGTTTGCGAACAAATCGAAAAAGACCACACATATATCTATACCCACATATTATTATGCCCTCGCTCATATAATAAATAAAGTGACCGCCAATTTATGGCCATCCGTTTAACGTTGATAAAGGAACTGGTCGCATCGCATCTTCTGCGGTTTCGAGTTTCGCGAGGCGCGCGGCTCTTAAAAGCTGCGGTGATGCATTACACTTGCGCTAAAATTGTGATACAAAAGTATATCGCATATTGTATGTATGTTAAAAGTGAATCAAAATTATTCATAGCTTATTTGATAAAAACAAGTTTTTTTTAATTACTTTCCCACATATTCTGTAAGAGTGCTACCATACAAAGACCATGGATATACAAAATTATGCACCAGGAAAGGCTATGACAAAAGTTAATAGTGCCTTTTAAATCTTATTGGCTAGGAAGTACTCGTAGGTGAATTAACACTCATATAAGACGACTTACCTGAAGGCGTTTTTATTCAAAACTATGTTCTTGAAATACAATATATGTAACCTTTATTTGTAAATGAAAGATGTTAAATAATCTAGTAACATTTTTTGACAATGCTCATTTACATAAGTACCTAATTATAAAATATCATTTGTCAATTTTTCACACCAAACTTAGTACACATTTTCAAAAATTAGAAAACTTACCAATGAGTGGTTTTCTGAAAATTATAACTTTGTTAAGTCTCAGATTAATTACTGAATATCTTAATTATAAGACAGATTGTAATTAAAATATGAATAAAAAAATGTCAATTTTTATTATTAACCCCTTTGCTGTGTCGTCTCTAGACGACTTTTACATGGCGTGCTCTATGTGCGGATGTCATGCCTGGACGACATTTCGTGTTTGCCATTGCTTACCTATGAGTTAAACTATTGAGAATTATTGTTATTATTTCTAGTTAATTAGTAGCATAATTTTTATTTTTTAACACATATTTTGATAATGATATAAATATCTTAAAATATATCGTAGTGCCTTTCCGTTCAGTAAAGCAACTGAGCGACACGCTGTTTCCGTACAGCAGCGACACTCCTGCGGAAAGAACGTCCGCAGCAGCGAGAGGGGTTAATGAGGAATCTCCCGAAAACTTAACCTGTATTTTTTTGGTTATACGAAATCACAAAAATAATAAATCCTAAAATAGTATTTCTTATTATTGAACACGCCTTGCTTATGAATAAATAAAATGCATAATATTGTCGTTCTCTCGAACACTGAAGAGTACGGAAATTCTGATTCGGAAAATGCATTCAATTTTTAGAATATGACGTACTCTTTGACAATTTTATCAGATGACACTTGTCTTTCTATCACATATACTTAGAAAATTGCATTTTTCTTTTTACTCAATGATTGAAATGTCATATAACATGACACAAAAAAACTACGAATGAAGCAATCACTGTCAGTATAACACTACCGTCATAAATGACAACCTAACATATTATTTCATTTTTAGCAGTTGTTCCTGGAATTCAGATGAAAACAATATATGGACTACCAAACAAAATTTCTTATGTGCAAAACTCGTTGAAAACTAATTACAAAACGAAGACAATTTATAGAATTTGTCGAAACATTATGATAGCCCAGTAAAAAATATATTAAGTAGATACACACAAATTCATACATGCACGTGTCTATATGACTATATAACTATTATTCCTTAACAACTCAAATAGATAGAGCTGTATTTATAACTAGGCTTAAGGGGCATTTTTTCCTAAGGCAAATTGCATGAATTATCCGATATATGTAAATAATGAAATTAAGAAATAAATATTTGATATGTATATGACCCACCTGTCGAACAGTTCATTTGTTTACCTGTTTAATGTACTATCTGCCTGAGTGTCTCCCTGTCTAAGTTGTTCACTTGTCTACTTTTGTACCTACCTATCTGTCCACTTGTTTACCTGTCTACCTATCTACATTTCTACTCGCCTACATGTCTACGTGTCAAACTGTTTACATATCTACCTGTCTACTTGTCCACACGTCCACTGTCTACCTGTCATCTATGTATCAATATTTCTACAAGTATATAAATCAATATAATAATGGTTTTTAGTGATGTGATCAGATGACAAAATATCAATTTTTTACGTTTTTTCCTGCAACTCCGAAGCCTCTGGACCTTCTGTATATAGAACAGGCGCTCGAAATCGAGGCGAAAAATTGTATCCATACCAAACTAACTTTTCTAACGATGTGTTTTACTTTTGTAAGGAATATGAAGATATGCAAAAATTTTCACTTTCGTTTTTTTGCGATTACTGTAACTTACCTTATGGAAAGTTAAAAAATCTGCAAAAAACCCTTTTCCTTAATAATAAAAGCTTAACGTAACTTAACCAAAACAAACTCAATTTCTATGGATAGGCGCATATAAACACATATATAAGTAATACAAGTAGAAAATAACCAACACATAACGGAACGCAAATAAAAAATTCCTTGGATTATTACAAACAAACTGAGTGAGCGCCCATGTGCGAAATACCGCTGGCATTTCCAGTGAAAGACTATATATGTATATATATATTGGCCAGAGATCCCACATAGAAATAATGAAATCTGAGTTTGCTGCAGATTGGGGTGTGCTGGCTGGTTGAGCGGCGGTGCTGGTGTCGGTTCGCAGGAACAAACACTCAGTCGAATTTGCATATGAAAGAAAATGGGAATCGCACGTACCATCGCGTATTTTAATATGTGCAGAAGTGCGCATATTGAATCTAAACTTGTTACTGTGTTAATAATGCAAACCATGTTACGGCAACTGTAATATATGTAGTCATAGGCGAGAGAAAAGTACACCCAATTATCAAAATTAATATTATTATTAGAAATGTAATACAAATACACGCAAGCATTTCTTTATATGATTCATAATCGCCGCGTCTCAACGCAGTACATCAACGACCACAAAATCAGATATCAAGCATAATTGCTGTGCCGTAGAAGTTGATGAAATTCCTCTGAATTCGAATTTAGCGATTTTGGTATTCTGCAAAGCGACCGTTAAAAGGATCTGATAGTGCGTACAGAAATACACGTAATCCTGACCGGAGTTAAACGTTTTGTCATGAAAATATACGAGTATCATAGTAAAGCGCGGGAGCATCATAAACATCATGGGAGAAAAGATCCAGCGATCGCTGGAATGTCGTGCGCGATCTCAAATATCGCACAGTAGGTATTCTTGTAAGAAGCGATGTAATCTATCTACTATCTTACGATTTATATTACCAAGTCCTCTGGAGCCCTGGAAACATCGTTCCTATCGATGCCAATAATATATGTTAATGTTCGCACTCCCCCAACATCCGCGTATATTACGGCTTGCGGTATCTCAGGCTCGCAATCATTTATAAATGCGTGCAGTTCTCCCCTGCGTTTGTTACTATAAATCGCGACCAGGGTTAAACTTAAACCAATTCACCTATACTAATGCTACGACCAACGATTAAAAAATATGCAATTAAAATCAATACAAAACTATTAAATAACAGTAAAGACTTTACAATTAGTGCAAAAAATCTAAAATGTTGCGATTCACTTGCGAACACTGTGCTAGTTATAAATTACTTTCAATTAATAATATATATATATATATATATATATATATATATAAATATATATACATATAACATAATGATTAAAATAAAACTTATTCGACCGTTTAGCCAGTATTTTATATGCTATCAGAGCGACCAAAAACAAGCCAGCACAATAATTTTCTGCAACTAGCGAAGAGCCGAAAATAAAATTAAAGAGGTGATAAAACGAATTAAATGTTATCAAACATGGGCGCTATCGAGTCGAGTTGTAAAAATTCATCCCTGTATCATTAGCATATGTAATATATATTTCAGCATACGTTGCTCATGTCTCGATATAGCGGTATACTAGAAAAGTAGATCGAAGATAACATTTTAATACGCACAATTCACACGGGGACCCGGATTCGATGTCTCTATCTACATATGTTGAATCGAAAAGTCTACCGAAAAATCGACGTTTTCAATTACTGGATTTTAAGCTATCACACAGTACCTTTTATAAATGGACTGGAGCGACACAGAAAGAAAAAAGTATGCCAAGGCATTATACTAATACGAGAAGCGTTTATATATTTAGTTAAATACTAATTAAGTATTAATTTATCTAATATAAGTAATTCAACTAAAAAAGCAAAAGCATTACTAAAAATCAAAGCAACAACATTTGCATTAATATAAGTAAAAAAGTAGAGCCTCGAATTAGCTTTCTGTATTCAGGCGTACCTACAACTTAACATGTTCGCAGACGTGAATGCCGTAGCATTCATTTTCATTATGATGCAGAATGAAGTTGATGGTATAGCATTCAAATTTTGAAGTCAATTATTTTGAATTTAATTTTATATAACCTTACATTTTTATTATATATATAACCTTACAGTTATTATTACTGTCAAGGTAATGACTAACTGATTCTTTAGGAATCTTCGTATTATCTTATTTTTTCCCGTAATCACTAATTACTTTGGGCAAGCAAATAGAAGCGAAATAATTGACGTGGATGCTGTAACATCCATGGTATATTACGATTGAAATATTATCATCTGATATATATATATATATATATATATATATATATATTTGAGATGCTCGATTGTACGTTAGACCGATCTGAGGTCATTTGGATCTAGTCCACGGAAAGTGAATTTGACACGATCTCATTTGAATATATTCAGTTCATTCGAACGTGGTCACCCGGTAAACAGCGAGGGAGCTGAGCCAGGTGCGACCTACGTACACAGGAAGAACAACACGATATCCGTAAGTACGAAGTTCTGACTCTTACAGCAGCCTTTATATACAGCGCGCAGCTGACCTATTAATGATTACGACATATCAAAGCAAGCCCATGGAGAAACGCCTTGATAATACGGTTTAGTTAGCTAAACTATGTGACCACTCAAGTCAAATTATGCACAGGAATCTCATATAAGGACTCGGTAAGAAATTAAAGCATACACACATTATATAAGACAAAATTACTAGTTCCACAAAAAGTCTGAATTCTTGAAAACTTAGGGTAATCGTGGTACATTTTTTAACGTGATCCTAGAAATGTTATTGACGGTTACGGTTCCAAAGTTTAAATTTAACAAAATAAATAAAAGTTAACAACAACCGAAAAATGGCCATAATTTCACTAAAGCTCTAGGTCGAACTGAAAAGCTCACAATTTTTTTTTTCTAAATTGTTTCAGGGCGGTTAAGGTCAATACCATCACCCTGTTTCGGCTTGACTTCAAGGTCTGGGACACCTTGCATATATATATATATATATATATATATATATATATACACATATATATATATATTATACGTTCGTGCGATAGTAAATTGGACTGCATAATAAGCAGCAAGTGCCGAAACAACACACAAGAAACATAGCAAGCCATAGATAAGACAGTTGGGTTTGCGGAACAGCGATATATGTATACCTCTTGTCATTACACACAACATATATAACAAGAAGAGAGATGGTATTTCAGAGCAACGGGCTACGGTTTATACAATATATGTATATATGAGGGGTTTCTATAGTGGCTAACAATCGTGATTAATGATAGATCATTGAACATCAGTATCATATTCGAAGGCTTTAACGCACTGCGTGCCCATTATTCGTACACGGTACAAACGATCGTAGAGCGGCGTGCCCCAAGCGAAGACACCATGACTTTCTGTCTGCGCACTTATCGGACCATTAATTTGAATTCATGGGATTATCTTAATACTGTTTCGGCCTTGAATTAATGACATCATGCTGTAATAATTTTTAATGAACATAAAATATAGATAAACTAAATAAATTTATATATATATATATATATATATATATATATATATATATATATATATATATATATACGTAAATGTGTGTGATTAAAAAATTAAATTGTTTATTTCAAAATTGCTCTATATCCCATTTATATCTTAATTTTAATAATTAAAAACGATACTTTATTCGTGAAAAATATAATATGCAATTCAAAAATAAAAAAATTATCATAAAAGCAATTAAAATTCATAACAACTTTAGGATGCTTATTTACATTATTTATTAACCGGCGTTTTGAGTAAACATAATCACTAACTGATGTGGGAACATTATGTTTCCAAGTAAAAATACCCTTACTCAGGGCACTGCTGCATCAGTAACAGATTTATCAGTTTACAGACATTGTAACGATCAAATTCATCGTATAGATATGAGACGACCGTATGAATTGCAATCTGTAAAATGCCACGTCATTTAAGAACTCAACAACAGCTCATAGGACAAGTTAGTCTAATTACTCATAAAAATATTAAAAAAACTTATTGACATATTCTAATTCTTATGTAAACACCTTTTTTATTCGCAACGAATTAACAATTTGTATTTAATAAAGGCTGCAACCAGAAGTGGAGTCTGTTTTGATTCCCTTTTTCAAGTGACTAATGGTGCCATCACAATGAATACTTAATGCACATTTATTATTCGAAAGAGGCAACCGGTAGAAGAAACTCAACGCGCCCCGAATAGCTAATATCAATTTCAAAAATCACTTTTTCATCATATTCGCACGTGTTAACAATCTCTCGTCTACTTTTGCACTCTGCTTATCGATAACATAAAGGTGTGCGCGTGTATACTAAGGCGAAGAAAAAATATTTAACTTTGAGATTCTACTCGACGAGTTGGGTGAAACCAACTCAAAAGAGTGTACGTAAAAAAGTAATCGGATAATGAAACTTGAAAAGAATTATATAAGTAAGGATCTAACGTAGAGCAATGAATATTCATAAATTATTTACGAAGAAAGGCAAACGAGATTCTTTAGTGTCTACGATATTGACTTGCGTATGCCAGTGAGTAATATGAAAAACAAATAATAAAAGATGACCGTGCTTGTTTATGCACAGATCAATATCTACATCACTAGTATTAGTATTTATTGCATTTCTTGTATTTATCGTATTACTAACTAACTACTTCGATGACAGAGCTCTTTAGACAACCTTGAGCTTAGATTCGCCATTAACAAAATTGTTCAAAATTAAATGCTTTTTAAATTTGTTTATACTTTGTTCAAAAAACCTTATAATATTTTACAGTAATTAGCACGCAAGTTCAAAGTATTAAGCATCGTTAATATCTCAAAATGATAATTTTAAATCAATATTCTTAATATATCAATTTTGCTAACAATGAAAATGTAAGCTTTACAACGGTGATAATTTTAAATTATTATTCTAAAGAAATTAATTTATCGAACAACGAAAAAGTAAGCTTTAAATTTAGGTTTGCACAGAACTTCATCGAAATGCAAATGTAAATATTTTCACCCCAAAGACATAAATACTTCAAAAATATTATTTCATATCAGTTCTACTTGATATTTTCAAACGCTTGATGTTTTTAATTTTAACACGCCAAAGCTTCATATATGAAGTCAATGTTATCTTGATGTAAATAAAATCCTTCGAATTTCGGACCATAACTCTAATAGTTGCAAATCCTTCTACTATAAAGATATGTACTTACTACATACAAGTATACTCATCAAATCCTACGTAATAGTAAACACAATAAATATAATTTTAGATTTGAATAGCTAATAATTTAAGTATATAATAATAAAAAAAATCGTGTTATTAGGATTATATCTTTTCTATCCACGAAAAGCACGTTCTAAGTGCACATCGTATACAATGAGCAAATTAACCAAAACGCGAACGTGTACCACGGTGCGACCTGTTAATTAGGGTAAAGGTATACTCTCTCATCTCGGGAGTAGAGTCCCATTAGCGGAATATTGATACGGGGGATTATTTGAAATACAAGGGTTCATCTCCAAGGCGCCGCGAATTAAACACCCAAGTATTGCCATTATATATCGCAACGGGCGCCACCACTCCGATAGCCGTTCCGTCGAGCCAGTATTACAGTACAGCAGAATAACGCTCCGAGTGTTTTTTTTATATCTGGTTAATTAAAATCTCTCCGCGATGATCAAAAGTTATGAAAGCGAAAGTTGCAAAACTCCACTAGGACGACGCCTCGCCCATTCCGGCAAAGGCACGTCGCTGAACGAATAAATTACGCCATTATGTGCTTTTTTCATAAAATAAACTGATTCTGGTGTAATGCCAGTTCGTAAAATATGCTTTAAATTCAGAGAGCGTATTCGAATAAGTAGAAAGTAATGAAATATTACTATTCTTTCGGTCTCTGCTTCATTATCAAGTTCAGAGTTTGATTTTGTACTCCGCTGTTTCTTGCTGTGGCATGAGATGAATGAATTACAATGCTTTAATTACTCGATGATAATATTAATATATAATAAGAAACACAGCAAAAGTAAGATGGTTTTTTGATAATTAACCTATTAAAATCTGCATTCATCTGAGAAATATTACAGAAAATATAAACGTAAATTGTGACTCAAAAATAATGTTTTCTCGAGATTCATATTGAAAATGTAAATACGAAAAGAATTGGGTTCAAAGCATCTCAATATTTTTCATATTTGGCACGACTATAATTTTAAGTGATAGTTATGACTGATTTCATTAATACCAGGCAGAATTTTGACGTGAGTATATATATATATATATATATATATATATATATATATATATATATATATATATACTCACATCAAAATTCTGCCTGGTATTAATGAAATCAGTCATAAAAATCACTTAAAATTATAGTCGTGCCAAATATGAAAACAAGTTTATTAACGATGATTTGGTTAGATATTTAAAATGTTCTGCTTGCGAGCAGATGTACAAAAACGTAATAATCCTACAAACTTACGAAAGATCAACTTAAATAAATGTTTCTAACATCGGAATTTTTATCTTGCATGAAACGAAGGGGTTAATAAACTGGACAACGACTACCCTGTACTGTCTAGGCTATTTGTAACATCTTGCAAGTTTTGGGGTGAGAGAACCTGACTCACAGCATCACTTGGACCAAAAATCAAATCACATTCTCATGGATTGATTCTCCCTCATTTGAACATAAAACGGCCTATGGAGTTTGTATTGAGGTATAATTCATTTAAGCGAAGAAAGTTACAATTTATGTAAGACAATTTATATAATAAATAAAACTGAAATCAATACGTCAATGAAATCAATGGTAAATGAAATAATTTAAAAAAAATGTTGAAAAATGGCATGAATATTATTAAAAGTATCTATTTGCAATCAAAAGCAATAAACAAATATTTATTATGTACGTTTCGACACTGTATGTGTGTCATCATTGAGCACGTTAAGAAACTCTAAAACATACCAAACCAGGAAAAAAACATACAATTGTTTGGTATGTATCGATAGTTTTTTAAATAATTATATCTTCAAATATTTTTGCATTTTTATAAACTTTGTAGAATATTTTTTAAAATTCGTTAAAACGTGCTGAATAAAAAAAAGAGTTACAAAAGTCTGTCAGTATAGGCATATGATTCCAAAGTTGAAATGTAAATAGAGTAGCTATTATCAAGGTCGAAAGTATAAGATATTTATTGTAGAATTCTTGAAAATTAATGAAGTCATTGCAGACATTGTGTGTTGTGGTTGAAATTATATTAATTACAATCTTATCACAAGGGCCCGTCGTGTAAAACATTATTCGTGCATATGTTGCGCGAATTAAATTTATAACCCGAAACACAATGTATGGATAATATCAAGAGCTTCAGAATCAGAATCTACACAAGGAATTATATGTACAATTAGATCGGTGGCACGATTATAGCATTAATCTCACAAACATAAGCAAATTGTATATGGTTTGATTTAGCAGTGAGAGGAATGTAAAAGGGCACTGACACTTTGCACGATACAGGACGATTATAACACGGACAAAAATCTGTAAATCTAGTAATATCGATTTAATGTAATATTTAAAGTGCTAAAGACACTTAGATCCAAATAGTATTATACCTGAAATTAATTCATTACATCATAAGTACGTTATATGATTCAACATGATCAAAATTTAAGGTTAAAATTTACTTAAATCAGCGATAAATCCATCCAGTTCCGTGCAATATGTAAGCATCTATATGATCTTGTTGAGAATTGTTAAACATCTGTGAATGGATTACATCGTCGCGCTTTAATTAGAAATTAGGTTACATTGGATGTTCCGTACGAGATTACTGAGCGATCTATCGTTTACTGAAGTAATTAAAATGTTAATGAATTCGCTTTTGGAGATTATAACAGAATTGGCGCCAAGAACTGATATATGGCAAATATTGATTTACTGTCTATAATTCTATATATAATTTACTCTATATAAAAAAATAAGACTTAAACAATTTCCAAAATGCCCATTAAAATTCTAAGAAATAAGGCATCATAAAATGCACTTTATTTGTGCTACCACTTACATTAGCACATCCATGTTAAGTAACAGTGACAAATATTTTTTTAAATATTTTCATCACCAAGAGATATATTGATTTCATTTCTGGAACCTTTTCTAACACTGACAAAATATGATCTGAAACATTTTAGTGTGAAAATTATCGAGAACTCGTGCCACCTTTGCGCCAATGTGATTAGCATTGCTCTCTGTTGCGTTTGTATAAACACAGGAAAAATATATATAGTTCAAATCAGTTCTTATATCAACAGATTGAAGGAAACTATTAACATGTTATTTTCGATGAGTATTTTATTTTGCAAATAAAAATAACTGCGATAGAAGAATTAGAAATATTTCATTGGAAAACTTTAGTAGTAAACTTTACGTAAAAACATCATCTATTAGTGTAAGTAAAACATAACTACATATTATTGCCACTTCTTAAACATTTGATCATACAACAACTCTCTACAACTGACTCATCTGTAAATATAATAGAAGAAAGCTGCACGTCATGATAGAATTTATAAAAAAAACTAATATTCATGTTGTATTTTATAATAATATACAAGTATAACTATGTTTAAAAATCTCAAGCAACAATATTTAAAAATTCTATTACATGTTCGTTCATATTTCACACACTTGGAAGTTATTTATCGTTCCTACGCCGTGTCTATGTTGTATGTTATATATTTTTATACTTATTTTTATTAGATGTCTCTATAGCATTGTAATTTTCTTTATCTCGAATTGTATATTTCTGCCACCATTATGAGTTTTGATTGAAGCTTTGACTTAGAAATTACAATCAAATCAAAACCTCTATTAGATGTATACTACGCATGCATGTTAGTTGAAATGTTCATCATATTAAAAAATAAGTTATTCAAGAAGATAGCGCCGCCAAAAGCGCTTAAATTAAACAAATAGTATTAGCATTTAGAACTACGCCTTTAATGGTGTTTTAACGCGTACTTATCGGCGGATCAAACGCTTTATATTTTCATTTATTTAAACTCAACAACGTAAAATAAAGAATATTTCTTTGCAAATAATATTTCATAAAATAATAAAAAAAATCGCAGAACATGATAATCTGTATGATTTTTAAACAAGATAATCTGAGTATATCAAGCATTTTTATTGAACATCGTTTATAATATGAGAATTAATCTTTTAATCTGCCTTCATGTGTAGCTCTTTTGTTGCATTCCAGCATCAAATGTAAACAAAAGGTTTCATATAAAGTTGAATTACATAATATTCAAAGTTTACTGTTTAACAACAACCAACATAAAAATGATGTAATTGCAATGACATTAGTGAATGTCCGATGTAAAAAGCTTTTAGGATTATATGGTTTAAAATAAAAAAGCTTTAAATTTGTATATAGATTTCATCAAGTTGAGAAAATATTTGCTTTTAAATATACTTACAAAACTCGAATAACATAGCTAAATCAAATAAAAGTAAAAAGTAATACAAGTAAAGACGTCCGTCAGTTAACATAGCAGAACCGAAGTCAGTTATAAAGCAGCCTTCATAATAAATTTGGTTATGTTCAAGAATTTAGATCCATGCCTACGTATGGTAATATAAATGTATCATTCGTATAAATATGTATTTATAACAAAAAGAAAGTGGTCACCAACAGATGAATTTTTATTTTAGTTTATTTTTTCCTTTTCTTTCGTTGAAACGATCAGCAGTTTTTGGGAGGGTGGCGGACGGGTTCGGTCCATGTCCATAAACCGGTCTGCAATCCTGTAGCGTCAATTCTTTCAAACTGTAGAACAACGAGCAAACTGGTCTCGTTGAGAAAAATCCATGGACCAGGGTCGTATGCAATTCGAAATTAGGAGTGTAAACTTGACACTAGATATAAATTCATATAAAAACGTACAATGAACCATGTTAAATAAATCCTGTTTTAATATGATGATTCATCAGGTTTCATTTAAATAACGAATACAGAACATACTCGAATATTAAATTTGTTTTGTATTTAGAACATTGTTATAGATAAATAATATGAAACTATTAGATAATAGTAATAAATGTAATAAAATGTAAATGAAAATCTTATTTGTTGATAAATTATTTGCAAAACCAAAAATTATTTATTTTCAACTAATTACATAGCGCATTAATTACTCGTTAGGTATAATAATTATAAATTAATTTTGTGATATTTTCAAAATAAAATTCCTCTTTCGAACTTTAGAAACAGGTTTACAGGCAGATATGCAAAAATCATATATTGTTCTTTTGATTCTTTATTTCTTAAATTTTATATAGAAATATCATCAAACAGATATATTCATTTGCAAGTGTGCTAATGGATATACTAACCTACACATTTTATTGTATAAATTCTCACACATATATATATATATATATATATATATATATATATATATATATATATATATGTCTGTATATGTGTATGAAGGTACGCACCTGTGAAGTAATATTTATCCACAAACTTATCACAAAGCAAATCATGATATCAATATATAAACAAGTATTCCAGATAAATGAGCTTTATGAAGCACAACTTTTACTAATTTTTGCTTTCAAAAGCATTTTGTTTACCAGTGTGATAGTGTAATCAAAATAGGCCATGTTCAAGGAACCTATATATTTTTCTAATTGACATGTAACAATAATAATAATAAACTGTAGTACAATTTTAATTAATAATTTTGTTAAAAACTACTTATTTATATAATTCCTGGCATTAAGTAAATTAAATTAAATGATTTAATTCAGTTTTGTTCATTCATTGAAATAAAGCATTACATAAACAACTTTGAGTATTAAGAAATATTTGATACAAATACTTCAATCTGGTCTGCTGTTTTAAATTGTAAAATCTGGACTTGAAATGAATCATAAACCAAATAAATTAAATAACATCTTTGAATGTCCATCGAAATCATTATATTACTGCACCTTGAATTGATAATGTAGGAACATAAAAAATTACAATGAGACCAAGGTCCACGATGAGTTGCTTATATTATTACGAGCGCCTGTACTTTATGAAGAACACACCCCGATCCTTCCAGACGTTGCTTATAAAGTACGCACGGTATTGGAACTGAAAGGGTTCAAGACTTCAAAGCTTCATGTATTTACATAAATATGAATTCTCGCATGTGGCGGTGAGTCTAGTGAGCCATGTGTGTACGTGTTTCGATCGTCTATATCGAGAGAACTTCTCATGATTTATAATAACGGTTTTCGTATCTTAATTGACCTGATATTTCGAGTATTATAGTGCATATATAATATTAATACCAGTTGATTCATAGCTGTTACTAAACTGTCCATTTTATCTATCGCCTCTGGTCGAATGTTTCTGATAAAAATAGATTAAAGCTTACTTTTGATGTTGCAAAATTGTTTAGTACAGTTTTCAAGCAGCCGTAATAAATTTCTTACGTAATATTCTAAAATTAGATTCGCACTTAAAATTCCGTGCCTTTAGTAACGCTATAATTTTTATATGTGAATCGTAAAATTATTTTATTATTTTTTATTAACCTGATAACACTTGAACAATATTTTCAATAATATGGAATAATATGCGCAGTTTATTAAAATTTCAAATAATAAAAAGTAACGTTAGCTCGCCGTAGATATATACAGATGCAATTACAATCTTAATAATTTTCTTTCGACAAATATTTAACTATAAAAAGTAAGTTAGCACAACATTTTTAACAATCTATCGACTAGAACCCACTTATTGCAATTACGATTTGCAAGTAATATCTTAATTCGTTGTATGTTACACTTTAACAAATGTTTTATCATTGAATTTAATTACACATTCAGAAAAATTCATTTTAATACTTTATTCATTGTGATATAATTTCATTACATATTATACAAATCACTTCTTTTCACACAGATATTCCATTTTCGGAACAAAGAGCTTATCTTTCCAGATAATAAATGGCACTTTTAATCTCTTTTTAATCTCGCTTCTTTTTATAGTTCCTCGAAAAATTACTTTAAAATGATAGTTTATTTTAGTAATGCTTCTTATCGATTTTCTTCTCAATTCTATGCTGCTTAAGAACTTCAGTGGTGACGATCAAATATCATAGCGTACCTATGACGAAATAACATTTAACGATAATTCAACAACGCATTAAATAGTATAAATAGTGATATGACGTTAAATAACACAAAGCGAGTGGTTAATTATTAATTGCATAGAATTGTTTCTGAAACATAAATAGTCTATATCATGCACACACTAGGTAATATTCATTATTACATAGTATTCATAATTCCATAGGTCAGTCAATAATTACAAGCACATTACAAATGTACATGTTTGCAAAGGGCATTGTGAATTGTTATTATATGTATGTAATATTCAGCAGCGAAAGAATTAGGAACTGAATCGCTTTATATAACCATCCTTAAAATAACTTACACACCCATGCCGTATTATGAAATAGAATTCGTTTATTCGTTATCCACATAAAACAAAAACATCATATTTTATGACAAATCATTGCTAAATAATCATATTCTACATAATTAAAATTGTGTTAGAGATATCGACTGCTGTAAATATTGTTAGCAAATTTAGGATCTACAGTTAGACGTCACACAAAGAGCATATGCTCAATAATATCACCCCAATTAGAAAATAAGCTCTACTGTAGGGCAACCATAAAATGATCAATCAAGCAGAGACAAAGAATATTTGAAAAGCAAGTCTGGACGTTGTCAATTTCTAGATTTGTCAAAATGTAAAACATAAATGACCAAAAGAATCGATAAGGATTCTCGAAAGGCATATTAATATATATCACGATTTATAAATTAATAACTAAAAACTTGCTCATAAATGAGCAATACACATTACTACATTTCATTTTCCCAAATCAACTGATAGCCCCTGGAAGCTGTTAATCTCAATTTGACTACAAGCTACTCAATTTGGGTTTTATGACTGATAGAATTTGAATAATTTTCAACAATTAAGATTAGCAAAAAATTCTCGAACAAGGTGAAAAAGCTCGACACAATGAGTATTTTCGTATTAATTAAGAATCTGGATTACAGAGCAGATTTAAGAAATAAACGCATTCATTTTATTGCATACAAATTCCAATTACGAGAAGGATTCGGGTTGATATGTTAAAAAGAAGGATAAAAAAGAAGCACGGTCGCCAGATAATCGACAGAGGACATAAATAACAATGACGGGTAATGGGTCGGCGAACCCGCATTGATTCCGTTGTTCGTTCCAACTTCGTTCGACGGTCTTCAGTCAATTTCCAATTTGTTCTTTAGCCATTTCATTGCGAGTCTCTTTAGAAATTATGCTGATTAAATCATTTGATAGACTGCAAAATAAATACATTTATTTCTAACATCAGGTACAAAATGGCTATTAAGCAGACTGAATAAGTTATGCCATTCAAAGATGAATGGGATACAGATAAATTCGGGGATAGCATAATTAAACACACATTTCTAAATACTTTTAAGTTCAAAAAAGCAACAAAAAAATTTCTGTGAACGCCAATATTTTCAGAAAACAGAGATGTAAATAAAAAGAGTAAAAAAATACAGATGTTGAAAAAAAATTATAAATTTAAACTCGAAAAAATAGAATAAGCTTATTTATTCATATTTGAATAAATTACACATAATCACATTTTTATGCGTTTATAATAATTTAAAGAAAAACTAAACTAACTTAAAAAAACTAGACATTGAAGATTATACGCCAGACTAAAATTAATAGCATAAAACAATTTTGTGTGGCAAAATGTTTAATTATTCTATTAATATATTGTATAGATCGATTATAGCAATAACATATGACATAAAAAAGCTTCAAAATTCTGGTCAGAAAAACATTAATTATCAAAGAAAAATCTACCAGAAAAATAATAATTAAATAAATAAACACAAACATCCTTGTTTTTAAAATAGTGCATCCTTGAGTGTGTATTTATTGCAAGAACGCATATCTAACCTGAATGCTAAATATAACACCTACGTGTGACTAACATTAACTGGATATCCGATTCAAACGTAAAACTGATTAGAAGCAAAACTTGAGGCACAGAAAGGACGAAAGTTTGTTTGCAAACCTGATATATATATATATATTGAGCAAATTATAAAACTAATATTACTATATTTTGTAAATTGGAAATCTATCACAGTAAAGCAATGTAGTTTGAAAATTTGTTGCTCTACATGCTTTAGTTTGACTGACTTGTATTTTAGTTAAATTCAACAAATCTAAAACCGCCTTCTCGAAACGTTCAACTGTAAATACTTAAATGAAGAAAAAAGCGCGTTTTAAATGTTAAAGCCAATATCAAATACTATAGCACAATAACACAATAGTGTATTTGGCAATTACCATGAACTTCATTTTGGAATCTATTTTATTACAATATTAATTAGAATTTTCATTTGTAAAGAAATTTCAATTTTACACTAAATACAAAGCCATGATCAAACATTAAATAGAGACGTGATGCATATTAGAGCTAATTCATGTATGTATATCCATCCAAAAATTGAACTTTCCATGGTATCATGATATTGAAAGACAGTCATATCCCCAATTATCCAAAACGTCACGTAAAATCTGTACTAAACTTAAAATCGACTTTCGTTGTAATAAAATTATTCCTTAAATCGTAGATCAACTATAGGAACACATGGGTACGCAATAATACGTGTTCATAAATATATAAGTTTGTAACTTGACAACTGTAAATACTTGACCGAAGAAAAAAGCTCGTTTTAAATGTTAAAGCCAATATCAAATACTATAGCACAATAACACAATAGTATATTTGACAATTTCCATGAAGTTCATTTTGGAATCTATTTCATTATAATATTATTTATAATTTTCGTTTGTAAAAATTTTCCATTTTACACCAAATACAAAGCTCAAACATTAAATAGAGACGTGATGCATATTAGAGCTAATTCATGTATATCCATCCAAAAATTGAACTTTCCATGGTATCATGATATTGGAAGACAGTCATATTCCCAATTATCCAAAACATCACGTAAAATCTGTACTAACTTAAAATCGTTTTTCGTAGTAATAAAATCATTCCTTAAATCGTAGATCAACTATAGGAACACATGCGTACGCAATAATACGTGATGTTCATAAATATATAAGTTTGTAACTTGACAACTGTAAATACTTGACTGAAGAAAAAAAACTCGTTTTAAATGTTAGAGCCATAATATCAAATACTATAGCACAATAACACAATAGTATATTTGACAATTTCCATGAAGTTCATTTTGGAATCTATTTTATTATAATATTATTTAGAATTTTCATTTGTGAAAATTTTCGATTTTACACCAAATACAAAGCGCAAACATTGAATAGAGACGTGATGCATATTAGAGCTAATTCATGTATATACATCCAAAAATTGAACTTTCCATGGTATCATGATATTGAAAGATAGTCATATCCCCAATTATCCAAAACATCACGTAAAATCTGTACTAAACTTAAAATCGTTTTTCGTAGTAATAAAATCATTCCTTAAATCGTAGATCAACTATAGGTACACATGCGTACGCAATAATACGTGTTTATAAATATAGAAGTTTGTATAGGTTAACAATCGATTTCTTGGGTGCGGTTATCGGCATCGTGCCGTCAAGGATTTGATAAGCTGGATTATCCGATTAGCCCCACGAAGCTTGGCGTCCACAAAGCCCGCGATATGCGATAACGTTATCGTACGGTCATAACCAGGTGCGACCCATTCTAATGGGAGTGTACGACGTCTCGGCAGCGTGTTTCCACGTGTAAAACAATTCATACTTCGACGGTGCATGAATTTCGATTGTACGGATGCGATATTGGACGACTGAACTTTACATTCTCTTTATATGTAAATCGGGATGAAGTAAATTTAAAGATTTCGTATTACGTTATTTCAAGAACAAGAGAACACTATATTTCCATTTTATATGTAATATGCAGTAAGTTTGAATTAAATCATATGGAAGTTGTTATATGTAACAATTAAGACACAAAAACTTGTTTTCTCTCGTAACTGCACAAAAAATAGCAGAATAGCAAGTAGTAAAATATTATGATGGACAAAACCAATCCTCATACTAACATAGGTCAAATATGCCATGAATGTGTCGCTTATCACTGTTTTAATATGATACATTTAACTTTATCCACAAATATTTTAACTATATATCACGAGTTGTTAATAGTGACCATATTTTTTATAGCAAATCCATGACGGGAATTGTACAGTGGCGGGAAGTTAAGATAAATAACATATATTTTACTTTTTTGGCATTAAAATTTATACACAACAAATACTAGCAATATAATGAAAATCAGATTTTTATTATATTTAGATTAACCAAATTTTTGATCAGATAATGAGAATCTATGTATATCACTTGTATTATTTCTACTCCAAGTCGAGTATTCCGATATGTACTATTTCTTGATTCTGTTGTAAAAATAATTCTAGTTTACTATATTGAAAATGAAATATTAAAATTAGGAACCTTTCCATAGGCACGGATAATCCGTCCAAAAAACATAAAACCAGGTCAAATATTTCTTCTAGACAAATCCGGGAAGCCAAGCGTAAACTTGGGAATCTCCCGGCCAATTCGGGACATGTGGTCACCTTATTAACCACTTGCACTTCAGTATCGCCTTACTTGCTTTATTTGACTATGAAAATTTTGGAGTACTGGAGCATTAAGGGTTATTACAGAAATAGACGTATGTAAGCGTACATACATCAAGTAAAACAACGAATAAATCCCCTGCGTTAATACCTATTTATTTTCCATAATTAATTCATGCAATTATAGTTATCAAAAACCAATTGTATACACCACAACATTTTTCCTTTTCATTTAAATAAATGTCTAAAAGTAGGATCTTCGCAGCCAACAAAAACACGAAAGGTGCAGATGCAGCGCGTGCCCAATTCGACAAATATGCGCACGCGAAAATTCTCCTGCGGGACGACGAAGGCCCCTCGCGACGTCAGCTAAAAAAATCTTAAAGTAAACATTAACCGACGGTCAACCCGGTCATATGGCACGCGTCATATTGTGTTATGTCTGAACAGATGTCCAACTCGCTTTCGGCCCGTACGGGGATAAGGCATAAGATAGGGTCCAATTACAAAACTTGGTTTTGCCGATTTAACATAGTGCACCTATGACCCTACCGAGGGCCACGATTTAAGGTCATTGCGGATACTTGAAAACAACGGTTAAAGAAACAAATTGCACGCCTGTCTAAAGAAAACTTGTTGATAAACTGAATACTTTGGCAAATTTAATTCAAATGGCGTATAGAAAAAATATCGACAAAAAGTAAATGATTTAAACGTAACCGAAAACAACTATGAACTCAATTGACTTTCACAGTAAGTGTTATTATATTTACATTATCACTAAATTACTCATGTCTTCATATCGAGTATTTCTAATAAATTTTACGATCGAATAAATCAAATTGCATCTAAAACAAGAAACAACCAAAATATGAATATCAGAAAGAACAGCAAATCTTTTGAAATAACGTAGCCAGGAGTTATATCAATAAAACGTTTCAAATGTACAAAAATTCATAGTCATGACCCAGATTTTTATTAGAATGTTTCAATGTTGATTTTAAGTGCACATCGTATTTGCCAGCTTGTCTAAACTATACAAACATTAAACAAAAGAATTGACTCTTTTTTAAGATTTTATCAATTGCAGTATACATCAGGAAACACGAAATCTATTCATTTCAAAAAGCAAAGTACTTTAATGTATCATTATGCATTACATTTATTTTTGGCGAACATCCAAACTTTTTCAGTACGAATGAACGTGCTTAAACATATATTTTCAAGTATACATTAACTACACATTTTTTATTCCGTGTAGTTATATAAATATATATATATATATATATATATATATATATATATAACATAATTGTTAGTTAAATAATAACCCACAAAAACGTTTCTATTGAAAGAAATTGAGTTGAATTTGATGTATCAGCATTTTATAACAATTATTAACTTCTACTAATGATATTCGGACACAATAAATGAATTATTAATAAAACGAACATATATATATATATATATATATATATATATATATATATATATGATAAGTGAAATTTATATTATTTGTAAAAAAAATTTGGTATAAGGTAATGTGAGTATGATGTAGACATTTCAATGAAGAATGCGATAATCCCAATTAACGCAATATGAAATCAAATTAATATCAATTACTAATTACAGAACTAGCAACAAAGTGATATAAGCAACATGATTCAATGAATGATTTTTAAAAATTGTCTCACAAGAATACCTGGCAAAAGTCTGTGATGTGCACTGCTAATGGTTGGGAGTGATGCGAGATTGTGGTAGTTGCATATGGACTTCTAAATGCGTTTTATCTGTAAAGCACAAAAAATAATATATAATATATTGCAAAATATTTTATGCGAGATAAGAGCACTAATACATCCTAGATCACGTAAATGTTCGATTACAAGCAAAAAATACCAACTCTTACACAGCTCAATATAATTTGCCATTTCAATTCATAGCGACTAATTTTAATCGTAATGTAATATCATAAGATGTGTTACATTTGATTTAATTACAATAAACTTTTAAATGTTAGAACATAATAGATTTACATAGTAGTAAATCCAATTTTGTATCATATTTCACCTGATGTTACTACAAAATATTGATAGTTTAAGTGCGAAATAATACACTTTTCAATACAGTTCATTTCTGATATTCAGTCATGCGATTCCAACTTAGCAATCAATGAATGCAAGACAACATATATAAATCACATGTCTTCGAACATAAATCAAGCCCTGAAACAGTTTGAAGTTAAGTTTTATCGGTTTGCAAAAATTCTCATTGAATAGAGGCGGTACCACATATGATTGCATCGGGTCTCAAATATACCCGCGGATGGGTATTCCATTGTCGTGAGCACCCGCACATATGACGCGGTGGTAATGAATAATAAATATATCGCAGCAAATAGCGACGCGAAACGCACCGACGACGCTGGCAACAATCCTCAATGTTTACAGATAAGCTGCATGAAAAATATATTTTACGATTTCAAATATTGTCTAAATTTACCCCGAAAGCAGCGTATTGAGAATTTATTATGATAAGAATCATAATTTATCACTTAAGATGCTTTTATTTAAGAAAATATCATTCAAATATTTTCATACGTACAATGTTTGTCAACAGTCAAATAACATATGACCAAAAAATAAATAAATAAGTAAAAAAATAATTGCGCAGTTATTTTATTCATAGCATAACAAAAACAGAATGTATTGCTGAAATGTATTTTGATAGAATTCTTCAAGACTTGCTCTCTGATCATTCGCTTTATCTGAATTTGTACACAGATATTTAAAAGATTTCCATTTCCACCCGACACCCAAAAGGCCGAAGGCAAATCTACCATAAAAAATATATGAAAATCCACACTGAATAATTATGAATCACACAGAGAAAGCTATAAATTACTTTAATGCGATAATTTATTTATTGGCTTCAATTGAAACACGTAGTTCCTGAATATAGAGTCTCTTGCCCATCGTTACTGAGATTCTCTCGAAATAGTTGATTTCTAATCAAGCAGACTATATTTGATGTCTTGGTAGGGGTCTAGATTTGTCGTAAAGTATATATTCAAAGTTATAGTAATCGCAACAAAAACGAAAATGAAAATTTTTATACATCGTTACGCTCTAAACCTTCCGAACATTTTGGAATACCTTAGAAAAAATGGATGTATGTGTGTGTGCGCGCGTGTGTATGTGTGTGCGGATACAAATTTTCGTCGACGATTTCGGGAACACGGATGAAGCGATTTGAATAATTCAAAAAACATTCGATTCGTATTGATAAGGAGACGTGCTGATTTAGTTTTTGGCGAAGGCAGGTCTAACCGTTCAAAAGATATGGGGCAAAAAGTGCCAAAAACGGTAACTCAGGTTTTAAGAGAACAAAGCGTTCGATTTGAATAATTCAAAAAACATTTTACTTGTATTAACAAGATGAAGAACTGATCAAATTTTCATGAAGGCAGGTCTAGCGGTTTCGGAGATCTAGTGAAAAAAGTAAAAAAATGTCATCTGGCGGTCAAAAATGATCATTAGACATATGCACAGCAAATTATCAGATATTTTATAGACATTTTAACAATAAGTATAAATTTTGTTTAGATACCTATGGGTTCCGTACCAGGCGCGGCGTTTACGCGCTTCGATATTTCGTCTCTATGCAGTTAAAGCAGTACGATTGCTTTGAAAAAAAGTTCAGAATTTCCAAAATATTTCAAAATACACTTTTCTTCGAAAAGTTTTTTTTTTCAAAAAAAAGTAAATTTTTGTCAAAAATTTATAGTTTCTCAAAAATCTAATTTTTCAGAGTAATTTATTTCAAAAATGTTAATCTTTAACAAAAAAAAAAATTGGTACGGGAAGTTCCAGCAATTTGCCTTAAGGCAGATTAAGACTAGTTTGATAGTTTGATTTAAAAGCTATTTGTAAGACAAGACAAAACTAGATCGAAAATTTTGGCGCTCGTTTAGAAGATTATCTCAACCACTGCGGTTGTCACTTAAACAATGTCATCTTTTAATTAGCAAATATTCTTGCTATTAAATTGTATAGTTTTCTTTATACGATTTTAAAATATGAATTAATAGTTGTATACTTTATATATCTTTAAAAGTATCATAGTGAAGCATATGGTACAAATTTGATAACTTTCATAAAGACTGGAAGAAGACAATTTGATCCGGCTCAGTGGAGTTAATGTTTGAGATGTCGGCGTTTCTACTTTAGTAAGTCTTTTCCCGCACAGGAGCACCCAAAAGCCCTTTTGGCACGGATCACTATGCTTTGCGCCGTCCGACTTGCAGAATAACAGAATACGTTGCAAATTCACGCCAGACGTACAAGTTTCGCCATTATATAGTTTATTGAGAAGCTGTGCAATACATCACGTGTGTATCCTATAGTTGCAAATCCGATCTGACGGAAATACCTAATAAATCGGACCGCTCAAAGAGGATTGCTGTTAGGCAAGAAACATGCTAGTGCATAGGGAACACCGGAATTGGTTATAATAAGACGATCATGAATTTAATCTGAATAATTCATTGATAAATAATGGTAATTATGTTAATCATATTCGCACCAATAATTTATCCAAAATTGGACGAAGCTATTTGTTAAAGTTTTCATATTAGACCTAATTGTCCTAGAAGGTATAGTTCAATTATTTCATGTTCAGATATTTCATGCATAATAAGACGTTTATATATTAATACTTCGATATTCTCTGTATTTCTTGCATCAAAATTTGTATATACTTAAAACAATGTCACAGATTATTTTAAATAGTTATATCAATCAGTAATTTTTTTCCTATGAATAATCATAATTACTTATTGAATTTTAAACCAATTTTTCAGTAAACTATTCCCAGCCTCCCGTTATCATGCAAAACTTAGAGAAGGCATTGTATTCTTTTCATTTCACGATCATATTTTATCCACACAGAATTCTTATACCGAACCGTTCAGACGTAAGAAATAAGCAAGTAATTTTTCTATACCGCTGCGTCGGCGATGGCGATCAATATTCAAATCGCGCTGGACAAACTACAATCTGATTGACCGGTTCCACTAAGAACGTATTTAAAACGAAAATAAAGATAATGAGAGTGGATAAATAATATAAATTGATTTCTGAATTTATGCATAATAATCAAATTTGCGTCACTACAAATACCACCCCTTTGTAAAAAGCCAATCAATCAATTGCCAAAGCTTGCATGTGTAATAAGTCGCATTTAAAACTTTTTCATAATGTGATAAAAATATAGCACCAGTATAAATAACTATCAATAAAAGTTCGCTAGATAAATCAATATTGAGATAATTAAATCCACGCTAAAGTCAAAGTTCAAATTGTATATGTACAGTTAATAGACAAAGTGTCTTTTAGAAGAATAAATTAGTAATACAGTCAAGTCATTGACGCTACATACAGAATACTAGAACATCAAACTAGTGGCCCGATAACATTATGCCTTAAGGCAAATTATTGGAACTTTTAAAAGCTTTACATTTTTTTTAAATATTTCAAAAATTAAATTTTTGAGGATTATGATTATTTTTTTAAAAAGGACTTTTTTCAAACATATATATTTTCAAATTTTTTGAAAATTTTGAATTTGTTAGCCTCGTAGCTGCCTAAGGGTTAAACAGTATAAATCTTGGTACGGAATCCATAAAAATGTAAACAACTTATTAAAATTTCTATAAAATATCTAATAATTTGATATACATATGTTTAACGATTATTTTTTACTGCAAAATGGCGATTTTTAAATTTTTCATTGAATCTCCGAAACCGCTGCACCTGCTTTTCATCAATTCATCAATACCAAAATTAAATTAATTTTTCATTTCATACAAGTAAAGAATCAAATGCTTTTTGAATCATTTAAATCGGTTGATCCGTGTTCTGAAATCGTCGACAAAAACTTAGTGTCCGCACATACATACATACACACACATACATCCATATTTTTCTAAAGTATGCCAAAATGTTGAGAAACCTTAAAAACGCAAAAATATATAAAAATTTAAATTTTCCATTTGTTTGTGATCACTATAACTTACCCTACGGGAAGTTAATAATATTTATCAGGTATGTATTATTTTCAGGTTATGAATCAGCGAATAACCTTTCAAATATAACGTAGTGAATATTTTAGTACCCTTCAAGCCGTTTGACGCATTACTTAAAACGTTGTATCTCAATAGGCAAGAAAATATTTAAATGCATACATAAATTAGCTCAGAACAACTATTAATTGCTCCTGTGGATAAATTTCAACAAAGCTGTCCATAAATAACAAAGTCGTGGTGTTTTCAAATTATGAGATTGGAAATCTAAAAGTTCTACTTTAATATGCAAGTACGCTTTTACGTCCGGCAACAACTCTCGCATACAATGAAGCTCACATACACTGTCACAAATTGCCCCATTAGCATATGCAGCACACACCGAAATGTATCGCGTTATCAGTCACTATCAGTGCTGCAGTTGTAGCTGTTTATTCGCGACCGTTCGTCCGCGAGGGACATAGGGTTATTACTCAGCCCCCACGAGCGGCGGAGTATAAATAGAACTATTGTGTTATTAGAACGATCGATATGAGAATAGCTATGTATAGTTAGCTGGATTTCCAAGCGAAGAACGACAGTTTTAAGGCTTTTTTCCTTACAAGAACACATGTTATTTACCTATTAAAAATGAAGTATGAAGTTAAAATTTGCTAGAAATCATAAGGTTTTGTTTTCAGTTTTATATCAATTACATACAGAAGTATGTAGGCTTGATGGCTCTATAACCTTCTTACCTTTTTTTTCACTATTTTCAATATCATATATTTGTTATTTCCTGTATAATAAAGTTTATTATGTAATTTAAATAATGTTGGTATCAATTGGAAGTAGGTGTGCATATTGTTATTATTATATTTAAAGTTAATCTAACAATTAGTATAAAAGAAAACAACTTACTTAGAGCTATCCATCTCTATAATTGTATTATTATTATTATATCTCTCATTGTTTTATTACTCTTATTTTTTTATACAATCTACTTATTGTATTTTTAACTTCCCGTGGGGTAGTTACACTAATGTGCCGAAAATTGAAAATGAATATTTTTGCATTTCTCAACGTTTTGAACATTTTGGCATACCTCAGAAAAATGTGGTTTGTACGTCCACGTTTTCGGATCAAGCGATTTGAATGGTTCAAAAAACATTCGATTTCTATTGATAGGGAGATGTGCTGATTAGTTTTTGGAACAGGCAGGTCCAGCCGTTACGGAGATACTAAGCAAAGAGTGCAGAAAACAAATCGAGTTTTTGAGAGAACGGAGCATCCGATTTGAATGATCCAAAATACATTCTATTTGTAATAACGGGTAGAAGTCGTGATTCGTTTTTGGCAAAGGCAGGTCGAGCCATTTCCAAGATACGGCGCTAAATGTACAGAAAAATGCAGTTTTTGAGAGAATTGAATGATTCGAAGCACTTTCTGCTCGTTTTGACAAAATAATTGCTTCTGGGAAAAAATATTGTTTCAAAAACTTTTTTTCATTTTTTTTTTTAACAAAAATTAATTTTTTTGTATATCAAAAATAATTCAGATTTTGATTTTAATTCTGGATAAAGTTCTAAAGCTCAACTATATACTTTAAATGAATAGATTTAACTTCGTAATTCAGTTTATATAATTCTCATAACAATGTTACATTACAGTGTATTTAATATAATAATCTATTTGAAAACATTTAATATTCCTCGAACATTTCGTTACAGTACGGTAAGTTCCAGCAATTTACCTTAAGGCACGATGCCATACACCACTAGTTTTTGTTTAATTTCAATATCGTTTTCACTCCTCTACTTTGTATTATAAGATTTATTTATTAAGTTTCATTTTTGAATGACAAAAATTATAAGTAAAGTATGCTTATGATGTCCGAGAAGGTACTAAATACTGTACAGATGACTTAGATAATTCACGTTCAACATTTTCTTTGTTAATATTACAAATCTTTAATAATTAATATTTTATGGAAGGCAGGTTCAGCGGTTTCGGAGATCCAGAACAAAAGTTAAATAAAAGCCGTTTGGTTGTTAAAAATGATCATGATACATATGTACACCAATTTATTTCATTTTTTTTGTAATTTTCAAATTTTAATCATTGTTTTAGATAATTCAAAATTTTCAAATAAAATCTAGTTTTTCAACAATTTTAAAGTTCACAAAAAATGTTGAAGCTTTTAAACATTTTAAATTATGGTACCGAAAGTTCCAGCAATTTTCCTTCATACAATGCCATGTACCACTAGTTAAACTAATTTCTATCTTTAATGCAAAAATGTGTTAATAATTTTAAACTTCTACACAATACAATTGCAATCTGTCGCTAACTTTTGGATATTTGTTTTACTCTAACCCGAGGTTGCGCATTTCTATCATGAAAGGTAATAGGTAAGAAGATGGACTTTTAGAGTTTCGCTTTGTCGATCTATGTTTCGCGCAATATACGTCTGTGCTGCATGACAGACGTTGACATGAGATTTCAAATAAAATATTATGGAATAATATAAATCCCTTATTTCTTTCAGTTGCAGGATTTTTCTTTAATTTATATAACGATGGAGCAAACATAATAAAAATATAATATAAATAGGATTCATAAAAAAAATGTATGGCATATTCATTCGTAGACAACACATATTTTATCAAGTATCTGAACATGGCAAGCTTTGCATACGAAGCAATACAGATGTGTTTTGAAAATTAGTTGGTTAAAAAAATAGATCCCCGAAGCTTTTCGGTACAAAATCAGGAAAAACGAATAAACCACGTATTAAATTTAGCATATAATTATAGCATTTTGACGAATATAGACATATAATACAGTGTTTAATAAATAGTTACCGCCGACACTGCAACAATAACGCAGTATATAATAATCGGCTGCTAGTACGCTATTTATCACAAGAACTTGGGCATCCTTGCTGAAAAAACGCAAAAAAAGTTTCGCCAAACGAGAACTCAGGAAAATGAACTGCGCCCATTATTATTATTTATGGCCTAGGATCTGATCGGCCTTTCTGCGGTCATGCCGATACCATAAAGTTATGACTTTATGCACCATACATCTATTAATGTAGAAGAAAATGGTTTTGAAAATATTAGAAAGAGGTGCATGTATGTCACAACATTGCGAGCAGGTATATTATTAAGACTTTGTCCATCTTCTGTCTTCTTCCTGGGAATATCAAAAAAATCTTTCATAATGCAAATATGTAGAAGACGAGCATATCTGTAATGGATTATTTGTATGTTTTTGCTCCAATATATGTAATTATCTGTATTTGCTCCAATCCCCAAATATGTAGCGAATTACAACAGCTAGAATTTCCAGCATTCCCATAAGCATCCACTGATTTAAATATGTAGGCTGGTGCATATGGATAGAAATGGTATTCGCATAAGAATCTTATGGGAAATATAAAATAAAAATGTATATTTAGCGATTTTGAAAAAAAAACTTCATGTTTAATGCACTTTTCTCGAAACGGCAATATATCTTGGTTCATTTTTTTCTCCTTCATTTCAGAGTATCTCGAGACGCTGACATTTCTGTCATTGCGCCAATATACGAGTATGTATATACTATTGGCATATTGCAAGTATACAAAGTTGAGCAATTTCTACAGTTGTTGAATAGAACATTTTAATCGTTTCAATATATTTTAAACGTTTCTTCGAATAAATGTGCCTTTGTGTACTACCTAACTAAATCTGAATGAATTTATTCATAGTAATCTAACAACAAAAAATATAAAGAAATCTAGAAATTTCGGAGTTTGTGAAAGACCATTAGCAAATAATAATAATAGATGTGATAATAGACTTCGCAATTTAAATTATATTGCCCTTAAAAAACGTTAATAATTCGTGCATAAATAATTTTTCAAAATCATAAGTGACTAATTTGTAAAAATAATATGGACAGTATTTAGTAGCTCACATAACAAATATGACCAAAGTTAATTAGATCAATAATAGTATTAGTATGAGTAATAATTAATATTAATAATATGTCAAAGGTTCAGTTTCTAATAAAATCTCAGACATATCAAAAAATATAAACATATGCATCATCAGAAAAAAATTAAGTGGATATATTGTCATCGTGCCTGGAAGCAAAATGTTAAAACTATCCGCTGGAGAAACAAATGTAAGAAAAATATTACGTTAGTTGGTCGAAATTTGAATTGAACATTTATAATTTTCTGAAAACTGATTGAAAGAAAAATTATGATAACTACCACAATAATAAATATCGTTTGCGTTTGTAGTACTTTTTTGACAAAAATCTTTTGCGTTTGCGTTTCGTTTGTGTTTGTAGTACTTTTTTGACAAAAATCTTTTGCACCGGTAATATAAAGCCACAACTCATATAAATAATAATTTATTGTATCATTAAATAAAAATCAAAAGTCCTATTATTCGAAATTATTCATCATCTTTTTTTATCCAAAATTGAGTTCTTAAAATTTTAAACAAAAAGTTAGGGAATTCACTGGAATAAATGAACTGTTCGTTTAGAGCGAAACGGCAGTATAAATTCAATGTGAATCTTATAAGTAATTTGGCAATCCACATTTATTGGCGCCTAACTCAACTTTATTGCAAAAAATATCAGTAGAACATTAAAAGCTGTATAAGAAGGCAAACATATCAAAACCTTTTCATTTTAAATTTTATACACTTTATGTATGCTATTTCCATACAAAACTTTGATTGAATTGCGCTCTATCTAAAAGACAATATTAAGAGCTAAAACTTTCAGAGAATTGTTTTTTATCAATTTTGAACCATTTGAGCACTTGGGGGAGCAAGGAAATTTGAAAATGTCCATATTAAGGACCACCCTAATATATATATATATATATATATATATATATATATATATATATAAGAACAGCTCTAATTTAAATATATGTTTGTATAAAAATAGAATCACTTGGAAGAGAAGTAGAAAATATAATGAAATTGCTTTCCAATAAAACGCAAATGCTGGTAAGTAGTAGCATGACTTCTATGCAGCAAGCTTTAAAAATCGATTTTGATATGAGAATATATTGCAAACGACAACTGGGAATTACTTTTATTCACGGTCATTTATATACGTTTATTTTATATGAAAATTGAAATCAAAATTAGGAAATGAACTATTATTATATTCCTTGAATAAGAAAAAATTACAAAATATTGATAGATCTTAATTCAGTATAATTATACATTTAACATAGAATTAAATCAAAATTACAAAAAGAGACTGTAATGAAAGCTGAAAAAATAATGAAAATAGAAAAAATAAATATCCGCTGTTATTGTTAAAAAAATCCATTATCCCCATATGTATTATCGTATATTGAAAAGTTATGGTAGGAAACATAAAATAGAACTTATTTTATTTTCATTCGTAAAGAAACAAAGTTTTACATTGGTATATAAACCAGTAAAAGTTCTCTAGTTGAACCTATTGCTGACCTCTGTTATAAAGTAGCTGAAACTCTTAGAAACACTGCTAGCGAGATTTAGCTTTGATTATATATATATATATATATATATATATATATATATATATATATATACATATGTATGTATGTATGTTTTTCATTTAATTATTATTACTGAAAGTTAAACTTTCATTTGTTCATTTATTACTTGAAACGTGAGGTATGAACGATTAAGACGATATACATACATAGATACACACACACATATATATATACATATATATATATATATATATATACATATACATATATATATATATGTAAACCTATAATTAATAAATATTATAAAAGTATTCTTATATAAATATGAAAAATTTTTAAAAGGCGATTAGCTCGATTTGATGTGCGATTCTAATTAAATGTTTACTTATTTATATTCCTGAAAAAATATATATTACAACATGACGCAAACATTTATATTTTCATTAACATCGTATTTGTCATACGTTTATTTTTACATGTTTATGTTTACTTTTTATTGTATTTAAAATAATTATGTTTTAACTATGAGGTCACGTTTCTTATAACTTGAATCATATTTCTAATAGACATAAACAATTACATTACTAATGGACCTACTCATATAGTATGATATTAGATACATGCAGACATGTACGAGAATATAAAAAATAAGAACATAATACAACTCATTAAAATAATGAATCTCAAATTTCTCGTCGCATAATTTAAATAATTCAAATGGCGGAATAATATTTATAGATTTAGATAAAAATGCAAACAGAATATACTTTTTTATAACGTTTTACCGAGACAGGTGTTTAGAAACACGTTTTGAAAAAAAACTGCAAATCAAATTCTGATAAAGTCATTGTAAGTAAAATTTTGCCTTAAGGCAATTTGCATAAATTTCATATAATGATCTTTATCTATAATAATTGAGATTCAGATATTTAAAAAAAATATTTATTTCGAAAATTATATTTTCGCTTTTACTAAAAATACTCATTGTGGGAACGATTTCCAATTGATTTCTTTCATATTTATAATATCTGAAATTATATAAATTAATTTCTATAACGCATTTTATTTCACCAATTTCGTGTTGTAAAGATATATTTCAATTGAATGCGAACATCAATTGTAATCAGTAGCTCCATGTGAAACACCAAAGAAAGTACACGTGCTTCAGCACAGATTCTGATTAGAATTGCTCAAGCGCATGGCAAAATTATAAACTTCGATGATTTTATGTAATTTAAACATTAATCAAATTCAAATGTTATTTCGGACTATTAAATATATCGCGATACAAAGTTTCATCAAAATCGTTGAAAATCATTTTTTTAACATTTAGATGCGAAGAAATGGTACGTGAATTCCCAATCAATATCTTCAGAACAATTTTTAAATTTATAAAATCGGTTCAAAATTGTGGGCTAAAACGTAGACAAGATATGTTGCACTTTAAAAAGTGTAACATATTTTGTAACTTAAAAGATAATTACAAAGTTATTTTAAAATTATTTTTAAATTTCGGCCGGTCGTAACTGAATGATAAACGCTAGTCCCTGTTGAGTTGCATCGAAAGGCTTTGAAATTTTTGAAATCGGTCTAGCCGTTTTTGAAAAAGCGTCAACATAAGACCCGAATCAGCTCTCACCCGTAGACACACATACTTTTTACTAAATTTGGTCTCAAACGATTCAGAATGACCAGGGGGCGCATGGCATCGTGCCTTAAGGCAAATTGCTGGAACTTCCCGTACCAAAAATTATTTTATTTTAAAAAGATTAACATTTTTGAACAAAAAATACTCTGAAAAAATTAGATTTTTGAGAAACTATAAATTTTTGACAAAAATTTACTTTTTCTGAGAAAAAAAGAATTTTTGAAGAAAAATTTATTTTGAAATATTTTGGAAATTCAGAACATATTTTTTAAGCAATCGTACTGCTTTAACTGCATAGAGACGAAATATCAAAGCGCGTAAGCGCAGCGTCGCCGTCTAACGGATAAACATTGGTACGAAACCCATAGGAATGTAAACAAAATTTATACTTATTGTTAAAATCTCTATAAAATATCTGATAATTTTATGTGCATATGTCTAATGATCATTTTTGACTGCCAAATGGAATTTTTCTTACTTTTTTTAATAGATCTCCGAAACCGCTAGACCTGCCTTCATGAAAATTTGATCAGTTCTTCATCTTTTTAATAGAAGTAAAATGTTTTTTTTTAATTATTCAAATCAAACGCTCCGTTCTCTTAAAAACTGAGTTACCGTTTTTGGCACCTTTTGCCCCATATCTTCGGAACGGCTAGACCTGCCTTCGCCAAAAACTAACCAGCACGTTTCCTTATCAATACGAATCGAATATTTGTTGTATTATTCAAATCTCTTCATCCGTGTTCGCGAAATCGTCGACGAAAATTTGTATCCGAACACACACATACACGCACACACACACACATATATCCATTTTATGTAAGGTATGCCTAAATATTCAGAAGGTTTTGAAACGTAAAGATATATAAAAATTTTCATTTTCGATTTTTTTCCGAATACTATAACTTACCCTACGGGAAGTTAATAATTTTGTTTAATTAGCTACAAAACAAGTTTCATAATTACCTAATAATATTAAAATATCGAGTACTATATATACACAATTTCCGATTACTTACTCGTGTCTACTTCTTTAACAAAGACAGCTTTATATTGTTTGAAAGCAAAAAAGAATAATATTTTGAAACAGTTTGTTAAAACAAACAATCTCGAGTGCATCTTGCGAAAACCTATTATCCATGAAGCAAAACGTTTATTACAAACTCAATAATAACTAGAGAATCTTATTTCAGCTTCTGTAGAACAAGTACAAAGCTTGGTTCAGTACTATTCAGCAACATTCGAAACCTGTACTAGCATTTGGAACTCGTCAGAAATCACACTGACTCGACAATGGAATCTAATTGGCACACTAACAAAAGTAAGACTCGCGTTAGAAACACGTTGGCACGATCGCCCTGTTGAGAAAATAAACAGACTTATACAGATGACCTCTATAAATTTTCCTCCGAAAAAGATTTAATGGATCTCTGTTGTTGTACACATCTGCTGTTTATCAATAGTAATCGTAGAATTAAATAAAATTAATATATAAATTACTTTATTCATTATTATTTTGAATTCATTACTCATACATGCTGGGAATATACTCATATGCTACAGAATTATGTACATATGGAATAAAATAAAATAAATTTGAAATAGCGTGATATTATAGGAACCTATAGAAGCCGTTATTGGATAGGAGAGACTGGGTACGGTTGTGCCACATTTATTTTCAGCAATAATTTTGTTAACATAGCAGTTAGCTGGAATAAAGTAAATAAAATGCTAGTTTGAACATTTGTCTACATAAAAATACTGAAACATTGTCCTTAAGAGGCACAACTAGTGTAATCGCCTAAAAAAAGGTGATTTTTGAGAATTTATATTAAAAAAAACTACTTTATCAATCATTTCAAAATTTTAGGAATATATTTATATATTATTATATATTATATATTTATACATGTTTTAAGAATTTATAGTAAAATGTTTGAAGAAAAAAATTAAATGTTTTTTAAGTTATTGTCGATCTCCAACGACGCGACAAAAAAAGGCCCTTCACTGCTGCAGTGATTCCGGCCTTCTACGTGGATGAAATTAAAAGCAAAAATCTCGTTAAACTAGATAATATTGTCTGTAAAATGAACTACGATAAAGAAAAAAAATCAAAAATTGATAAAATGACGGCGTTTTTTAAAAAAAGTCGAATTTTACCCAAAATTTTGGTCGTTTTTGGGCTGCCAAAATTCGATTTTTGATCCGATCTAAAAATTGGTAGTTCATTTTACGGAGAACTATATATAGAACATGTAAAAAAAATGTGATAATGATTGAATCATTTGTTTTTGAGTAATCGCTGCAGCAAATTCGGAAAATGCTATTTCGAGAAAAAACGCGTTTAAAGATTAAATGATCGTTATCCTATATAATACTATATAAATATTCTTTAAATGGCTGTGACTCAAAAACTATTTAAGATATCGATTTGAAATTTTGGTATGTTATTTTTAAAGATATAACCTAGTGAAATATGGAAAAATTGAAAATTCAATTTTTTGAAAATTTCACACTAGTTGTGCCCTTTGAATACGATGGATTTATCATAAAATCAAATCGTGCAAGAAAAGGGCAAGTGTCACAACCGTCGGCACGACTTTTATTATCATTAATAGCAATAATATGTAACACAACATAAACATTTGAACAAAACTTATGAATGAAATATAATATATAGCAAAATGTAATTTTTTAAATAAAGTTAAGAAGAATTCCTTGTGAAATGTTTTTTTCTTGTATTAAATTTTCCTTTTCCTATCTCTTTCGTATTTTGTCTTTGTCAAGTTACCAACAAAGTTTGTCACAACCATATCCAACGCACACTTTTTAAAACAAATCATCATTATGACTAAGCTAAATTATCAAAGCAAAAACTAATTGCTGGTGAAACTGCTAATGTTCAACAAAGTAATCTATCTGCATACAATTAACAGTTATTATTAAAAGTATTCAAACATGAAAAGATAATTTTACAGATAATTTTAATGTAGGGCGCTGACTCAATGCAATAATGGAAACTTGTTCGAGCAAACATACTTCATCTTTTTCCTTTTGAACCCCATTTCCAAAACGGTACAATGAAGCTTTATGACGACTGTCACTACCGTACCCAGTCTCCCCTACTGGATATAGAAAACTATCAAATTTATATCATACATAATATTCATCTAGCTTAATTTAATATAATTCGAAATATAATATAATACATAAATATTTGAATAAATTTTGCTAATCAAAACGCTTTTTTCACCACATTATTCATTTTTATCATTTTAAGCAATTGAAAACAGATATTATTCTCTCACAATAAGACTAAAATTGTAAAGCTGGCTTTAACTGTCGACGTACCCACTTTTATAAATTAATCTATAATCTTTATGATGTACAATAGACCAAAAAAATAATTTTAAGTGTACAATGACTATACATAAAAATCTTCGTGTGAGAGCTAAAGGAAGTACTTTGGAGAAAATTATATTTTTTATACAATGTTGCCGTGTTTGTTTACTAATTCAATAATTTATTGCTCTCAAGTCAAGAGATAGTAAAAGATTTACAATCGATTGGTCGTTAAAGAACATCTGGTAGCATTGACAGTTAATAACATTAATTATATATATATATATATATATATATATATATATATATATATATTAGGGTGGTCCTTAATGGTCATTTTCAAATTTCCTTGCTCCCAGGGGCTCAAATGGTTCCAAATAGATAAAAAACAATTCTCTGAAAGTTTTAGCTCTTAATATTAACGTTTAGATAGAGCGCAATTCAATCAAAGTTTGTATGGGGAGAGCATGGAAAAAATTTTGAAAATTAAAAAAAAATGTTTTAGGTATAACTTAGCGACAAATGAATGAGTTTTATTCATTCATTTGTTCGCTAAATTACATCTAAAAAACATTTTTTAAATTTTTGAAAATTTTTCCATGCTGTTTCCATACAAAACTTTGATTGAATTGCGCTCTATCTAAACGATAATATTAAGAGCTAAAACTTTCAGAGAATTGTTTTTTATTTATTTGGAACCATTTTAGCCCCTGGGAGCAAGGAAATTCGAAAATGACCATTTTAAGGACCACCCTAATATATATATATATATTAGATAGTAGAGTCTTGGATTTGTAAATATTTTGTATAGCTTCGAACAAAAATTCCAAAAAGTAATAAAAAACAGAAAAGTTTTTTAAAAAATCATTTCTTTATTTATTTACTGTCGACGTTTCGGAACTGGGTACGTTCCATCTTCAGGACATCTGTCAAGAAACATGATCTTGATAATATTTAAGCAAACAATATGTTTAAGAAAAGCAGAAGATAATTGATTTTTTTAAATTTATAAGTATAAAATGAATAAAATTGTGGAAGAAATATGGACAGAAATATGACAATATAATCAAAATGAAAATGATAAAAATAAATGAGTGGATTATATAATAAAATATTAAAAATGTTAAAAAATTGTAAAGTTTTTGAAAGTTTTAAGAAAAGGTTACTGAAACAACATAATTTATCAACTGTATGATTGATTATGCGCTAACACTTTTTCACTAAATAAGATTTTATCCAAAAAAAATGATTTTATAAATTTCTTTTCAGACGAAGAAACAAATTTTGTAATTCAAAACTTCTTTAAATTATGACTTTTTTGAGTTTGTTATGTGACACAAAAAGTATTATACCCTCGATTTTGTGGGATGACTATTAGTAACAAACTGATTATTGAATGGATGAATTTTTAAGAAGAATACACTTGATTTAAAATCTGTGTGTATATGTGTATGCGTGTTGTTTTTATATATCAGGATGTAAATGCCAAAATTACTGATCTTAAATAGATGTTGATATTAATTATTTGTCAAAAAGTGTAAAAACATTAATTAAAAATCATGTAACAGGTCTAAAAAATTGAAATAAGAATCATGTGGTATTATCTTATGTTAACACTGTTAGAAGCGTTCATAAGTATAAAACAACTTTCCGCAAATAACCTCTTAAAAATGCAATTTTGATGATTAAAATTTTAGGACTGAAGTTATACGAATGGACATTTTCGACAGAGTGTTGTACTACCCTGGTTTTGAAATATTTTTGTTTATGGTGAACCCCACTTAATTCATGTTGCCTCATTATATATATACTAGATGACCCGATAAACGTTGTCCTGTACGCACGTATACAGGGTTCCAAATATGTTCAGAAAAAGAAGAATATTCAATAATATTGCCTAATAATTTTTATATATTACTCGTACCATATATTAGTTGCTTTTTGGGATTATTAATTTCTAAATTACATATTTCTTTTAAAGTTGATTTCACTCATCATTGAGTTCAAATTGTAAGTGAATTGAAATTTTGACAGCTCATCCCTTGTGTTAAACAAAACAATGAAACAATTTTTCGACCTTTTTCTCCATGATTACAATATTTATTAAGTTCAGAACCACTATTATATATGCGTGACACTACAAAATGATTTATCAAAATTCGAATAGCCGTGTAGGAGCATTTTAGTGACAACACATGTACAGATGATTTATGTATATGTATATATATATATATATATATATATATAAATTGTACAAACAACTATACGTATAAATAGTTTCATATTGATTTCGAAATGTGTGGACAAGCTGTATCATGTCAATTATAATATACACAATAATCGTTTACAGACCATATAATATATATAATGTATAATTTACAACATGATGACAGCTGTGTGTAATCATCTACCCAATTGGAAAACGAACAACAGTAACAGTAAACGCAATGCCATCAGAATTGAGGTTATGTACGAAAGTTCTTATTTACCTTTTAAAATTACTGCTCACTGCCACTTGTTATCCAAAACACATTTAATATTAAAAGACATCACAAAACACACCACAATGCAACTTATGCGTTTTGGCATCACAATAAAAACTAAACAAAACGTAAAACATTGAAAGCGGAGGAAAAGGCAATACAATCAACTATTAACTCTACCTGCTGGCGCTGTTAGTTCGTTTAATTCCCGTTGTGTATGGCGTGGGCCGCGCGTACACACGGACTAACTTTGTTAGTGCGTATGTAAACAAGAATAAAGCGAATAGAGAAAAAATTATATTTTAGTCGAAAATAGGCGATTTTCAACGAACTAAGTAAGGTGGTGAATAAAAATAAATACGTGAATAATTTTTAAAAAAATTCATATTTAAAAAAATAAAACTGTTTTATTAAAAAAAACTACAAAAATGTAATAATTTTTCAATAGCATGATTGGAATAAAATGCATATTATCATATACTATTTATAATTACAATAACTTGTATAAATTACTTGTTTCAAGCATTTTATCTGAATTGAATTATCCAACTTACATACAACCCAAAAATTGCGAAATAAAACATTAAAAAATGCTTTCTGACAATAATTCACGATTTATCTGTATATTTATAAAGTAAATAAGTATTTGTTTAAATTTACTTTCCAGAATGGTAATAAATTTGAGGTTTTGCAATAAATGCAGTACAGAAAAGTGATAAAAAATATTCCACGTAATACAACTCTTACTTTCTATATTTTGCAACCGCGCGCGGAATTTGAATATTATTGTTACTGCGTAGGGTACACGGATAGAACAAATGATAGTATATGAACCACTATGCGGTTAATAAGCATGGAAATTTGCTCAAAGGAGGAAGAGGCCATGTCGATTTTTTGTTTTCAACATGAGGGCCATAGTCAGTGTCGATGTTGCTTATTAAGACGTCATCCGTTTTGGCGTTCCTGTGTTCATTATTTCGTAGAACTTATCAAAGATACTCAAAAATTTAAGGAGTTATTGATAAGTTTATTCCTGCTTAATAATATGCTCAACCTTATTAAGCTAATGATTATTATTATTTTTTTTGTATTATTTTTTGAACAGCAATCAGAACCTTACGTCCTATGAGCTGTTGGGCTGAAACTTCTCCTTACTTCGTATTTTTTTTAGATGGTAACCCAATGATTAATCCATCCATATTTGATGATCTTTGCTATTAGAATTCATCTAATAGGGCTGACATTTTATTGGTGCAGCAATGCCGGGTGAGGACTATTTTCACTTGGAAAAATATTGCTATCTATATTTTCAAGTACAAAATCGTTGTCACTGCTGTCTGACAACAGACTGCTCGAAGTGAGTTTCGAACCCGGGACCTCTGAAACAAGTCCCGTCGCTCTTAACCGCTTACCTAATTGAATTAATTATTAATGTAAAACATGACATGTGGGAGGATTAAATGGAGCCTAAGGCAATCACTGCAAACACACGAGCGCTCAAAAGTTCGAATCGTTGCTTAAATATAATATCAAAATTTGCAATACAAATTTCAAAGATTTTTCATAATTAAACCATTTCAAATTCTAGGATAATCGTTAAGACTATGAACTCCATCGCTATGCAAAGTTTCATTAAAATAGTCGAAAAAATTTTTGTAGCCGAAGAAACGGCTAGACTGATCTTCATATTTTTATGACTCATGATTCAACCCTAATTTCTCTTTTTTTTAAATTTTCAAAATCAGTTATACCAGAATTTCCAATATGAGTATTTCCTTATCGAATTCCATCGCTATGCAAAGTTTCAATAAAATAGTGAAAAATAATCGTTATGAGTCAAACCATTTTTTTTTTTGAATTTTTAAAATCGGTTCAGTAATTTTGGCTATTCTGTTGACAAAACATTTTGCACAACAACCGATCTTTGCACAGAATTAATAAATGCTAGTACTTATCGAATTCTAACAAATGACATTTAAATCTTTTAACTAGGTGCAGCCATGGTGCAGCCACATTTGACAACATATAGATAAAAAGTTACATACATCAAATTTTAATTTAATGAAACAAACCAATGACATGTATATTATGTATGTACTCTGTGCCTTATATAAAATTAGATTCCATTTGTTGAAAATCATTCAAATCAAAATCATCTTCGTATGTGATATTAGTTTATATTTAATAAAGTTCCTTAAAATTGAATTTATAAATTTAATATATGTTATCTGCTTGTTATGCAATGAGAACTATAATCAAGCTTCCGATAACGCGGCGAGCTCGTACAGTAATATAGAAACCGTGGTATAAGAAAATCCCATTGAACGTACAATCCAAGATAATTCGTAGAGCATTCTATGGAAACACCTATTAGATACTGTAGAAACCGTGCTATGAGAAACTCAGAATTAGAACAAATCGTAGCAATTGCACCGCGTTATACAGAAAATTCGAATGACATGATAAATTATAAAAAAAAATTAGTTTTTATTGAATTGACTTTATTTAAAGATACGACAAAAAAAAGAAATCAAGCTGAATTTAATTTTCCAACAAAAAATGTTCAAACTATTTTTAAAAAAAAGAATCAAGTTTTTAAAAAGCTCTTCAATTGCTTCTGAACTGATGCTGTACACAGATATGATATAACCTGGCATGTTTATACAAACATATTGTAAAGAAAAATTATCTAAATTGCCATAGTTTCTTCGATTCGGTCATGCGGCTCGGCGCCCGGATCGTCGCGCTGATGCCGTGTCTACAATAAAAATAATTTTGACCGAAAATCATCATAATTTCAACAACCATAGACAAAAATGCTGCATTGTATAGATAAAAACAAGTCAATCTTGCATTGAAATCTTGTAAGCAGTATAATAAGTAAATGTTTCACAAATAAATATTATTTAAATATCATAAAATTGTTCATATTTATAGTTATGATTTCAATGTACAAGTGCACTAATATTTAAATATTTCTATTTCATATATTCTTCTAACTAAAAAGCATATATATCAGTTATATCAGTTAAATAAAATAAGTCAAAAATATCCCTCGTTACTTCACAATTATTTTATTAACAAAATGTATTTATTAATTAACAAACTTCAAAACGTTTTTGCGTGAATTGATAAAGCTACCTAAATGTAATATGAATTTAGACTTATAATATAATTGTAATAAATCATTCACAAACATCGCATGCAATACTAGCATAAGAAAACACAAAGCAAATCGATAAAGTATTTTTTATCATTGGGTAAAAATAGCAGAAATGCTAAAACATCGTTTCACTGCACGTGTCTAGACAATTAATTGTTCACTAAAATAATCAATATAATGACGAGAAAAGGAGATTAGCGAGAGACAGAAATCGGCTTACAATTAATTAAGGACTAACAATAAATATGTTTATATAATAATAAAATAATGGGTGCTGGTCTAGGGCAGATCGTGTGCTGAGTTCGATTCAGGCAAGAATAGTGTGAGAGATTTCCCATTGCTATTTAACACCGCACTGCCCGAAATGGGCAATTTTCAATTGGAAACATATTTATTATCTATATTAAAAAATAGACATTGCTGCTGCACAGTATCAGGTTGTCCAGAGCGGGGGCTTGAACTCGCGACTCCGTCGACACGAGGAAGCGCGATTAGCAGTTTAGGCCAATTTTATGAACACACACACACGCACACATATTACACACAAATATGAATTTGCATAGATAGGTGTTAGTAATAATTGGCAGTTTTGAAATAACTGATATATTCTCGAGGCTTGATTGGCAACTGGCAATTTAACACGGCTTCTACAAATTGTGATATAAAAATTAATAAGAACAATAAAATCCAACAATATAGAAAGCTTGCTACTGATATTATGAAATAGTGTTTATTCTATAATTTGAATCTATGAAGTGTTATAAAAGACTAATTTTAATATTTGCGAATTCTTTATATAAACAAATAAAATACATACAATACATGATACATGTATTGTTAAAAATTTGTTATATATAGTAGGTATTGAAGAAGAGAGTTCATATGCATTTACGTTTGGAAAAATATTACTCCTGGCCCCCTTTCTACCATATAGTAACTTTAAGCTACTTGTGGTTGCACCTGCTAAATCCATGTGTTTGAACTGATATTAATATTAAAATACCAACTAATGTTCAATGATTACATAATAAATCGAATTAAATGATGTGTATCATATTATTGTATTAATTAATTTGATTATTGACTAATATTTAGTATAAATATTAAATAATAAATCCGATTGAACAAACATTACTCCTTCTGATGTCCATATCAGATTTATAAAAATAAGAAATTTTTTTAATGGTATTGATAACAGCTAGTACTTGTATTTCTATTGTAATGTATAGATAACAACTTTTTGTTAATGAGTTTCGTTAATAAGAATATTAAAAAATAGAATTAAAGATATTATCAAATTGAAAGTATTAAAATAACTAAATATAGCCCACATATAGGCACATTCCATTTATTTAGAACTTGTGCTATCATTTAGTGTGCTTTTTATAAGACCAAATATGTGAACTAATAAAACTTTCATATATTATGAAATTCCATATTTCCTGAATCATACGGGTTCAATTCATAACAATTTTGAATATCGTATTGCAATGATATATATATATATATATATATATATATATATATATATATATATAACTTTATATATATAGTCAAAATATTGATTTTAAGTTTATTTTAGCCACTCAAGACTACTATCATAGAAGCAATAGAAATCTTGTGAGAAATATCTATTTTCGATTTTTATTCAAATACAACACTCAAGCAAATATAGAATGATAGAGTCTCACCAGTTCTCTATTATTATATTAATAAACAAGGTCAATTTTATTTTTAGAGTTTATTATACTAATAAATTTTTGAAGATTTGAGCCAGAAGAATATATAATGTCCGCACACAAGACTAACAAATAACTATATAATCCTCATTTGATTTATATTATTCCTAGCATTCATCTTTAGCAAATTTATTTCTCGAATAAATTATTATCAGTGACAAGGACAAGAAATTAATTATGAAAATTCATTTTCAAAAAATGTATAGTGTTGTCTTTGAAGTCAACTATAAAGAATAAATAAATATATTAGCTCTGTAAGTATATTAGATGACTGGGCTGGTTGAGAAATAACATCGAAATTAAAGCTATCACATTTTACGATAGAATAAAAATAAAATTATTGTCATGTCACACATCAACTATAACTCAGACTTGGACAGAAGTTTATTAATATTCTGAGAATTCTGATGAAAGATTATTTAAATTTAGAAATAATTATTATTAGGATTTTCGTCAGTAGTTTTACAAATTGTTGTTTTCTTCTCTATTTCTTTCATTATAAGTATCAAAAATTCAAACAACAAAAATAAGGACGTTAAAAAAAATATTGTTGAAATTAAATCGATCAGTTAAGTTCTATATTTATTTGTATGAATTGTACAGCATCGGTGATTGCAAAAAAACTCATAAGCAAAAAGTGTATAAATAAAATGTACAGAAGGGCACTGAGAACTTACGACAATGACTATATGATATTATCGTTAAGACAATTTTTTTTCATTAAAATGTAGAAGTACCTGCATTAATAAATTTACAATGTTTAGTACTAAGCATTTGCTTCTATTAACAATGCTTCTTTTTTAAAGTTCTACCCAGTGCATGAGTAATCATGTAAATTCCTTTCCAAAACTACATAAAACTCGTTTTACCAATTTGAACTACTGGAGAGAAGATCTTTGGTCTAGAAACCAATTACTTCTGTTCTCGATTCTTATGCAATTTACAAAAACATTCAAACCATAGTTTTAACGTAGTCGTATTCAATAGGGATGGGAGATGTATTTCGATATTGTTTAATATCGATGTATGTCGGAGAATGACAAAATATGTAAATGTGGGATGTATCAGTTTGTGCAAGTAATCAGGATTGCAAGATGTTACTTGTTAATGCCATACTAAAAAATATGTAAAAAAAACATTTACCAGTTCTGATGCCACATGCATAATTAACGCCTTTTTTAAAAGAATGTGATCCGCTTTTTAATTTTAAATTCAGAGTATAACGAATACCTTTCGTACTGGAAAACTTGAGACTATTTTGTCTTTATTTCTTATTGTGGTCCTAAAAATGTTATTAAGGGTACAGTTTAAATGATCAAAAATAATAAAAATTTACTACAATAACCAAAAAATGGTTTGACCAAGGCTTTAGCTTTTACTTAGAAGCTCGTAATTTTGGAATTGCTGGTCATAATTTTTTTTGTTTATTTTTTTTTCATTTTTGCCGTCGAGTTTTTGAACACCATGAATATATATTATTATTAGGGTAGTTACTAATATGAATACTTTCAATTTTTTTCCTCCCAGCTTCTAAATTCAAGAGAAAAATTCTTTGAAAGTTTTAGCTCTTAATATTAACTTTAAGATAGTTCGCACTCCAACCAAAGTTTCCAATGGAAATAACATGGGTAAAATTCCATTTCATTTTTTAAATTTTATTACTTAGCGACAAGTGAATTAAAATTTTGAGAATAACATTTTAATCATAAATAAACAAATTACATCAAAAGTTTTATATATATTTTAAAATAAGTATTTACTAGCAAACTATCTTAATGGTAATATTTAGAGCTAAAACTTTCAGAGAATATATATATATATATATATATATATTTATATATATATATATTACTGATTAAAAAATATATAACTGAATCATCGATAGTGTTATGTTTACCGTCATTAATTATAAATTAAATTAAATATGTTTTGTATTCTTGGAATTTGATCATTTAATCAATATGTATATTTTCGTCATAATAATGAACAACAATATTTTGACATTGATATGCATCTGCTGATAATGATTCTCTATTATTATAAAATATGTATTGTCAGTTTGATATCGATATTATGAAAAATTTGCCCATCACGAATTCAATGTGGGCGATATTGTCTCACGGCGAGCGATCGCTATCTTTTAGGTGGGCGGTAAACTTCTTGCTAGATTATTAGAGCTGACGACGAGTTTTTGGATGACCTTCTATTCTTTGAACAAATTTCTAATACAATACGGAAATAATCAATATGCAATTGTTGCAAAGGAATAATTAAGTTAATAAAAAATCTAAGGCATATCGCCAATAATTATAAAGCCATAAATTGTAATAAAAATTTTAATTAGTATGATTATAGTTACATTGAAAATTAATATTATTTATTAGTATATAACGTAAAAATTGATAAGATTTTGTACATCCGCCCGACTATGGGTCAAATAATATCTATCATTTGCTCAGCTGAAATTTGCTTTTACTGTAACTGGCAATCAAAATTAATTTTTGAATGAAAGAATATGTTGTTGCATATGAAAGTCAAATTGCTTTACTTTTACTAGAGTTAATTTTTATGGTTTGTGATAAGCAAATGCTTCGATTCATTTTCTAGACATGTGTACCTAAATTTATTGATATTTACACTTCATTGTTCCAATAGAAATAATAGCTAATCAAATATTTTGTTTACTGTTGTGATTAATAATATGTTTGCGACATCAATTATATTAGCTACAAATAATAATTACCTGACGGTTTTGCGACTGAACTTTTTTTTAAACATAGTTACTGTTTTAAAATACTTAGTTCAAACATAGTTACTGTTTTAGACTAATGTGCATAGTGCACATTTAGCATCAAGCTTTTAACAAATAAATTTTATACAACAATAAAACTCATGTCCAATCCAACTTTGCAAAAAGTAAAGAACAAGTACTCAAGATTATTGCTTCTAATTATAATTTACTAATATATGTCACATTATTTACAATTTTGCAATCGATCTTTCATTTGAATTATTGTGTAGAAATGTATGATTCTAATTTTAAATTTGGCGAAATGATCGAAAGATTAAAAGCCATAAATAAATAAATAATTTTAAATTTTTTATATGCATTCACATTCAGAATTGTCTAACTGAGACTCAAAAGTAATGTATAGGAAAGTTTTCAAAATATATAAAAATTCTTCAAAATATTTTAATTTTATTTACATTTTTAATTGAAGTTCAGAGTACCCTAACCTTCATCTCATGAACCCAAAATTCATAAATATATGTAATTGGAAGGTAAATTCTAATTTTTTTAAATAATTTGATTTATTATTTCTGTTTGAATATTTAATCCAATAAATGAATAAAAACACAAAGTTTCTTGGAGTTGTTTAATTTACGACGTTTTGGAACTAGATACGTTTACATTTTTTAAAACTATATTAAAGGAGAATTTTTAATATATATATATATATATATATATTTATATATATATATATATATATATATATATATATAATAGAGCGCAATTTAATCAAACTTCGTATGGAAAGAGCATGGAAAAAATTTTGAAAACTAAAAAAAATGTTTTAGGTATAACTTAGCGACAAATGAATGACATTATTCATTTATTTGTTCGTTAAATTACATCTAAAAAACATTTTTAAAATTTTTGAAAATTTTTCCATGCTATTTTCATACAAAACTTTGATTGAATTGCGCTCTATCTAAACGTTAATATTAAGAGCTAACACTTTCAGAGAATTGTTTTTTATCTATTTGGAACCATTTGAGCCCCTGGGAGCAAGGAAATTCAAAAATGACCATTTTAAGGACCACCCTAATATATATATATATATATATATATATATATATATATATGTATGTATATAGGGTGGAGCGCGACACGAAGGTCCAATTTGACTATAAGTAATTATTGTTTTAGAAATGAACTACAATACATAACACTATCGTACTATGATCAGTAAAATTTTAATTCCTTCCCATAAAATTCCTAATTCTAGAAAAGTGTTTTCTACATTTCTAAAATTTGTTAGCTCTCCCTTTATATCCCATAAATAGATTCAATTTGTTATTTTTAATTTTAAAGATATTTTGCGAAATAATAGCTACAATATTCAACCGGTGCAAAATATAAATATCATGGGCACAGTTTTTACAAAGATAACATTGTATACAACCTTGATCTGGTATTTGGTTAGAAATATTTATCAGATGTGTTGGAATAACTATTAATTTAATTTATTACTTGCAAAATAGATTTTTTAACTGATTTTACATTTTGTAGGTAGCAGGTAAAAGTCAATATTCTATATGCTGCAATTGTACTTTTTCTAAATAATTTTCGTAAGTACGTCACTTAAAAATTTCTGCCTTCAAGGAGGAAGTCTGTTTCGTTATCGCCGTTTGGAAGCAACACAACGAGCGGGCGTCCTATCCGTGCGTGGTGTTCGCCCACACCCGGCCGCTCGTTCGCCGCATCGTTCCACATCACGGACGTGACCAAACTCCGGCAAACTAACATATTAACACTCGGAGAACCACGCCAACCTTCCTACGAACACGCGCCGAAAGAAAGAAAATAATAAAAATGAAAAAAATACAGTCAAGTGCAGCTTAAAGTTACACGACTGAGTTCCCAACTATAATTATAACCGTTATATAGCCCGCTTGCAATAACTTTCATATTAACAAATTGTACACAAAAGATATTTGTAAATCTATCCATTTAGTTCATTTTAAATCTTGCAACTTAATATATAACTAGCGGGGTGCGTGGCATCGTGCCTGAAGGCAAATTGCTGGAACTTCCCGTACCGTAATTAAAAATCTTGGTACGGAACCCTAAAAAATTAATAAATAATAACATTATTAAAATCTCTATAAAATATCTGATAATTTGATGTACATATGTCCAATAAACATTTTTAACCGCCAAATGACATTCTTTTAACTTATTTTCATTGAGAGTCCATAACCGCTGGACCTGCCTTCCTAAAAATTTAATTAGTTTTTCATCTTGTCAATATAAGTAAAATGTTTTTTGAATTATTGAAATCGGATGCTCCGTTCTCTTAAAAACTGAGTTACCGTTTTTGGCTCTTTTCGCCCCGTATCTTCGGAACGGCTAAACCTGCCTCCGCCAAAAACTAACTAGCACGTCTCTTTATCAATATGAAGCGAATGTTTTTTGAATTATTCAAATCGGTTGATCGGTGTTCCCGAAATCGTCGACCAAATTTTGTATCCGCACACACATACATTCATTTTTTCTAAGGTATGCCAAAATATTCAGAAACCTTTGAATCGTAAAGATCTATAAAAATTTTCATTTGTTTCGATTTTTTGCGATTACTATAACTTACTGCTGGAAGTTAACAATGTTATCTTAAAATTACAACTTGAGATAGATTGTAAGAGTAAAATTAGGTTGAGAAAATTGCAAGTCCGACTTATGGTAATTAAGATAATAACAAAATACATCCGTCTCATTAAAAGAGCACATGCATATAAGTACATATGAAACATTTAAAAGAGTCAATTATAGAAGTTTTTAGATGTTACAAGTGCTTTTAAAGCTTGTCGACTTATTATGAAACTAGTTGTAAGCAGCATTTTGCCAAAAGTTCCAAAGTATTCAACTTTTCATTTCGAAAATAACATTTTTGCTTTTACTAAAAATTTATCAATACGATTTTCAAACGTATATTATCTGTAATTGTACAAACAAAATTAATTTATTCAACACTATTTTATTTCATCCGTCAACTGTAATCAGTAGCTATACCTATGAAACACCAAAGAACGTATATTTGCTTCAGCACAGATTCCAATTGGAATCTTTCAAGCTCACGACGAAATAATATGAATTTTTATAATTCAACTGCTTACCGTAGGCCTATAACATTTAGTATGTTCTATGTTATTTCAGACAACATAATTTATCGTTATACGAAGTTTCAACAAAATCGTCAGAAAAAAGTTCCAGCATTTACCGGTCGATCTTCACCAAAAACTAAAGTGATTCCCAATAGATATCTTTCGCACAGTTTTTGAATTTTGAGAATGAAATTAAAATTGTGGGCTAAAACGTGGACAAAAAATTTTACACATTTGTGCTTTTGTGTTAATTGCATGAGAACGCCGAATCATTATAGAGTTACATTAAATGGTTTTTCAATTTTGGTCTAGGTGTTTGAGGAAACGACGACGAAAGGTCAAAAATCAGATCACATACAAACACATACACATATACCTTTTCCAAATTTTGTCACATTCGATTCAGAAAGACTTGTAACGTCCAGAAAACCTAAAATTAACAAATCGGATTTCTTCGCGAATATAATATTCTCCTTCGGAAGCAGCAGGAATTCATCAGCAGATTTATACTATTGCCTAATAAAATTAAAAAGATTTACCATATTTAGCATATTACATCTTCAATCAACGCGACATATTTTTATATTAAAATATTTATTACATATTATGAATTTTTACACTGTGATCTATTATACTAAGTAAGCACGTTTGGTCATCTTCATATTGGATGCCGAGATGAAAAAATACCGCTTTAAACGGTCGAGCTCTGTACCTGTTGTTAATACTAAATGCTGCGGACGGAATTCGTTATGAAAAAATTATTTTAATAATTTATGCCCCCTCCTCTAAAAGCGTCATATCGTGCCTGTGTTTTATTGCAAGAATTCAATAAAGTTTTGTAATACACAGTCAGGGCGAGAGACAATGTGCGGGAGAGAGCGCGAGTTATACCGAGAGAGCTATTTTCAAATATAATAGGAATTAAAAGCGCTCACAGCAATTTACATAAGCTCGCGCTGATGATTTTACCGCGTGACCGCGTTGAAATTTTTTCTAAAGGATTTGTTTTTACGCTTTTTTTACATACCGAAAGCTCATCAAAGCGATGTATAAATGAATATATAAATGCGTATATCAACATTTCTCGAAAACTAAACTCACACATGAACGTTTAGTGATGTAGTATAAATGAACATATAAATGTTCACATATTTAATTTCCATTTTGTTAAATTTTAACAGTATTAGTCTGTTTAATTAAAAACTGAATATACCATCCTGCAATGGCTCACAATCAAAGCTCATAAGCAGTAAGTAGTATTATGACCTTATAAAAGTAGAATGGTTTCTCATGTAAAGATGCCTCTGGAACTTTTTTCTATACGTATTTACAATTTGTCGTTTTCTGGAAATTTCGATCGCAACTTTTTAATATTTTACAATTTTATGATTTATCAAGTTTATTACTATAAACATGTTTACACAGCAATCTGTACATTTTTTACCTGGACTTTTTACGCCTGAATATTATGCCATACAGCTTTGAACAAAAATTACTATTACACTAAATTTAAATTTCTAGAGCACTAAGTTGAATTGAGAGCTATTAATAAAATATTGTTTCGGTTCAAAAAATTTGTACAGAATGATAGGTTTCTTATAATTAGCTTAGTACCTACTGTTGCAAATTATTTTATTGCTGTTGGGTAGAAAAAGGTAAATATATAATATTTGTCAAGCAGGTGTGACCACTATATTTTAATTAAAAAACAATATTATAAATTATAAAAAAAAAATAAAATTACTTAGAAATATTAACACATATATTATGTGTGTAATATAATAGAAATGAGTTTGTAATATTATAGCGAAAACAAGAAATTTTATTTATAGTATTTGTATTTGAAATGTAGCAAATAGGACGGACGTAGCTAACAAGATGAACAGATAGAATGACGAGCGATCTATTCTAGTAAATAATAAAATATATTTTTATTAAATGTTAAATGCAATTTTAGAAACGCGATTGAGTCAAGCAAAATTTCACCAATTTAGAAAGAACATGATTATCAATATCAGAAAAGTTAAATAGAAATGTTAAGAAACATTATATATTTATATATATATATATATATATATATATATATATATATATTTGTATTTTTTATGAATAGTTTGTAAAAATGTGAAACGATATTTGTATAACATATATTTGAAAGGACAAGATGGACATACCCAACAAGATATCGAATTCAGTAACAAGAGGTCGAGTTTTGCAAAAAATTAAAATATTCTATTTTATTGCAAAAATATATCGAATTCAATAAACCAATAAAGAAATAGTTTGTAAGTTATAAGAGAAATTTAATATGATGTATGTATATCGTATACATACTATAAAAAATTAAGAATAAAAGTAATTTAAAAAAGTAATACTACTATACTAAATATTTAATTTAGTTAACCACAAAGACAGTCTGGAAGAACACCCAAATGAGTTGGCCAACGCACTGCTATCCACAAACACAACACGAAGACTTAAAAGAAAAATATTTAGTGAACTGTGTATTTTTCACTATTTATATATCGATGTCATTTTTACATATAATTGCCAATAGATTTACTTAATGTCTATGTAGGACAGTTGTAAATAAATTGTTGAATAAAAAAAAAAACTATACTAAATATATTGAAGGTTGTAACAAATATGTATATTACAACTCACAATTGTTTACAAAAAACTGGTTTCAATACTTTTAAATTAAATAATGTATTCTTATTTCTTAAAGTATTGTTGTAAGCATTGAACAATTTTTTAAGCATGAAGATGTTTTGTTTCATAAATTTTTAAATGCATTTATGTTAATAATTTCATGCAATTGCAATATAAATATTCATAACGTGTTGAGAAAATATTGTTAAATTAAACATTCATGCAGAGCCTAATACAATAGTATGCTCATTCGATATAACACTCTAATTTAGGGCATGCACTTAAAGCCTGGATAATTCATATTCAATAAAATTCACATCGATTAATCGTAACACGTAAACACAGGTTAATATAATAGCAACTGATTAGATTCGTACGTGCGATATATTTATTATCTTATCATGTTAAATTACACAAACGAGGCGATGCCATGGCTAAAACGATGTCATTGTTGTGGTTCCAAACTCGGTCGCGGAGAATATTCGAGCGAACGCGCTTCGCCTAATGACTTTCATATAAGGCAAAGGTGTGTGTGACGCAAACGACGATGATATCTTGGAGCCATTATGGAGAAAAAATTGTCGATCTGTATCGATACGGTTCGATTTATAAACATGACAATGCGTACGCGTTGAGCATAACGTCCAGCAGATACGATATCAAATGATGAGCCGATCCTTCTAAGTGTGCTAGCGTTGCAGGAACGTTATAGCGGGAGAGCTGGCGTTTTTGCTGCGGCGAAGTGAATTTTGGCCAAAGTTTGAACAAGAACTAAGAAACACAAAAGCGAAACAAGAAGTTATTAGCATTTTTGTTAAAATTTTCGATCAATAGTTAACATTTGTTAACATTCAAATTCTTGCAATTTTGTCATATTTGACATTCACGCTATTGAACCAGCATCTCATGACACATGCTGTGGAAAAATGTCAAATAACAAATCTCTTCTTGATCAAAGTAGTTATGTGTTCATTTTAGAACTTTTTTAACTTCCCGTAGGGTAAGTTATAGTAATCGCAAAAAATCGAAAATATAAGAATAAATATAAGAAATGTATGTATGTACGTGCCGATACAATGTATTAGATCACCCAAAACGCTGGACATGCCTTCCCAAAAATTTTACCAATTGTTTATATTGTCCATACAAGTAAAATGTTTTTTTGAATTATTAAAATCGGACGCCCCGTTCTCTCAAAAACTGATATAACATTTTTGGCACTCTTTGCCTTGTATCTTTGAAACGGCTGCACCTGCCTTTGCCAAAAACTAATCAGCACGTCTCCTTATTAATACGAATCGAATGTTTTTTGAATTATTCAAATCGGTTGATATGTGTTTCCCAAATTGTCTACGAAAAATTGTATCCGCACATACATACACACATACATGCACACACACATACATCCATTTTTCTAAGGTATGCCAAAATGTTCAGAAATCTTCAAAACATAAAGATATATAAACATTTTCATTTTCGATTTTTTTGCGTTACTATAACTCACCCTAAGGGAGTTAAAGATAATGCCATTTGGCGGTCAAAAATAATTAGATTTTCTCAAAGTTTTGAAAAAATTTTGAAGTTTTTTTTTGAAAATCTTAGTTTTCAGTAAGAGAAGTTTCAGCAATTTGCCTTAAGACACAATGCCATGTACCACTAGTTATGATTTATTTGTTTGAACAATGTGTTCTGCAAGCTATTGTAATGTATTACAATATTCTACTACTAAGCTATTAGGAAGCAACCTAATGTCATTACCATTTCCATTTATGATAATTTTAATTTTCACTAGAAAGTAATTAAATGATCCTCTTTTTTAATGCAATGTCCCCTAGCGCAACTTCCGCTTGAAAATATGTTTATAATCTATATATTCTAGTAAAACTAGATGCCCCTACTGCATCTGCACGAAACGCGAGATTTGAACTAGAAACTTTGCAGTTGTTATCAATGTCTTCTGAAGAAAATTTAATATTTTATTATATTTTTCTAACTAACTTCAATCAAGCAAGTTACTCTAAAAATGAATGCTTGAAGCTTTCGGTGCGATTATTACTGTTTAAATTTATTTGCAATTGCAAATTGCTTTGCAAGTATTAGTATTAGTGCCAATAACACATAATTGAAAATTGACAATTATACTCGTAACTCTTAATTCAAAAATAACAAACTCTTGGCACAGATTAAAAAAGCGTATACAAATAATTATTGCTTAGTTACAACTTGTATAAATAAATTAGAGCAAATATAAATAAGAAGAAATTAGATCAGATAGACATAAGAACACGTTTTGTAAAATATAATGCTTGTGAATTTCTAATTAAAGTTTTTGATTAATTGGATAATTTCAAATTTTAATTAAAAAGCATTTCTAAATTTTCATTTTTTAAATATGAAATAAGAACGTTCTACTAAATGAAAGCCAGCTGTTGGACTTTCAAATATAGTGCGTAGGCAATGTTTATGATCAAGTGGGCGAGTACCATTAAAGTTGAATTTGTGAGACAATGTACAAAGTGAATAAGCAAACAAGCGAAACAAGAGAACAATTGCTTAATCATGATGCTATTTATGTTTAAAATATGAAGCAGTTTTCTCTGATGTAAGAAATTCAGTAGGAAATGATTCCTTAATTCTGGGATAATTTATATACACATATACTACATACATATATATATCTATATATATATATATATATATATATATATATATTATAACTAATGTTTCATATAAACACTGATTATCAAGATGCACTTCTGCAAATTATTTATAATTTTGTTTTTCAAATACTGATTGCATCATTTTAATATAAATGGTTCAGCGAGAAATTTCTAATTGGTTCTATTTTACTTTCAATTAGCTATGTATTTTGTATTTCTCTCTTTAATTAATTTCTTCTCGAGTAGTTGAAGTTTGCTCACCCGTTTCGTACTTGAATGCTCTTTAGAATGAAAGTATCTTTTTATATAAATAGTGAATAAATACGTATTTAAAAAGATTTTGAGTGCTAATTGTAATATAGAAAAATGATAATATGAGTTAATATGCAATCAAAAGAGATTTTGATAAAATATTGTTTGACACACACACACACACACACACACACACATATATATATATATATATATATATATATATATATATATATATGTATGAGTTTATCCGTTAATTTTGATGTTGAGATTTATGAATAAGTTATTTAAGGGCGATATATCAAACAAAGAAAAAACAAAGATTTATAAAATAATCTTTAATTTCAAACGTTTTGACATACAATTTGATGTCATCATCAGTGGATATTGAAATTAGTATATTACATCTAAAAATGTGTACACATCACAGAATTTAGAGTAGAGCTGGGTCTAAAAGTTTGCGGGTAACAAGGTCCGCTACTGATAACTCAAAAACAAGTAAAGTTAAGAATTTTTATCAACAATATTTGAATCTAGAAGGGAAATTGAATAACTCAAAGACAAGTAAAATTAAGAATTTTTTAACAACGTGGACGGAAAAAGATGTATAATCAGCCATCACATTAATTCTTAAGACGGTGCTATCGGGAAATAAACGGCAACGTTTGAAAATCCATAACAATAGTACGTTCTTTTGTTCTTTTTTTTTTTTTGTTTGTGAGAACTGTTGTTTAGTATACGAGACCTTAATATAATATTAAGTATACCTTAATATAATTTTAAGTATACGTTATTTCATTGTTTTATAAGATTTATTATTAATTTTAAGTTTAATTGAACTGAAATTGACTGTTCAATCAAACTTAAAATTAATTATTAATTTTAAGTTTGATTGAACAGTCGATTTTATATAACTCTATAGAAGCTTACACGTGGATGTGGTAAAAATGACCAACTGAACCTTTGCCCTTGCAAAGGTGTAAACAATAAAAAATAGTAAATACGAAAGTAAATTAAGGGGTTGATTCTGCCGTAAAATACACCAATCGTATGTTGTGTAGCAGTTTTCATATGAAGTGGTACTAAAAGCTGTCAAAATTCTAGGTGGTTGCTGTGCATTCAGACGTTTTAGGTAGAAAAACTAACCTGGAAAACGCACAAACGTCGAAAAACGATGTTATCATAACTGGATTTTTGAGGTATTGCTTGATACATATAAGTGAAGTTGCCGTTTATGCGTAAAACGCCTGATTGCCCAGCATTTTGTATGAAAACTAAAACGTAATATAGCCTTGCCATAACAGTCAGATAGTTGCTTGTTTGATATGTGTTATTTGTTGCGATATAATTGGTTTGGTTTCTATACGATAATGGCTCAAAGTGAAATTGAAACTTTGTGCCCCGCCCTACCCTACATTTTAAATATATAGCAATTTATAATTATTAACTCTTAAGACGCTGAAATAAAAATGCAGTGAAGAAGTCGTGAGTAACAAAGTATTTTAATACTTTATGTTATTTCTTACGAGAAACTATTGGTTTCAAATAAATGCTTATGTGAGTGCTAGAGGAAATATAATATCGTTTTTGTAGAACACGGCGACAATAAAGGAAATCTGTTGAATATATAAACTGACAGAACGTTGTCGTTCCGAAGTTGCCCGCCAAAGTTAGCATATTCCGCGTCTAATGAATTCTTGAACTTGTAAAGTCTCCACAATAAATTCGAACATTTGTGCGCAATTACAAAGGGATAAGATATCCAGACAGTATTATTTCGGACCCCGGTATCAACTTCAGTTGCACCATTACGACGCTTGTATCTCGCTTGTACATCTCGTTCGTACCGTAACGACTTATTCGAATATTAAAACGCATAACCCGAAAAATGTTCGCGGATTCGACAGACCGTTTTTATACGTTCCTCCATTTTCGCGGAAAACTCATCCGGAAACGGCAATACAGCCAGTCAAATAAAATTTATACTTCCCGTTAAAGTGCGGGCAGATGTTCTAATTGGTGTAATTGAACGACGCCAAACCAAACTCATTTCTAGTTTTAATATTCTTTATGATGTATTTACTGGGGTCGCAATTGCCGCGGGAAATCCTCTCAAGACATTTCTAAGACGATCTTAACAATGACGATTCCAGATGTCGATATTCTGTTATGGGTCTCTTTGAGCATTAGTATTTTGTTTCTTCAATTTTGTCGACACATTATCGCGTCATAGCTATTACTAAATGTTATTATTCACTGTTTCTCGTAAGTTTCGGAGCTTTAGAAAATAGATCATTATAATCTTGTTTTCATGGATACGTATTTTTATTAATGATTTTTTGCTAAACTAAACAACTACAGTCTTCATATAAGACAAACAATAATAAACACTTATAGCTCGAGGTAATTATAATTAAATAAAAATAGCGAATGTACAATTCGATTTTTGTGAGGCTTTAATTGAAAACAAAATTAGTATCAAACTTCTTGAAGAATATAGCCCCAAAACATAGAACATATTTATAAATAAAAAACTAAATAAATGATGTTTTGAGAAAAAAGAGCAAAAAAAAATATCAAAAGATATAATAATAATAATATTAATAATAATGGGTAGTACTGCCCTAGAGCTGGTCCGTAAGCTGAGTTAAACTTCAACTCGATTCAGGGAAGAATAGTGTAAGATTTTCTATTGCCATTTTACACCGCTTTGCCCGAAATCGACTATTTTTCAATGAAAACTTAATTTTGATTTATATAACTTTAAAATAGTCCGCACTCCAATTAAAGTTGCTTATAGAAATAACCTGGCAAAAATTCTATTTGTTTTTTAGAATTTTATAAATCAGCAATAAATGAATCGAAAGTAACAATTTGTGTCATGTTTTATTTAAATTTCGACGCTCTACATAACAGATTTCTTATAATTTTTCATTAAATCTATAAGTTATTCGAGCTCAAATTTTAAATATTCTATAATTATTTTGTAAATACTTTTATTTATACTTTATTTTACAAAATATATCAAATTTTAGTCGTAATTTTTTTTATTTATGATCAAAATAAGCAAACAAAATTTTGAATATATGTGATTTGTCGCTGAGTTATGAAATTCTAAAAAAAAAACAAAATTTTGTTCATGTTATTTCCATAAGAAACTTTGGTGAAGTGTGCACTATCTTAAAGTTAATATTAACAGTTAGAAATTTCACAGATTTTTTTTAATCAATTTGGGCGCATTGAGTCCCTGGGATTTGTGTGCTAAGTTATATATAAAAAACATTTTTAAATTTTTTGAAAATTTTTCCATGATATTTCCATACAAAACTATGATTGAATTGCGCACTATCTAAAAGACAATATTAAGAGCTAAAACTTATAGTGGATTTTTTTTATCAATTTGGAAGCATTTGAGCCCCTGGGAGCAAGGAAATTCCAAAATGTCCATATTATGGACCACCTTATATATATATATATATATATATATATATATATATATATTTATAAAGAATTGATGAAATTAAAATTTTAGTCATCTAATTACGATAAATTATCCAATAAATAAAACACACATTTTATAAGATGAGCTCATTCTCCTCACATACTGTTTTGAAAACTATTTACACTTATTTTTTAATTATTAATTATTCAATAAACTCAATTCTTGCATCAAACGTTTTTGCTGCCATTTGTAGTTTATTATTTATTTGAATGTTATATTAAATAAATATTCCGTTAATTAAATAGCTACTTTAGTAAATGAGCTTTATTCAAAGTATGTTTAAACTCTTGTAAAGAAATTAGCCCATATTTAACTACAGCAGGTGAAAGAATAAAGTAAAACAGAAATATAAAACGTTTTCAATTAAACATAATAACTTTCATTTATAGTTAATTACGTAAGTTTAGTATTTTCATTTGTAATTATTGTTTACAAGCTCTTTGAAAACTCAGCGAGGTGGTTTACAAGGAAATAAATCTGGATTCTCCGAATATGAACAGTACGAATCAATATGGAAAAGTGAAATAATTAATCGAAGAATTGATGAATTTTCCGTTGGAAAGTTTCGGAAGCATTATCATTAAAAGTTGTTTCGATTATGTCGGGCGCTATTACAATAGCTATTACATGGCGCGACCGCATTCAGCGTGCGGCGCCAGTTCGCGGACCGCAAAAGGTGGAAAGCGCGGGAAATCTTCGCTAACTTTGTATATTTAATTAAATTAGATTAAAATAAAGTTTCTCAACGAAACAAATTATCCCGAGAGCACTGCAGTCTGGCGGTTTCCGCTTTTCTATGAATAATTGTATCTGCACGAGCATAAAGCTTAATAATGGTGCATTATGTATTTATCGCCTTATACGCATTCTTAAACTGGATAGGACGATATAGTGGAAAAAGGGGATAAAAAGAGGATTTAGTATGAAAAGGCCGATTTAGTGTAGATATAAAACTTTTTATATCCGTACTTGCTCCATTTGAGTGATTGTGTTTTATTGAATTTTAATATTTCATATACCCAGGTATATAAAATAATAAATATATAAATATTTTTACGTTAATTTAAAATTATTTTTTCTCTTATTAAAATAATTATATTTCTTCAACCATGGTTTATTTTGATACTTTTCAAAACAATTCGCAGATGCGATTGCGCTTGCTTATTGAAAAGAGATTAGAATCAGACTCGACAAGTATAACTAGATATGTATTAACTAACGCAGAAAACTACAGTTCCGACACCGTCTGCATAAAATGCAAAAACGTGCTTCATTAAGCAAATGGAATATTGAAAATCTGTCGATAACATAACACGATTGGGACAGACCCCAATAGCACTTATTGATTTACGTAGAATGTAAAAATATAATACAAGTATAATTTATTACTTAAATAAACTATCATTGAATAGTCCTAAAACTGTACCGAGTATTTAAGAAAATGTTGAATGAAATAAAAAAGATTTGACAGGTAATTAATTTTTCATATGGTAAGTTATAGTAATCGCAAATAAATCGAAAATGAAAATTTTGTATAGTTATCTTTACGTTTCAAAGTTTTCGACATACCTTAGGAAAAATGGATAAATGTGTGTGTAGGGGATAGTCCTCGAGTGCCGGACAACTAAGTTTTTTTATAAATAAATCAAAAAATATTTTACGAAATGTTTATTAAATTATGACTTATGTTTATCTAACATAAGTCATAATTTAATAAACATCAAAGTTAAAAATCAAACTAAATTAACAAAAACGCAATCTTTGTTGAACAATAATTAATACTATCAATCAAACTTTGGTAATAAAAAATATGATTTTATAAAGTAGCACCTAGTACCGGACATTTCAAAATAACCAGCATTGAACACATATGTAGCCATTTCCACACTCTGGAATATCTGCATGTTTGTGTTTGACGAATATTCTTAGATATTGCAAAAAAATCACTAATTTTACACCCTTTTGGCGGGGCCACACCGATGCTCTCAGCTGGAGCACTTATCATAAGACTTTCATTCTTTGACTAGAAAATACGAAAAATGGGAGTATGTACTGACCATTAGCACTCATACAGTACAAATTTAAATAATTAAAATAAATTACATCAATTCTCCCAAGAAATATCAATATGTTTACTTCCGGCGCTAAGGGACGTTCATTTGGTGGTACCTACTAAAATTGTTTAAAATATCTAATAATATTCTACCATTTTACGGATAACAATCAAGTACTACTTTTATTTTTGAATGCCACTAAAATATAAATGCATAAATACACTAGAATTACTTTCATTAATATTTAGATGACGCCGTGTTTTTGCGCCTAAAACAACAAGAGGTTGCTCCCGCCGTGGCCGTGTGCGTCACAGGAGAGTCTTGGCGCGTGATCCTGCACCTGTGTGCCCCCCTCGCCCATTTCACTTGTATTTTGAAATAAAAAGATTTATACTCGATTAAATAATACGTGTTAAATAGAGTGTCCGGCTTTAGGTGCCGATCGGCGTTACGGGACTTTCACCTATATGTATATAGGTGCAGGTACCGTTTTTCGTCGACGATTTCGAAGATTAAAAATGATTGATTGATTAAAAAAACATTCAATTCCTATTAATGAGGAGACATGTTGATAAGATTTCACCAAAGGCAAGTCCACTCGTTTTCAAATATTCAGTTTGTCAGAGAACGAAGCATCCGATTTGAATGATATTGAAAACATTTCATTCGTATTGACGGAAAGAAAAAGTGACAAATCATTTTTTGAAGGCAGGTTCAACAGTTTTGGTGGTCAAAATGAGCATTAGACATATACACATAAAATTATGAAATATTTTATAGAGATTTTCCGTGCCAAGATTTATAATGTTTAACCGCTAAACTTCGATACTGTCTTACATGCTTCGACATTTCGTCTCTAAAACAGCTACGCAGCGCGATCGCTCTAAAAGAAAAAAAAGAAAAGAAAGTAAAGAAAGAAAAAAAAGAAAAGAAAGTAAAGAAAGAAAAAAAATAAAAACTAAAATCTTTCAAAAAAACTAGTTTTGTCAAAATTAAAAAAAATAAAGCTTTAAAAATGTTAAACTTTAGTACGGGAAGTTCCAGCAATTTGCCATAAGACACAATGCACAACTAGTTACTTGTTGATTTTCCACTAATATAATTATAAACTAATATTGCAAAAGTACACATACAATCTCGTACGAACGCTAACAGAAAATACAGTTTTTGTTGTATAAATCTGAGTTAAGTGTAAAATAGAAATAATATTTTGAAATTCTAGCCGGCGTGCATTACGCGAAGGAATACAGTAGGAATTGCATTCTACAATACTGCGCTCACGTTGAAACCCGTAATTGCAAAAGAACCCAAGCTAGCGCTCCACTTCCTGTGCAATAACGCTACGTTATAATCTACCTTGGGAAAACGTGACAGTATTTACATTTTTAAATATTTATGCTGCGTTTCAAATAACCTAACATTTTACGATTACTTTTATTCTGCTCGAAATAATATGTGTGTATAAAAAAAACAATTATTGTAATACCTTATGGAACGGAGAGGAAATAAAATTTGACGAAATGACAAATAACATTTTTTACGCGCGACCACTTTATGACCTTATAGGTATATAGATCATGGTTGTCAGAAGAATCTTATTAAATAAATAATTTTACAGAAACCACCACCATGGTATATATATATATATATATATACATATATATATATATATATATTCTTATTTTTAATATAAATATGTTCTTACCTCTAATATTGACGTTATGCTAATATTTGAGAGAACCGCTTTCTCTGCTGTATTATAATAGGGGTGTTTCAATGCGATAGAGAGGGAGGGTAAATTAGGCGAGATTTACTGTGTGCTCATAATCAAATTATTGTCTTCTCGGGAGAATGCCGAAAACAACGCAAATGCACTGAAATGGTTATGAGCTCGAGGTTATAAAGTTGCAGTGTGTATTCTAAACCCATAATATAAAACGACATTTGTTTACTATTAGTTTAGGTGTTGGTTTCAATATAATTGTTTTATATAACCATACTACTTATTGTTCATTTATTTATCGTATTAACTAATACATAAACTATAACCCTGATTGTAGGGGAGACTGGGTACGTTTGTGCCAGGGTACGGTAGAGACAGTCGTCAGAAAGATGAAGTATGATTGTTCGAACAAGTTCACATTATTGCTTTTAGTCAGTGTCTTATATTAACACGATCTGACCGCATTGCTTTTAAAGAGTCAATAGTAAGTTTTCATGTTCGAACTGTTTTTATAATATTTGTTAATTGTATACACATATATCACTTTATTTATAATTTTGCTGTAAGTTGAACATTAGTAGTTATTTACCTTACCAATATATATTAGATTCCATATTCATTATATTTGAATTTGAAAGAAAGGGTAGGGCAGGCCACAAAGGTCCATGCAATTATATTGTGAAAACCAAACAAATATATCACAACAAATAACACATATCAAACTCACAACTTTCTGATCATCATCAGTAAACCTCCTAGCTAATTCATCATATTAAACATGCGTTTTCAAAAATTTGTTATCTGGCCCTTTTGATCTGGTATTTCATCAGAAATATTCATCAGCAGAGTTGGAATAACTATTTATTTAATTTATCTCTTGTGAAATAGTTTTCTTAACTCAATTTACTTTTTTATTTACTATTTTTTATTGTTAACTTTGCTAGGGTAAAGGTTGAGTAATTCAACTTGAGTTGGTTCTTTTTACCCCACCCACGTGTAAGCTTTTATAGAGGTTATATGAAAAAACTGTTGCATCTAGCTTAAATATATCAATACATCTTATAAAACATCTTATAAAACAATTAAATAACGTATACTTAAAAACTATATTAAGGTCACGAAAATTAAACCACTCATTACAAAGATACAACGAATTAAAATACGTTTGTTATGGATGATATATGAAAAACGATGATTATCTAAAATGTTATCTAAAAAGAATTTTTTTAAATATAACTTCACAATAATAATATATCCTAAGAAACAATTGAATAACGAAAAATTATATTAAGGTCTAGTAAACTGAACAACAGTGCACATAAAAAAATAACAGCGGAAGAAAATACTTTGTTCTGAATTTTCAAAAATTGCCGTTTATCTCCCGATGGCAACGTCGCAAGAACCAAGGTGATAGCTGGTTATACATCTTTTTCCCCCTACTTTCAAATATTCTTAAACTTCACTTATTTTTGAGATATTAGTGCATGTTGTTTCACTCTACCCTATAATAAATACTAACTATGTATTTTATTATATCAAGATTGGTTGCTCGGTTTCGAAAATTAGCAGTTGTGTATGATAATTATTATTTGTAATAATTATTAATTGTGAAAAGTATATTATTTTTATATATTTCTCACCATTTAATTTCTGGATTTTTCGATTTCGGCATCCGTTATCATTAGTTACAATTCAAATAAAAAATAAAATTAATAAGATTGAATGAAAATGAAAATTATCATTTTTTGAAAGTTATCTAATTCTGTATATTATTTACAGCGCGTGTGTGTAGTATTTGATGCAAATGACGAAATTAGTATAAATTATGCTAGTATAATGTAAAAAGCTAAATATTATAAACTATACTAAATTGGTAAGTTGTTTAATATATTCGTTCCTCATAGACATATATCTTGGCGCTCATCTGACAAGATATAACTTAAACCTACATAATTCTATATTTAAGCCTTCTATTTATAATCCCGTGCATGTAAAGTGGATCAGTTTAGAGATATGAGCTAACATTAATTCCGGTTATGAATTACACACAATGCGCGTCCTGTGTGACAGTATTTATAACATTTCCGTTTGCACTAAAAACTAATATAGTCCCAAAGGATTCCGGCGCAATGTTTGACAAAAACCGACTTATATAGCAAAAATATTGGCCATTGCTCCGTTGCCAAAACTGCTGGAGTGAATTTGCCAACTATGCCTTGATGTAGTGAAATTTTAAACAGTTTATATTGGCAAAAATATAAGTTTCGGTAGTTTCATTCTAGGACGTCAAATAAATATAATATTAAATAAATATTATGAACTGCTTCATAATACATAGAGTGTATGTGCAAGAATGGAGCAGAAAAAGTTTCACTGCACAGAGCAAATTTGCTAGGCAGCGTTCGGCGTAAATTAACGTCTTGCGAAATAGAACGCGTTAATCACAGTTCTTGCTGGTCGCATGTGATTTTGTGGTACATTTACAAAATGTGTCTCATCTAAAAAGATACACTATTTCTTCTTACTAACTTACTGACTTTATATTATTAAAATAAAAATACAATTTAATTATATTTACTCGTACAAGCAATTTTCAAAAAATGTGTAAAGTGTAAAAATTGTAGTATAAAATTTTAATTATATTATACATACGATACTGGGTTATAATTTTGTCATAGTGTAGAGCGGGGCTTAGGATTCGCGGGTAAAAATTTTCACCACCGATATCTCAAAAACAAGTGAAGTTAGGAATTTTTCAACAATAATATATGAAACTAGAGGCCAATATATGTATAACCAGCCATCACTTTGATTCTTACGACTAACGAATATCGCTAACAGGAGGTAAACGGCAATGTTTGAAAATCCATAACAAATACTATTTTCTTTCGTTGTTAGTTTTTTTTGGTTATGAGCACTGTGGTTTATTTGCAAAACCCTATATAATATAATATTTAAGTATTTGTTACTTAAATATTTTAATAAGATGTATTGTTATTTTTAAGGTAAATTCAACTTTTTTATGTAATACCTTACATGTGGGTGGGGTAAAAAGAATGAACTAAACCCTACCTTAGAAAATAATGAATAAAAAAAAGTAAACTAAGTTTAGAAAAAGTAATTTAATAAAGATAAAATAAATAATTAGTTATCTTAAATCTGTTGGTGAATATTTTTGACTGAATATTAGACCAAGGTTATTTACAGTGTTTCTGAGAGTATGTACACCAGAAATTAATATTTTACATTGGTTAAATAATGTAGCAATTATTTCGTAATATTTCTTTAAAATTGATGATTAAACATTGGATTTGTTTACTCCGCCTATAGGGTAAAAATGACCTACAAATTTGTGAAAAAAAACATAAAAAACACCTTTCTACAATGATAAATTAGCTGGGAGTTTTACTGATCATAGTCAGATAGTTGTTTGTTTGATATGTGTAATTTGTTGTGATTATGGTTTGTCTTTCACAATATAATTGCTCTAAGTCAAATTGCACCTTTGACTGTGTCAGATTGCACTCCGCTTTACCCTATGCAAAACCACTATGCAAAAATTTAATTTAGAGTTTTAAGATTTTTCAAAGTAAAGATTATCATGTAAGCTATTATTATATTTATATTATTATATATTAATATTTGCATGAAAATATAATAAAAATGTAAGCTTTCAAATGAATTCTAATTTTATCTTATAATTAAAAATAAAACTGTTATAATTTGTCAATTGATTTGAGGTAGAGTTTTTTTGTCTGTAAATAATTTAAGTAAATATAAATAATTGTTCCTAAAATTTATTTATAAAATTAAAAACAGACCTTATAAATGTTTTCTACCATCTTATGACTCCAATAAGATATCTCATGTAACAAGTGAGACTGTAAGATATTTTTTATGTTTGTTAATTATCAAGGTAGAGTTTTTTTATTTAATTATTCACAGAGGTAAGATTCATAACTAGTAAATTGATTAGCTGATAATATTCTAAGCTAATTTAAAATGGAATATCGTAGTTACCTATTTAAAAACAATTCTATTTTCACAGCATTTAAATGAGATGAAAGTAAATTTAAATATTGCGTTTTTACATTCATGTTTATTGCGATTTTAAAGGGCATTAAGACGTTCAAAAATTATAGTTTTGTATGAATTTGTTTAATTTGATTTAAGTTAAAAGAAGTATAAATTTATAATAAAATGTATACAAAATTGAAAATGCTATAACACATAAAAAACAACCGTTTCCTATAGAGCGCAAAATCGAAACGATAAGAACGTATAATTATAACACGTCAAATAGCACACTTTGATGCAAGTTGAATTGATGTGACAGTAATTCAAAGTGCTTACGAGAATATCTTATCTGAACGGAAAGTTTTCCAATTGTTGAGCGAGCGGCTCTGGTGCAAGAGTTCTACCCGCAGAGCTTGCCGCCTCCCAGGCCCGACTCCGTAGCCCTAGCCCAAGCCGTAACTCGTAGCCCGCCGCCGCCAGTCGCTATACCGCGCTGATGTAGTAATTATTTCCTGGCTAATAACTGATTCATGATAAGCGAGATATTTATTAAAAGGAGGACTATTTACATCGTCGTCTGTCCCAGATGAAGGCGGCGGTTGACAGCACAACCATTCGTCATTGTTATGCAATGCTCTCTTTCTCTCCCTCTTTGCAGGGTTCTCTATTAATTACAAATGTAAAGTGCGAGTGACTTGTGAATTTCATTTCTGTTATGTAAATTTAATAATGCATTATGGTTTTGAATAGCAAAGAATGCAATTTATTTAATATACGAGGTGTGTTCGAGAAGTGAATGCAGTTATTATTCCAGAATTTTCTTCATTTATTCAGTCAGTATTATATTATTCAACTATATTATACTAGTAATTCTGTTATATTTATCTCTGTATTTCCATATCTCTCTTTATACACAAACATACATATCTGTACACATAAATACATAAATACGTTTTACATGCATACATTTATTTAGGATACTTAATTTTGGTGTTTTATTAAATACTTTTATATATACTCATAAAATATTGAAAAGCATTCATCAAATACAAAAAAGCAGATTTTAAAAAATCTCTATTTTTATACGTTTCTACATATAATTTTAGGTCTTCTTCATTGAATATGAACAACTTGAAAAAAAAGCATTATATATAATTATGGTATTTCTTAATAATGCTTATTTTCCACGCTTTACCTTTATCATATTTAAAATTATATGTCGAAACGTATGCAAATTTTTTTTTCCTAAAATCTATTTCTCTTACGTTTGATGTTATGCCTTCCAAGATTTTATAACACACACTCATATATATATATATATATATATATATATATATATATATGCATATAAAAAAATTAATTTAAGTTTTTGATATATATATAGATATGTATATATATATATATATATATATATATATATAGTTTGTCTTTTTAGTTAAATCTCTTTCTTTTTATTCTTGATATGTTCATATTTAGTTTTTAACGTTACTTTTTCTGTTTCTTCTTCAAAATTGTAGAATCACTGATGATAATGTAGAATTTTACGTCGAAACGTATGGAAAAATATATGTTTTAAAAATTTTTACTTTAATTATTTTTTACTTGATGTTACGCCCTTCGAGAAATTTATCATATATTTCAATATCAAATTTGAACACCTTCAACATATATTTCAGATGATTAACTAACATTTTAAATTTTCGAGCTGAAATAATATAGTAAATTCATGGTCAAATTACGTTAACATATATAATAATTTGTGTACGTATATATAACCATAAAGATAATCAATATTCACAATTCGATTTGCATAGTACATATACGAGGGACAATCGACAACCTAATTAGTTCATTGCATCGTTTAGTGACATACTACACATTATATGCTGATGTTCAATTGTACTTACGCATTGGCGTTGAAATTTGCATGAATTTGTCAAATATAAACTTGTAAATGAAAATAAATCGCCAATTTTAATTCAGTGACTTATCCAATTTTTATTATTACAGATATTTGAAACGAATAAATTTTACAATAAATATATATTATTTAGTCATATGACTAACATTCAGGATAAAAGCAGTAAACAACTAGTGGTGCATGGCATCGTGCTTTGAGGCAAATTGCTGGAATTTTCCGTACCAAACACTAAAATTAAAAAAAAACTTTTTTTTAAAACTTTGAAATAATTAGATTTTTGAGAATTTGACATCTTTGAAAAATTTGAATTTTTTTATACCCTGAATTTTTTTAAAAAACTTTTTCAAAATCAATCACGCTTTATTATTTTTTACTTTATTTATCTACGACAGTATTATTTTTTTACTTTTTTTATTGGCTTTCCGGAAACTGTCTTTCCAAAAAGTTCACCAATTTTTGATTTCGTCAATACAAGTAAAATCTTTTTTGATGCATTATAATTGGACGCTCCGTTCTCTCAAGAACTGAAGTACCATTTTTGGCACTTTTTGCCCCGTATCTTCGAATCGGCTAATCTTGCTTTTGCCAAAAACTAATCAGCACGTCTCCTTATCAATAAGAATCGAATATTTTTTTGAATCATCAAAATCGGTTGATTTGTGTTATCCAAATCGTCGACGAAAATTTGTATCCGCACACACGCGCACACATAAACACACATACATTCATATTTTCTAACAATAAGGTATACCAAAATGTTCAAAAACCTTTGAATCGTGAAGATATATGAAAAAATTCATTAATTCCTATTCTTACGATGATGTCATTGCAAGATTAATCTGCACAAGCTGTCATAAATAACAAAACAAAATGTAAATAGTGGTGCATGGCATCATACCTTAAGACAAATTGATGGAACTTCCCGTGCCAAAAATTAAAACTTTAAAAAAATATATAAATTTTCTTTAATTTATCGAAGATATGCCAAATGTTCCGTTTCATTTTCGATTTTTTGCAATTACTATAACTTACGAAGTTAATAAAGAAAAATTTATCGTCTCAGACATGGAGCTGCCTTTTCGAGTAAGCATCTTTATAATTATTATTATCATTTTGCATAGAAATCGTCTTGACATATAAGGTAGAAACACGAATTTAATAATTGACAACTCAAGATGTATTAATATGAATCAAATGAAGTATTTATGAACATATTTTTTAGTAACTCACGTGAGATTTGAATTAAAAACTTCGTTGGCACAGTAGACGAAAGTCCTTGATTTCTTTTTATTGCAGGTAATAAAGGTATGTCCCAGGAGAACAAGTGCAAAAAATTCTAATATAATATTTTACGAGTTGAAGAAAAACTTTCATATAATGAAAATGTAGTGAATAGTTTGACTATTGCGATCTGTCAAATATTGAATTATTTATTAAAATTTACGGAATAATATATTCGATAAAAATAGATTGAAGATAACATAATTAGTAATGTAATTTAGAAGAAAATTTCAATATGAATGTTATATCTTTGTGGAATTAAGATATAGAACTAAGTAGGGTAGAACTTAAGGTCTGCGGGTAAAAAAGTCCACTACAGATATCTCAAAACCCAGTAAAGTAAAGAATTTTTTAACAACAATATTTAAAAGTAGAGAGTAAAATATGTATAAACAGAAACCACTTTGATTCTTACAACGTTGCTATCGGTAGAAAAAATGAATTCAAAATCCATAACAAAAGTACTTTCTTTTGTTGTTAGTGTTTTTGGTTGTGAATACTGTTGTTTAGTTTACGAAATCTTAATATAATTTTTAAGTATACGTTATTTAATTGTTTTATAAAATGTATTATTAATTTTAAGTTCGATTCAACCATTTTTTATATATCCTCTATAAAAGCTTATACCTTAGTGAGGTAAAAGGGACCAACTAACTTAACCTTTACCCTGGCAAAGATGTAAAAAATAAATATTAGCAAATAAAAAGTAAATTATGCTGAAAAAGCAATTTTACAAAAAAAAAAAAAAAATAAATAAAAGCTATTTTATTAAATTAGCTATTTCTGATAAAATACCAGATGAAGGTTAATTAACGTGTTATTTCTGTAAAAAATGCATGCATGATATTTATTTATTTATTTTACATGAGTTGAGTGATTTAGCAATTATTTTGTGAAAACTTTTTGAAATTAAAATAAAACATTGAACTTGTTTGTCCTCTGGCCGTTCCAATTTAACCCGTCTATGGGACAAAAAGGACCAGGTTACAAATTTTTGAAAAACAGCAAAAAAAAAACACTTCTAGAATCATCATTAGCTACAATTTTTACTGATCAGATAGTTTTGGTTTGATATGTGTTATTTCTTATGATATAATTGTTTTGCTTTTCACAATTTAATTGCTCGAAGTCAAATTGGACCTTTGTGCCCCGCCCTATCGTATAATATTTATAAAACAACTTTTGCTATTATTTATGTGTATAAGATACGATAATTTTAAAAGTCTTCAAAAAATAAATCCGTACTGTATGATATACTACGATCCTAATCCATTTCTGGAACTTTTTAATACTTTTGAGTACTTTAGGGTTTTGCCATAAACTGTCTTCGTTTCGTTCAACCCCATCGAATATGTATACAGACGGTGGCATTTTAAACGCCCCGCTTTTCTGCCGTCCTTCATTCCCGCAACCCTTACCGACTGCATACTACTGGGACAGATAAAAAGAAAGTTGTCTTGGTTAGCTTTCCTCGCAACCTTTTCATTTAGTTTTGTCTATTTTTACATTTTCATATTAAATTCTCACCTTTCTTTGACCTCCCAGTCGCGGCATTCATTGAACTTCATAATAAAGGAATAGTCATCCGAGAAACTTGAACGGATCTGAATAATACGATTTAAGTTATAACTAGCTTATAAAATGATAAGATATTCTATCGGTGGAAGTAGATTACGCAACTTAATAATTTATAGAATCGAAGAAGACGGTCAAGTGCAACTTTATCATGTACATTCCTTTGTGACTAGTAAGTTTTACGATTACAGAAATAAAATTATTAATTTTAATATAAAATACAATGATGTTATATCTAGGGTAGAGCGGGGCTTAAAAGTCGAACATCTCTAAAACGAGTAAATTTAGGATTTTATTAACAATAAAATTTGAAAGTACACGGAAGAAGATCGACTCTCCTATGACGAGATCAACACCCACATTGCAAATTTTTTAGGCAAAGTATTTTTTTGTTAGTCTTTTTGTTAGTCTTTTTGTTTTTGAACACGGTTGTTTAGTTTACGATAATTGAATATAAATATTAGGAATACTTCATTTAATAGTTTTATTATTATAACCTCTAGAATACCTTACATGTGGCTGGGGTACCACCTGAACCTTTATACTGGCAAGGCGTAAACAGTAAGAAACTAGTGAATAAGTATGTAAAAGCAATTTTACAAAAAATAAATCAAATTAATTGTTAATACTACTCTGATAATAAATTGTTATGATAAAGAATCGATATGAAGGTTTTATCCAGTTCGATCTTTATAAAAAATGTGCCTATAACACATGCATTTTAAATAGAATACTTTATTTGTAATAATTGTATTTCAATAAACAATGAGTCTGATTATGATAAATTGAACAGTAATACCTACTACAGCAAGATTTATTATTAAGTAACAGTTGATATTTTTTATTGATTATGTTTAAAATACATATTTAAATTATAATTTTTAATTTTGTTGTTCAAGCTAATACTTAAACTAATCATATTGATTAAATAATAACTATTATTCCATAAAACCTCTTTTAAATTGAAAATAAAATGGTGGATCGTTTTGCCCCTTGGCTGTCCCTTTTTACCCTGCCTCTGGCTTACCAAGTGACAGATTTTTGAAAAATAGCGAAAAAAACAGTTATACAATAACGAATTAGCAGTTTCATAAAAATCTCTGACGAATGAACCTGAGGTTCTCCTAGTTAGATTATTTAGAAATTCACTAAAAATGCGTAATGAATATAAAAGTCTTGGCTACAAAAGCTAATCATTTGTTAATCTGTAAGGTAGGGCGGGGCACTAAGGTCCAATTTGACTATAAGCATTTATATTGTGAAAAACAAACCAACTATATTACATAAATAAACAACTATCTCACTATGATTCAGTAAAAGTCCCAGCTAATTCATCATCGTAGAGACGTTGCTGTTTTTCAAAAATTTGTCTTCTGGTCCTTTTTGCACCATAGGCGGAAAAGTATAGAACGGCCAAAGGGCAAACAGGTCCAATGTCTTATTTATAATTTTGAAGAGATTTTACTGAAACTAGCAACAATGCAAAAAATTAATTTCATAGGCATATTTTTTACAGAGATAAGACTTTATATAACCTTGATATGGTATTTCATCAGAAATATTCATCAGTTGAGGTAAATAAACTATTTATTTAATTTGTCTCCTGCAAAATAGCATTTTTTAACTGAATTTACTTTTTTAACTTCTCGTAGGGTAAGTTATAGTAATCGCAAAAAAATCGAAAAAGAATTTTTTTATATATCTTTATGTTTCAAAGGTTATTGAATATTTTGGCATACCTAAGAAAAATGGATGTGTGTGTGTGTGCGTGTGTGTGTGTGTGCGGATACAAATTTTCGTCGACGATTTCGGGAACACCGATCAACCGATTTGAGTATTTCAAAAAACATTCGATTTGTATTAATAAGGAGACAAGCTGATTAGTTTTTGGCAAAAGCAGGTCTAGCCGTTCCGAAGATACGGGGCAAAAAGTGCCAAAAATGGTAACTCAGTTCTAAAGAGAACGGAGCGTCCGATTAAAAGAATTCGAAAAACATTTTACTTGTATTGACAAGATGAAAAATTGATCATGAAGGCAGGTCTAGCGGTTTCAGAGATCTAATGAAAAAAGTAAATAAAAATGCCATTTGGCGGTCAAGAATGATCATTAAACATACGCACATCAATTTATCAGATATTTTATAGAGATTTTAACAATAAGTATAAATTTTGTTTACTTTGCTATGGCTTCCGCGCTTTTTGACATATCATCTCTATGCAGTCAAAGCAGTACGATTGCTCTGAAAAAAAGTTCAAAATTATGTCAAAATAAAGAAAAAAAAGTTTTTTCAAAAAAAAGTAATTTTTGTCAAATTTCTAGTTTCTCAAAAATCTAATTTTTTCGAAATACATTTTTTTCAAAAATATTAATCGTTTTCAAAGAAATAATAATTTTTGGTACGAAAAGTTCCAGCAATTTGCCTTAAGGCACGACGCCATGCGCCCCACTAGTTATTTACTATTTTTCATTGTTTACATCTTTACCCCACCCACGTGTAAGCTTTTACAGAGGTTACATTAAAAAAACTGTTGACTTTAACTTAAAATTAAAAATACATCTATACAATTTAATAACATACACTTAAAAATTATATTCAGGTCTCGCAAATTATACAACAGTGCTCCCAACCAAAAAACATAACAACGAAGGTAAATACTTTTGTTAAGGATTTCCAAATATTGCCGCTTATCTCCCGATAGCGACGTCGTAAGAAACAAAGTAATGGTATACATCTTTTTCCCACAACTTTTACATATTGTTGTTAAATTTGTTTTTACTTTACTTGTTTTTGAGATATCGGTTGTGAATCATTTCAGCCTATAACCAACTAAATTTTTACTAAAATAAAAAGTCTTGATAATATTGTTGAAAAATTGAATTCAATTTACAAAAAATGTAACTGTTATTTTATTGATATTTAAAAAACGCAATGTTTGAATTCATTATTAAAATTAAATAATTTTTATTTGGAAAATTCCATTATAACGTAATAAGCATTTCATAAAGAACAAGAATAACAAATACAATAGAGTAGGAATTACTAAAATAATAATAATCTAGTATATTATATACCATTAAAATCGCATAATCCCCTAAATGCGATCCTGTGAAATGGCACTAGTTTCATATCGGATATCATATTGGCGTAATGGATGACCATTCATCACACCCCTTGAACGTTTTATAAATTCATTTAACTCGTCGTTGGGGAGTCTCTCCGAGCCGCGCTTCAAGAGCGGGCGCCCAGCGGGACGGGCGGCAAAGCACCATTGTCGCTTAGAACTGAATCCTTTTTGCGTATTGTCGCCGGACACGTGACTTCCTCTTTCCGCTCATCTCGCCCCATGTTTTGGGGATTTCAAGGGTCAAGCGAACATAAGCTTTCAAAACATAAGTCAACACGATATCGTGTTGGTAATATGAATGAGTTTTGTTTATTCAAACATCATAACCGTTATAAATATAAAAGCACACAATAAATGCTTTATTAAAACCCACGTGGTCATATATCTTGTTGGGTGTATAATTATGCATACATACACACTCGCGTACAAATGATATCATCGTACAAAAATTCAGAACGTTACACTGGAGTATTTTTGATCTCGTTTTTCTTTTGATATTTTATAATTAATATAAATAATATAAATAATATATATATATATATATATATATATATATATATATATATAGTTTGTATTAAAATAGAAATATTTAAACTTAATTAATTTAAATTTGCCTAATTAAGCATATAAGTACATTATGGAAAAATATATTCCCAATTAGCTAAATTACTTCATATATTTCAATTTTATTAGAAACAAATTTTCAAATGTATACGAGTATAATAATCAGGGTGTCCCAGAACTCGATGTTGATCCGAAACGCGGTGATAGTATTGACCCTAACTGCACTAAAATTTTTAGAAAAAACATTATCTTACGCTGTTATGAGCTTTCATCATTTTTTGGATGATTTTATATATTTTTATTATTTTTATTGTTCATTTATACTTTGAAACGATGACCGTGAGTAACATTTTTAGAACCAACTATAACACAATGATAACCTAGAACCTAATTTCTAGGAAATAATAACACAATTACCCCAAGTTTTCCAGAACTGAGACGAAGCAAGCAAGTTTTATCAAAAGTTAATGAATCATAATTTTATATTAAAAAAAGTAAAAAATGATTAAAAATTAACCACAATAACCGAAAAATGGTCATAGATTCACCAGAGTTCTAGCTCATAAAAGATCATAATTTCCAAACAATTAGAGATATTGTTTGTTAATCTTTTTTGGGATAATACTATCACCCTGTTTCGGCTTAACGTAAAGGTTTTGAAAAAAAAAACATTGTCAATTATTTCGGAACTATGTACGTTCCATCATCAGGATATATCTGCTAAGAACATGATTTTGGTTGGATGATAAAAAAAGCACATGTAATATAATAAAAAATATAATAATTAATATAATATTGCATAAATAATAAAACTATAAATGAGTGAAACATATTTGATATATAATAAAAATTATAAATTATTGAATTACTTATCAAATTATTATAATAACAACTAGATATTTTTAAATAAAAATGTTAAAATAGTTGAAATAAGAGAATATAAAATCAACAAATCATGTAAGTAATTAATTTTGTTTTCTCACTCTTGCTCACTTTAGCAAACGTAAATTTAGTTGTATAAATTTAGAATTTTGCAAATTTTAAATGTGATCATACTTAAGTTTTACCACAATGTTACATATAATTCAATAAATATCAATATTACTTTTCAAACCTATTAATATCATAGACGGCGTTAATTCAATTCACTGTTGCTTTTATTTTATCCGATCACTTTACTAATTTATATCGTTAAAATATTCAAATATATTTCAAAATTCGTTATGATAAAAAAAGTAAATTATATGTTAGATTATGTACAAAATATGTTTATTCTTATAAATTTTATTTGACATTAGCATGATTTGTGGTATGATAAATATTTAAGTTATAGAAAGATATTTTAGAAAAATTATTATTCATGATTTATTTTCCATTTAATCTTTCTTCCATTTAAACTATCACTCAATTGGCAACTTTTGATCTACAATAAAAGAGAATAATTTGCAAAGATATGAGTTCAATATGTATGCCAGGAGGTTGCTCGGATGACACAGAGCATAATTGGTGTGTGAACATAAATATCATTTAGTCAGAGAATTTAAGTGTAAGTGCATCGAACAAACGACATGCAATTAATCGTGTAATAGTTTACATGATTTTATTTATTTATATTGCACGAGCAATTCAATTTACGCACATCCTAGTTATAATATAAAAGCTAAATTAAATATGAAGCCTTTGAATTATTGGCATTTGTTTATAAAACATTTAATGCAACAATCTTGCAATAAACTGAACGAAGGTGGTTCTATATCCATAAAACAGAATGATGTTGGTTACTCTCAATTACAAATCAATAGTATATTTCAAACTTTAACGATCGATATTTGGATGCGTGTGTAAGAGGCGTTACTTCGCCTTTTATTCGATACTTCGTCAATAAGGTAAATCCCAGTAGCAAAGGCACGCGCCTGTTATTATCGTCGTCGTCTCATGTCGAGCGGTCGCCGTTAGTTTCAGCTAGCGAAACAGCGATCTTGAAAATGGAGCTGATGATTTTTTTTAAAAGAAAACTTTGTAAAATATATCAAACTATAGAAAGCTTAGTCAATTTTATGTCATGTGAAGTAGAGTAAAATCGTAAATAGGTCAAACTCGTAAACGTCTAAAATTAATTCTAATATAAGCACAAATGTAATACTAACAGCTATAAACCTATATAAAGTGCAAAATTTTGCGTATTAAGAATTTAAATTTTATAAATAATTAATTGACCTTAATTCTGTAGATTGCATGCCTTTTTATTGCACTATTTCGTAGTATAAAATAATCACTTACACTGTGATGCATACTGTTCCTAAACAGCCCTTTAATCATTAATCCGTCTTTCTAAGAAATTTAAATTCCATACAACTAAATCACAAGTCAATATTTGATTTGTTAAGAATGGAGTAGGCAGTCGCTTGTACCCAAAAATAAACCAATAAAAATAATATGAAATGATATAGACTTTGCAAATTAGTATTAACTAAAACTTAAACCAAGTAAGATCAGTAATATGCCAAACTTCAATAAGTATTAACTCAACAATCAAACAAATAGTATATAAATCTATCAATCTTCAACATCATATCATTTAATCTAAATAAACAACATTTTAAACTAAACATGATCTATTAATGGTTTGGTATAGCTACTAGGGTTTATACAAAAACCCAGAAAACCGGTTTTAGCAGGTTTTCGAATTTTATATAAAAAATGAATTTTTGCTCGTATATTCTGTAATAACAATAAAAATTATCGGCAAATTCAGTGTATTTTGAAGCAGTTTTTGACTGGAATTATTATATGTTCAATTTTCGAATAGTAAACAAATTTATTTTAATTTTAATTGAAGAACAAAGAAATAATAGTTGATCTGGATTAAATAACTTTGAAAATGATTATTTGTTATTCATGCATCATTTTCACATGATATTGACAGTTGATGAGAATATAAATATATTATAAATATTTTTATAATAGTGAAAGAGAAGGGTTCGAATAAATAAAAATAATACATTTTTAAATAAGAAACTTTTAATTAAATAAAAAAATAGATACATTTTGATACATACTTATTAATGTCAATTTTAGCTCTAAAAACAATTAAACAAAACCCCGAGTTTATTCTATTCCGAATAATTTTAATAAATTAATTTCAATTATTTATTTTTTGGTTTAATGAAATATGATAACACAGAACCTTTCTGGGAACCATAACAGACTGATATGATTCCAAATTTCATCTAACCGATATGATTCCAAGTATCAAAACGCTTGCTTCCATCTAGTATATTTGTCATTTTCCATTTATACAGTAAAAACCGATTTTTTCGCCGAAAAGCCGGTTGCCCTACTACAAGCCCTACTACTAACTAATTATATCTGATCATGAACTCTTTCTGTAATTTACGTTACGAATTAATCGGTTCACAACAAGGTAGTCCAAACGAACCGGATCTAATAAATTCAAAACAAAGTTGGTCCAAACGAACCGGATCTAATCAATTCATAACACAAGGTGGTAAAACATACAAACAAATACATTCAGGTGTTTCTAAATTATAATAGTTATTTAATATTGAAAATAATTCTGAAAAATAACAATCATTAAAAATATTAGTAATATAATAGCCAAATAACCTAACAATATTTCTAATGGTAGCAAACTAATGGGCTTATCTTAAGGCAAGTTTACATGTACAGTAGAACCTCGATTAATCGGACTAATTGTTGTAGATAGGCATCAGGATAATCAAAAATCCGGATAATCTAATGTATGAAGAATAATGATGTGTATTTCACAAATACATACATAGATATCAACAAAAATCAATGTTTGATGAGAAATTAACATTTCCTTATGTATGTACATTAGGGTGGTCCTTAAAATGGTCATTTTCGAATTTCCTTGCTCCCAGGGGCTCAAATAGTTCCAAATAGATAAAAAACAATTCTCTGAAAGTTTTAGCTCTTAATATTAAGGGTTAGATAGAGCGCAATTCAATCAAAGTTTTGTATGGAAATAGCACGGAAAAATTTTCAAAAATTTTAAAAATGTTTTTTAGATGTAATTTAGCGAACAAATGAATGAATAAATTCATTCATTTGTCGATAAGTTATACCTAAAACATTTTTTTTTTAATTTTCAAACATTTTTCCATGCTCTTTCCATATAAACTTTGATTGAACTGCGCTCTATCTAAACGTTAATATTAAGAGCTAAAACTTTCACAGAATTGTTTTTTATCAATTTGGAACCATTTGAGGCCTTGGGAGCAAAGAAATTCGAAAATGACCATTTTAAGGACCACCCTAATGTACATATATGTCTTTGTCCTTGGATTATATTACATACATATACTAAACTGCAGCATAAATCGTGCAAAAATTCGAATTATAGATGTACAATGTACATACATATAACTCTGTCGCGGTTGGTAGTCCGGATAATCGCAAATCCGTATAACTGATATCCGGATAATCGAGTATTTTGTTTAAAATATTGTCTTGAGCGAGTGTAGTAGCCAGTCTTTTTATCATGTTTTATCATAAATAGCATTATGGCCATGAGATTAAGCAGTTCAAAATAATAGATGCATAAGCATTGTACTTATCCATAAAATATGGGTAAAGCCTAACTAATGTTAATAATCTGATATTTGTGCTATTTGGAGGTTAGTTTTCAGCTGTCGACAGTATCAAAAATTCAAATAAAAACTTGTATAAACACAATTGGCATGGGTTTTTAACAGTTTTGTGACTACCAACAAACACATTCAGAGCCAATCAAGAAAATATGATTTATCAATACATACTTTTATTTGCAACATGTTATATAACATTTAGTTAAATTGATGAAATTAAGGACTGATTAAACTTTTGAAACGACATTCCAGCGGTTTTGGAGATCTAATAAAAAATTCAGAAAAAAACATTTTGCGGCCAAAAAGATCATTATACGTAAGCACATAAAATTATGGGATATTTTATAGAAATTTTAATAGTATGTACATATTTTGTTCATATTTCTATGAGTTCCGTACCAATCTTTATAATGTTTAATCGTTAGATTGCTAAGCAACTGCTTAAAAAAATTCCAAATATTCAAAATATTCAAAGATAAAAAAATCAAAATAAAAAAATTGATTTATTTCTTGCAGATTCCTATTCAAAATTTTATCCCATCAGCCATCTATCTATGTGCTTTTATGAGCACAAAACGCTTGTCTCGTCGCGGTGTATTGCAGCCGAACGGCGCGTTCGTGCCTATTGCTCACCGATATGTACTTTTCTTCTAAGATTATTGACACTTACTTCAAGTGTTGTTTCAATTCGTTTTCGAAATATTGAGTTGTGAACCCACCGTACGGATAATAATAACGAATATTTATTTTCTATATGTAGGTGTATTGGAATTGATTTACATGCACAATTTATGCGCGCGTAGTTTAATCAACCGTCTGCTTTGAATAATGATTTACGTCCTACGCGCGTTTTGCGAATTAACCAATGCGACATCACCTCGTGCTGCACGTGACTATTATATGAACATTCATTTCATTTATTCATTCTGTGAATTATTAAAATGTTATCATTAAATTTATGGTGATAATGTATTATTAATTAGTATTACAGATAAATAATCCGTAAAATTTGGAATAAATACTGGTTTATCATAACAACAAGTTCAAAAACTATACTAGTTCAGCTAAACTATACTGACTTTGAAATATGGTCCAAAGAGCGAAAGATGAAGTATGTTTGTTAGTTGAATATTAGTAGTTAATTACCAGCAAATAATTATTGCGTAAATAATTTTACTCAGTATGAAGTAAATTTTACTCAGTTTTTTTATAAAATTGTCCATTTCGGGTAAGGATTAAGTATAGATAAAGAAATATTTAATTTAACGTATTGCAAGACAAAAAACAAAAGAAAAACAAAAATTCAATACAAAAACAAAAAAATTCACAAAGATTTCTTGGTAACTTTATTTAAAACATTATGTCTTGTTACCAGTGGTGTTGTGCTAATATTTTTTTTGCCGGAACGCTAAAATTTAAAATCCGGTTCATAAACCGGTTCAAAAAATTTGATATATTTCGATAAGAACTCATAAATCTAATATATTGACTTCTTATACTTAACTCTATTATACTTATACTTAACTCTATTATATACAGCTAGTCTATACATTAAATTGTACAAGTATGAAGGAATCATTGAGTACATAATTTATATTCTTCAATGACAATTATATTTATTTTGGTATTATTTGTATTCATTAATACCTACAGGTATTTATTATGATATAAAAGTACTCAAGATTTATTACAATACTTTATAAGACTTAATCTAATATGATACATAACCTATTACCTATCATACTATACTATATTATTGTACATCATAGATAGATATCTATTATCTATCATACCGTGAGATACCTATACCGTCATTAACTTATTATATACCTACATACCTTTTACTTCTTATAAATACTACTGTCTAATTTATATATTCACCTATATTATATAGGTTTACCTTACGCCCTATGTATTTTTTTTATTACCTCTACTTTATAAGACTTAACCTAATATGATACATAACCTATTACCTATCATACTATACTATATTATTGTAAATCATAGATAGATATCTATTATCTATCATACCGTGAGATACCTATACCGTCATTAACTTATTATATACCTACATACCTTTTACTTCTTATAAATACTACTGTCTAATTTATATATTCACCTATATTATATAGGTTTACCTTACGCCCTATGTATTTTTTTTATTACTTCTACTTTATAAGACTTAACCTAATATGATACATAACCTATTACCTATCATACTATACTATATTATTGTACATCATAGATAGATATCTATTATCTATCATACCGTGAGATACCTATACCGTCATTAACTTATTATATACCTACATACCTTTTACTTCTTATAAATACTACTGTCTAATTTATATATTCACCTATATTATATAGGTTTACCTTACGCCCTACGTATTTTTTTTATTATCTCTACCTATATATTGTCTATACCGAGAATTGAACCCGGGACCTCCGCGTGGCAGTCGCGTACCTTAACCACTACCCTATCGGGTATCCCCACCAATAATATAATATGGGACGCACTGTTGTTTCCGCGGGTCATTTTCTAATTAATTAGATAATTAATACTAAGGTGGCGCGACGACACGCGGAATAAGACGGTTGATTGTGGCGTTACGGTGGTGTAGTGGTTAAGGTCGTAGCGTGTCACGCGGCGGACCCGGGTTCGATTCCCGGTAAGGGTACAAATAGCGTGTAAGAAAAATTGTAGGTAATAGGATATGTAGTAGATATAGAATAGGTTATATAATGTAGGGATTGAGAGTATATGATGAAATATAGCGTATGGTATAGATGTAAGGCGTGTAGTATAGAATGCAACGTATAGGCATACGTAAGGCTATAAAAATACACGAATAGAAACCTATGATGTAGGTGTCAGCGTATAAGAAATGCGAATGAATATAAGATTCAATTTATAAATATTATTTTTTCTAAAAGTGGCACAACTGTACCCAGCCTCCCCCATTTTCAAAGCAAATATCTTGATTGAAAGATGTTTATCTAAACGCAAGGATGCAACAATACTAATTATAGGGTCAATCTTGTAAGCAAAACAATTCTTTACAACAAGCAAAATTAATAAATAAAAAATACCAATAATTATCAATCAATTTGCACCATTTTACACTTTGCTAAATCATTATTTTGTTGAGAATTGATGGAATTTAATTTATAAACACGTCGGTTATATATGCAAACCGCGGCACAGAAGCAACAGTGGCTGCATAAATGAGAGTATAATATATTTGGTAATATAATAATGTGTAAATGAAGTGCATATAATAGTACTTTTATATTATGTTTTATCGTTTTATCTAGAGCATTTATCGATAGCTTATATATATATATATATATATATATATATATATATATTTATATATATATATATATATAGGGTAGAGCGGGGCATAAAGGTTCGCGGTTAAGAAGATCCACAAATATTTTAAGAACAAGTAAACTTAGGAAGTTTTTAACAACAATATTTGAAAGCATAGGACAAAAGATGTACAACCATCCATCGTCTTAAATTATTCAACGTCGTTATCAGCAGATAATGGCAATGTTTTACAACCTATAACGAAAGTACAGTAGAACTTCGATTATTCGGATCTCAGTTAAACGGAAAATATATGTGTACATACATAAGAAAGTTTCAATTTCTTAATAAACATTATTTTTGCTGATATCTATGTATTTGTTACTTTGAATAAATACACAACATTATTCTTCATACATTTGATTATCCGGATTTTCTTTTATCCGCTTATCGACAACAATTAGTCTGGTTAATCGAGGTTCTACTGTATTTCCTTTCGCTGTTAGTTTTTTTAGTTACGAGCGCTGGTATTTATTTTACTAGACCTTAATATAATATTTAAGTATGCGTTATTCAAATGTTTTAGAAGATAATTTCTTATTTTTGGTTCAACAGATTGTTTTTCCTATAACTCTCTATCAACGGAACTTTTATCCTGGCAAAGGTGTAAACAATAAAAAAATAGCAGAGACAAAAGTAAATGAACTTAAAATATTCAATTTTAAAAGAGATAAATTAAATTAATAGTTATTCCAAATCTGGGGACAAATATTTCTGGTGAAATGCCAGATCAAGGTTATACAATATTTTTTTGTAAAAAAAAATACTATCATAAAATTTATATTTGCCACGGTAGAATACTGTAGCTATTATTTCGTAAAATCCCTTTTAATTTAAAATTAAGTAATTAGATCTATGGCTGTATCTTTTTTCAAATTTTAGTAAAACAGTAAAAATGAACTAGGAATTTTATTGAATATATAGTTCGATAATTGCTTGTAGTTGTGTTGTGTTGTGTTGTTGTTGTGTAGTTATATATTTGGTTCAAAGATTTAAATAATATAATTATTCAAATTGGATCTTTGTGTCCCGCCCTACAATATTGTATAAAATATTTAAAATTGTTAAAATATTTTGTTTATTATATTTTTAATATTAGAACTACAAGTCGACCCAAAATGAGGTCATAGTATTGAATTTAAAAAATGAGAAAAAAAATATTTCACGTTGTTTGGGAATTATGAGCTTTTAAGTGCTACCTAGAGCTTTGGTGAAATTGAAACCATTTTTCGGCTATTATGGTTCATTTTTATTAATTTTGTTCATACTAACTTTGGAACCGTAAGCATGTATAACATTTCTAGGATAACAGTAAAATTTAATAACAAAATTTTAAAAATTAAACCTTTTATTCAATTATAAATTTAGAACGTTTAAAGTCGGTCGACCTCAAAAAAATGTTTTTAAGTGTGTTCATCAAAAGTTGGTGCAATTAATCAGGATTATAATATGATAAAATACTTGATAAATGTGATCAATAATACAATCTTGATCAAAAATTTTGAGCAACAAAAAGTTTTAATTAATTTTTATAATTAAACTATTTTTAATTATTTATAAATTTAAACTATATTATTAAACTATTTTCCTAGTTCTATAATATTGTGAAGAATGCTTTTCCACGATTAACTATATGATCATGCAAACTTTCATCAAAATAGCAGAGAAAAAAACTTTCTTTTGAGGTCGAATATATATATATATATATATATATATATATATATATATATATATATATAGAAGTGATCAAAAAAGAATGTATAATCAGTTTGGTCAATACGTAAATGTAATCCAGAAAATTGTTGTTCATAATAAAATTTTATTCCTATAATTTATATACTATTAACAGTTTTATGATACGAATTATTCTATATTTGAGTAATACGTGAATAATTATTTATTAATTAACATTACCTAAATAAATTAATTCTTGTCATAATAAGGATATCAATACAATGTTTAATTAATTTTATATACTTTTCACTTTACTCCAATCATTTTATGGGATCGATTACGAAAGTATTGCTATCCAATCTTTTGTTGTTTTCATGCTATTTTAAATTATATTGCGTTATGATGCGATATATATGTACATATATATATATATATATATATATATATATATATATATATGTATATATATATATATATATATATATTATATACATATACATATACATATACATATATTCTGGTTTGTGCGTGAATGATATTTATATAGAATAATTTCTGCGGACAATAGGTTGGTACAAATATTTTCAACCGGCAGAGATAGAATTCTCGTTGTTCTACAAAGTTAATTAAAACGCAACAATGCATTTGTTCTTTAGATAGGGATGGCATATCTTATGTAATTATTAATACTGCTATCTCGCTATATGTCTACGTCAGTTTTATTGCATAAGTTAGTTAAATTAATGTTTATTAGTTTACATCAATTAATATATAGTTTAGATAACACACATAAATATTATGAAAAATAATATTTGAATTAGTTTTTATTAATATTTTCGCAATTATCCTTTGTCTGTCTGCCGATAGAGACACGTATATAACATAGAAAGATTATTAAAAATAATGATTAGACATATTCATATCAAATTATCATGTATTTTATAGAAATTTTAATGATAAGTGTAAATTTTGTTTTCATTTCTATGGGTTCCGTACCAATGTTTATCCATTATCTCTTAAACGCTTTAGAAAAAATTTAAAATTTTCAAAAAAATTATTTTTTTCAAATTATGAAATTTTTTCAAAAATTTCCAAATTTTCAAAAAGTTTTTTTTTAAAAAAAAATCAGCTTTTTTAAAAAATTTAATTTTTCGTACAAAAACTTCTAGCAATTTGCCTTAAGGCACGATGCCATGCACCACTAATTTTATTTTTTTTATTGAAATCATTGAAAATTTGTCAATCTTAAGCCCATACATAAACACATACATGAATACATACATTACCATTACATTACCTACGATTGCTGCTCAAGCTACAATAAGAGTTTGTCAAATGATTCGTTCTTAGAACCTATGTCACAATAAAGTTTGTCATGATATTTAATCAATCTTTTTAATTAAAAAATTCTAATCTATTATACATAATACTTTTTCATTATAGATTCTGCTTTTGAAAACGATTGATTTGCCAAATTGTTGACAAAACGGCCAAGCTTTCGTAATTGATTTAAGCACAGAACCCGCAGTGCAAATCATTAGTGTTGGTCAATTTTGATTACGGATAGAACTTGAAATAAGACGAGTCCGTTGTTTGTATATTATAGAAACGGCTTCTACGTTTACGTTTGAGAGTGTGCATAACAACAAATTGTTTGAATGCCATGACAAGAGGTCGCGCGCTCCGGCGGCGGCGGCGTCTGGCTCGCAGTGGACCGTAGCGAGCGCGTCACTACCTCCGATCATATATCTTCCTCGGCCGACGCCAATTGCAACAGATGTTGCGATGTTTCGCTGAAGGAATTCCTGCTGTCTTAGTTCGACAAGCACATACGAGAAAGCCAGGAAGTATTGGATGCCTAGCGCCTTTGCTCTCCCTTCAAGGGTGGGCTGTATGCTGAATACGTCTCGGTGCTCTTCCTTCTGCGATCCGCCACGAATAATAAATGCATTCGAAAACAAAATACAAATTTTCCGGAAGAAAAGGCATTGACGATCGGAGTGTGCGTATGTTATGTAGAAGATATGAACGTGCGTGCATGTCGTGTGCACATCCAAAATATATCGTGCGGAAGTTAATATTTAGACTAAATAAAATGCGATAGTCAAAATATATAAATCTGTTGTGACTGATAGTCATGCGTTCAAAGTGATGCATGTCAGAAACTGTGGATTTTGCGAAGACTTAAATTAATGATAGGAACGTTTCAACGCTACGAGTTTTTGCTACCCTTAAACTTCGACCTTCAGAAATTAAAATAATATAATGTAAATCTAAATCATTTATTTATTTTTGTCATGTTGTAAGAGACCTACTATCGAATCTTTGTTAATAATCAAATTTCGTATTTTTTATTTGAGCTCTTTCGCTACGAGAGAGCTTTCCGCAGAAGTGCCGCTGCTGTACGGGAACATCGTGCCGCTCAGTTGCACTACTGAACGGACAGACACAACCATATATTGTAAGATATTTTTATCAATATCAATGAAAGTATTAAAAAATAAAAAAATACGCTTCTAATGAACTATAAATTATAATAAAAAACTAGTTGGAATTGATATTTTGCCTTGAGGCAAGTTACATGAACTTCCCGATACGTGTAAGTAATCGACTTAAGCAATAAAAAAATAAACTAATTTATGAGTTTTTAAAAGTATTCCGAGTGGATGTAAAACGAATGAACACTTTAACTCGGAGTATTTTCTAAAAGCAAATTTTCAAGAACCAATATTTTTCATAAATGAATTAGTTACGGTAGAACTTTAATAGTTTAGTATGTTCATTAAGACCAAGTATTCTATCGTTAAACCTAGTTAATCGTCTAATTTTAATTTTAACAAACGTCAAAAAAACTACTCATTTTTTCAAACTTTGATGATTTTTTAAAATTAAACTACTTGTCGTTAGGCCGTAATATTTCAGTAAGTTCTATAAGACTATGGTATATATCGCCAAAAAAAGTTCCTTAAAAATCGGCTTCAATTTTTTTTCAATAGTTAATTTCAAGAAAACGGCTCGGTAGATTTTCACCTAAAACTAATCAGTATTATTCCCAACTAATATCTATCAAACAGTTTTTGATTTTTTAAAATCGATTTGGTAGTGTAAGCTCAAATGTGGACGAAAAGTTTTTTCTAAATTACAAAGAAACGGCTCGGCCGATAGTCGCACAAAACTGAGAAACAAAAATACTCATCGAGATACATTAAATGACTTTTAAATTTCTGAAATCGGTCCAGTCGTTTTTGGGTAAACGTCGATTTAGGGCAAAAAATCTGTTCACATATACGCATACACATACTTTTTCTAAATTTGGTCTCATTCGATTTAGAATGGCTTGAAACGTCGAGAAAACATAAAATTAGCAATGCGGATCTTTTGATGAAAAGAAACTTCTTCTTCGGGAAGTTAACTAGAATTCTCAATAGTTTAACTCATAGTGACAAATCTTGAAGCAATGTTGTATATAGACGACATCCGCTCATGAAACACGTCATGCGGCGGCTGTCGTCCATGGACGATATTCGTAACAAAAGTGTTAAATTATCAAATGAATTCACAGTACGCACCTCTCGATTATCGTATTTTAAAACATATATTTCCTACGTTCAAATTTATTGTAAATCAGTATGAAGATTTATTGTCCAACAAATACAAATTTAGTTTCATTATATGGCACATTTGAAGCACCAGGTGGCAATATTTTCTACTCATGATTGCAGTTTTATTAATTAGCGCAGCATCAAAAACTAATCTATTTCATAATCCGCGCTCGTATATCTCTTCATTAGTCCAATAACAATATCCATTATTGCTAATGAATCGCTGTATGAATTTATCGCATCAAAATACATCCAATCTATATGTACGTACGTGCGGGCAATGGGCATATATTATATGCAAGAGGAATTATGACACGGTCGAATGCTTTAAAGTGTATTACCTTCGGACAGCACATTAATCATGGAGGTATTCCTAGTCAATTCAGTATATCCGATAGAAACGCCATTCCTCATATATCATTTTATTTTCATGCCATTTGTATGGGAAGAGAATAATTTTTGAGGCGTGCGGATACACTGCGGTCCGTTCTACGTTCATTCAAAGATATTAAGTACGATTCCCTAGATGAATGGTTTTTGATGTGCTTCACTGCGCCACTGTCATTCTCAAGTAGTTTTGTTTATTCCTGACACAATTGTAAATAATAATAGGAAGAGACAAATTATAGCTTTCAAAGATACTAATGCGATGTTGCAGCAAAAATAATAATATTGTTAAGTATAATAACTAATATTCAAGAATAGAATTGAATACCGAAATAAACTTCTGATCGTTTTTAGATATTTGTCACTTCTGCAATATACCAATTAAAAAAAGTAAATATTTTAATGAAACATTTTATTTTTTTCTATATAATAATTATGTTTTACATTAACCAGTTTTTTATAAACTTACATAATTGCATTAGTTCTTATCTATTGTAAGGACGATTTATATATATCCTTGTTCTTATATACATTTTCTAAGATTATTAAAGAATAATAGATACCTTAGAAATACACTTCTACCATTAGTACTGCCAGTGTTGATACTTTATATAAAATATTATTTTATGAGAATAAATTATTATAATTTTATATCACTATTCAATAATTGTGATTTTTATTCTTTTTCTTTGTCTATTTTAAAACTTTGTAACATTGTACTGTAGTAAATATTCTTAAGCCATGCGGTAACACTGTTTTTTGTTTAGTTAGCATTATGCACATTTATTTGAAATTGACAAGGAGAACGCACATTGAATTTAAAAAGAAACAAATCCAACTGAAAATAAAAGATTTTTACTGGCTTTTGGGAGGAAATCTGAAATCTCTCTCGATAACAAGGTACTTCTGTACAAAACTATCATAGTGCTCATTTGGACTTATGAAATCGAGCTTTGGGGCTGCTCTAAGATAAAAACAGATTCTGCAAATCTTCCAAGGTCAGTATTTTACTATGTAAGTATAATGATTAGTATTGATATAATAAATAATTAAATATAAAATAATTATATATATAACACAGTCAAAGATATATATGATAAAGTTGTTCTTGGGCATCCATCCAGTTTTTAAAAACAGTTTTTTAAGGAAAATGTTTTTATTATGATAACATCCGCTTCGGGTCATGATTTGACTGATTTGCAGTGCATACAAATAAATTGAAAAAAAAAACAAAAACACACGAAAATTCCATGAAAAACCTATGAAACACAAATTGATAAACGTCGAGTTATATGAACAATTTTAAATACATAATCGTAAAATTAAATAATACAATTTTCATAGAAAAGCTTTTTCCAAACGAGGCATGTTGTCCGTTTGGAGTTTGTGTAACAAGTGAATTGTGAAGTAACAAGTGAAGTGAAACTACCAAATGTATGTTTTTATAATAAAAACATGTTGGAATTCCACCGCTGCCACCAAACTATGTTGGAACCACCGGTGACACCAAAATAGAAGGAGATCCTACCGCTGTCACCAATGAATGTTGGGACCTATCCGATGCTAACAAAATGTTTGGTCCGCCGTTACCAAATAATAAGTGGTGCCCTGATCAGTATAAACAAAGACTTTTGAGTCGTTTATTTATTTCGAATTATTTTAACATTTTACACAACAGACTCGAAACTGAACTGCTTGACTTATTTTCTATAACTAACTAAACTGAACTCTACTACTACATGATTCAATTATAACTCAACTACCACTCCTCTATACTCCTTTATTGTAAGGCCTTTATTGTAAGGCCTGTTCTTAAGTAGGATGACTTAATCATTTTAAGATAACATACATTTTATTACTTTGTTTACTGTTTGAATGCAAATACGTTGTAAGGTTTTCTAGGACGTTAATAATGAATGACTAATACAATGCTTTGCGTTGTATGAAAATTAATAATCGAATATATTACGTAGTTTATATATAAACCATTTTTATCATTACTAATAATTTTGTAAATTAATCCATTTATATTGTCTAACATTCAATTAAAAACAATTAATTGCTAATGATACGTTGTGTATTATATAGCAATGCAAAACTACAAAAAGTGAAAATAATTTTTGTCGATATGTATAACATTATTTTGAAATGATTTATCTCTGTTACCAAAAATGCGACAAACCGTTTGGGATTTATGTTACACCATACGAGTAAGTGTATGTACTCTAAAAGTATTCTGTTAAGTAAAAAGTAAAGAAGAAACTTGATAACTTTTTATTTGAAAAAAAAACGAGTATCTTATCATTTCGGCATGCGTACCGTACAAAGTTTCAGTGCCTGCAAAAAAGGAAACCTCCCGCCGTCGTGAGACAAGTTGTGAACATTTGTTCAAAATTCAATAATGTTAGCGAGTTAAAGACACGACAACACTTCCCGGCTTGGAGGAGAAACATCATTCGGTACATGAGAGAGGTGGCCGAAGTACCGTGCGCCCCGTTTAAAATCTAGAGGACGAAAAAAGGGCGCAGGGAGGGCTGAAAAAATAGTCTGACAGCTTGCGAATTTTGCTTTCGAAACTTTTTGCACTGATTCAATTTAATGTTTTATTATTAAGAGAAGTAAAAGAAAAACTCAAATTAAATTAGATAACACAAGATAAATTGTACGATTGTGCCTTGACTGGGTAAGATTATCAAGATAATCATTGCGATTTTTCGGGGATTTTTAAACAAGGTCTTTATGCTAATTGAATTGTTATTTAGTTGCATATATATATATATATATATATATATATATATATACATATATGTATATTGTAAAAAAGAGTGAGTAGTTTGTAGTTGACATTTAAATTAAAATACATATATCAGTATATAAAAATAAATCAATATTTCACATTTTAGAAATAATCTATTGGCTAATTAAATGACGTATTAAAAGAAAAACGGAATCTTATTTATTTGAAAACACTATATAATGTTTTGATTAAACTTTTATATATGTTCTAAGCTGTAGAGTTCCGGGAGCAAGTCCGAGTTTCAGTAGACCTGATATCAAGCAGTAGTTATATATATATATATATATATATATATATATCCGTTTTCATTTGATAATATAGACCATAATAATTTTCCAAGTGGAAATAGCCCTTTCCGGCATTACGGGTTAACTTCAAATGTATAGTATAAAGAATTGATGAGACTAGTATCGACCCACTAAAAGTGGCCTATCTGAGGAAAAATATTATCATTCTAACAGCTTGTAATTCTCTTACTTATTACTGATTTTAAAATAGGAAATACTTTTTAATCAGTAATTAATTACACAGGTCCACAAATCAAAAAAGTTGTCTGTATTGGGTGTGCGAGATATGTCTTTCAGTGTACTTTACAATGCTGAACACATTTCTAATGATAAAATTGGGGATGAAACTACAAAAAATGAATTAAAATATAAAAAAAACACAATCTCTGATCTGTAATTCTTCTGTATGATAATTAAAATCGTATAATTTCTGTCGTTTCATTGCCTTTTTTACCTTAAATGACCATTGCGTATTACTTAAATGATCTATTAAGTTTTTTTCGTAGAATAGAGCAGTAATTTGCTAACAAATTTCCAGATATTTAATTGCAAGCATGGTTGCAGATTACCCCAAAGGCAATGATGAGTAAATATGTTTGCAAATTGCAACTGAATTATACGAATAGTAATACTCAATAAATCATTTAAGTGAAACTCAACACAACTCAAGAAACGACATAAATAAGATTTTTGTTATCATGCAGAAGATTTATTAGATTGGAGATTTTGTCGTTATTTTTTATTTTTTGCAGTTTGACTCCTAATTATGACTTTAGATTCATGTTCATCGTTAAAAAGTACACATGTCGTAAAAAAACATGTCACACACCCAATACAGTCAACTTTGTTTTTATTTGCAGATCTGAGTTATTGTTCAGCATAAATTTTCATGAATAATGGGGTAAATGTGTTGGCAAATTGCAGCTTAATTATACAAATAGTAATACTCAATAGATCTTTTGAGTGAAACGAGTCATTTAAGGTAAAAAGAGCCAAGAAACGACATAAATTATAAGATTTTTGTTATCATGCAGAAAAATTACTAGATCGGAGATTTTTTGCAATATGACCCTCAATTATGACTTTAGATTAGTGTTCATCGTTAAAAAAACATATGTCGCACACCCAATACAGTCAACTTTTTTTATTTGCAGACCAGACTTATTATTCAGCATAAATGTTCATGTATAATGCGGCATGAAATGGTATAAATATATTGCGTTGTCTGCTTTTTGAATTCATGTTATTAACAGCTACGACGGAATGTAAGTTTGAATAAGTAGACGATTTATAAAAAGTTAAGGTTTTATATATCAAGTTTTTTTCCTAAATGTGTAATTTGTTCAATTTGTTTTCTAAAACTAATTCTTGGATAAAAACTATTTGATGTTACTGGCTTCTTGTGTCGAGTTGACGCCTCAACATTACTTTTAGATGCAACAAATTTGTGCACTTAAAATAATACATGCGAGAAGTCGAAACAATGTTATATTTTGAGTCATTTGAAGGATTGGCTTTAGGACTTGTGATTGTGAAAAACGCTCAAATAAATATCACACACATGGCTGTTTGACAGCTTTCATGACTAGCAATGTGACTTCTTAACATAAAAGACCTGTGACATAACATAACTATTTTATTCGAGATTTGGCTCCTCACTATTCATGATTACACTCTTCATGCGAGTATGTGCAAGATAAAATATTTCTAAATCAAACTTCGGATGATATAAGAATATCTACTTTCTAGGTAAATTGCACACCAGCTACCCTTCTAGCAGGGTAAGCCGTCTTTTCCGTCGCCACCGCCCGGCTCCCTCGATCGTATGATGTCTGCATTTAGTTTCACGGCACGTCCGGCTTGCTGCTGTGCAGCGCTGTTGTGGACTCACGCCGAAGACGAACCATCGTTCTCTTGTCGTCTTCTTAGAGCAAAGTAAAGACAAACTCCGCATCTAAAGCATTTTGCACGCCGAACACGACTCGCAACCGACCAGAAACCAGGAGCACGGATATTGATAAAAATACTTATAACAGTTTTTCACCCTTTGTGTATTGTTTATTTTACAGTAAAATAATAATAAAAATATATTGTTTTCATACTATAAATTTTTGCCTAAAAATGTATCAACTTTTCAGAGCTGCAATAATAGGTTTCGCCTAATCATTGGAATTTCTTATATTTTCTTCACGTTCCAGGTCTGCCTGCAAATTAATAAAACATTTGGAATTTTACAGAAACTTACAAACCTGTGGTTTGTTACATATGATTTGATCATATTCTCACGTTTCTAGTATACTTAAATTATTTTTAAAAGATAAAACTTTAACGAAATTGGTATTTTTTATTGGTATGTATATATATTGATATTTATTATTGAGTTTTGCTTTTATATCTATTCTTATATAAAATGAGTAGTATCACATATTGTTACATGAAGGTATAATCAAGCATTTTGGAATTTTAGAAGTATGTGTAACGATATTAATTCATTTCATTTTCTTATTGATAAAAAATTGTATATCTTTATGGCACTCTATAATGATTCTTATATTTAATATAATAGTCGAATATTAAACTAAGAGCAAAACTAAAGTTAATTCATGTTTTCAAGTTTAATTTTAAGTTAGATTCAACAGTTTTCTTATATAACTTTTATAATGAGCTTACACCTGGGTAGAGTGATAAGAAACAACTGAACTTTTACAGTGGCAAAAACTAGTTAATAAAAATGTAAATTAAGTTTGAAAAAGCAATTTTACAAGAAATAAATTAAATAAATAGTTATTCAAAATACCTGATCAAAGTTATTTATAATGTTATATCTGTAAAAAACGCTTCCATGGAATTTATATTTTGGATTGGTTGTATAATGTAGCTACTATTTTGTAGAATCTCTTCAAAATTAATATAAGACTGGATCTGTTTGACGCTTGGCCGTTCCAATTTCCCCCGACTATGGTGTAAAAAAGAACAGATTACAAATGTTTGAAAAACAGCAAAAAAAAAACATTTTTACAAGGATTGATTGACTGGGAATGTTACTGAACATAGTCAGATAGTTGTTTGTTTGATATGTGTTATTTGTTGTGATAAATTAGCTTGAAATCAAACTTGACCTTGACCGTGTAGGCATTATAATAAGTAGTGTAATAAGGAAACAGCCCTTTATGGTATTACGGGTTAACTTCAAATGTATAATATAGAGAATAGGTAAGACTAGCATCGGATTGCCTTTCTAAAAGTGGCATATCTGAGAAAAAATATTATCATTCTAATAGCATATAATAATTTTACTTATTACTGAATTTTACCTAAAAATAAAAAATAAATTCAAGCGGTATTTAAATACACAGGTCCACAAAAGAAAAAATGTTGTCTGCATTGGGTGTGCGAGATATGTTTTTCAATGTGCTTTTCAAAGCTGAACACATTTCTAATGATAAAATTTGGGGCCAAACTACAGAAATGTTAATAGAAATATAAAAAAGACTCAATCTCTGATCTAGTAATTCGTTATTTGTTGTGATAAATTAGCTTGAAATCAAACTTGACCTTGACCGTGTAGGCATTATAATAAGTAGTATCTAGCATTAGTGGCATCAAATATGTTTGCTCATTATAGTCGGTTCTAATGATTATTTTGATGATATTAAGTCATAATGAAATAAGTTTTTTGTACTATTTTTGAGAAAATTACATCACGTTCAACACTGTGTTCAGACAGAGGAACCCTGTGTCTTATCGCTCTTGGTTAATATAATTAGCTATTCTCTCTAATGTTGAGGTCGAAAGTCTTATTATACTGATACGTAGAAGTCTGATACGTTCTTATACACACAGCCAGACACACTAATGTATATATATATATATATATATATATATATATATATATATATATATATATATATATATATATATATATATATATATATATAATAGTTGAATTGTATTATATAATTAAAAACAAAAATATTTCAACAGGCATTAATTCAGTTATTATGAATAAGAACTTACTAAAAATTATTATGAACTTACTAAAAATAAGACAATAGTATATTCAATTTTTTAAAATAAAATTCTGTACGTATTGGGTCCCAATTTAGCCCTTTTTCAGTGAAAAATGCTCAAATAATTTTTTACTTACAATGAACACTTTTCACTAATTTCTTCTTAATTATTGCCAATAGCATAACTTTTTGTAATATATTAATTTGAAACTACAAATAGTAAGTGGGTGGTAAATTGATTCAAATGATAAATTTTGACCTATCATTGCAGTTTGCATAATATGAATAAAATTTCTCTAAGCGTCAGTGCCAGTTGTGCAATCCCACAATATTAGCAAGCGTTGAAAAAACCTTGATGTTTCAAATCCAACACAATTATTTATAAAGACCTTTCATATGCTTCGGCAGATAGGTTAAGCGTGACTATTCCTTATCTATCATTCACCAATATAGCTTTGCAATTTAATTTGACACGTCATATAATAAAGTGATTGACGTTCACAATGTTATAACTTTTGACATATTTCGATAAACGTGTGAACATATATAAAACATGCATTTAAAAATATTACTAGAAAACTTTTTTTGGCGTGCCTTCAAAATTGACAGTCAATAATTGCTTTATATAAAACGGAGTGAAAAACCTATGAGGGCATGTAATCGAATGAGAGCTGCAAAAGATAACTGTGCGCTGAACGTCAATTATCTTGATAAATATTTCACAACATATGGGTTGCTCATGTGCGTCAAACACAAATACAACTACAAGCAGACATATATATATATATATATATATATATATATATATATATCAGGGTGCAATCAAGGCTTCAAAAAACTTAAGAGTAGCAACTTTTTTGTCACTTAAAAAACGCAAATTGCTGGAATAATCCGCAACGCAATTTGAAATTTTTAAAAACTTAAATTTTATGAAAATTTCGAAAATAATAAATTTTTTGGGTGTTACAATTTATTAACTACCCGTAGGGTAAGTTATTGTAATGGGCCGAAAATCGAAATTGAAATTTTTTACATTTCTCGACGTTTTGAAGGTTTCTGAACATTTTGGCATACCTCAGAAAAAATTGATGTGTGTGTGTATGTATGTATGAATACAAATTTCCAGTCACGTTTTCGGGCGCACGAATCAACCGATTTGAATGGTTTAAAAAACATTCGATTCCTATTGATAGGGAGATGAGCTGATTAGTTTTTGGCAAAGGCAGGTCCAGCAGTTACAGAGATAAAGAGCAAAGAGTGCAGAAAATAGAAATCGAGTTTTTGAGAGAACGGAGCATCCGATTTGAATGTTCTAAAAAACATTCAATTAGTAATGATTGGGAGAAGTGTTTATCAGATTTTGCCAAAGGAAGGCCCAGCCATTTCGAAGATACGGAGCTAAATGTGCAAAAAAGGGCAGTTTTTGAGAGAACTAAGCGTCCGATTTAAATGATTCAAAGAACTTTCTGTTTGTCTTAACAAAATAATGGATTTTGTAGAAAAAATTTTTTTGTTTCAACATTTTTTTTCAATTTTTTTTTTCAAAACAAATTTTGTTTGTATATCGAACATAATTCAGATTTTATTTTTATTTCTGACTAAAGTTCTAATATACTCTGAACAAATAATTTTATCTTTGCAGTTCAGTTTATATAATTCTTATAAATATTAGATAATGTTACAATATTAATAATAAACTATTTCGGTACGGTAGGGAAAGTTTCAGCAATTTGCCTTAAGGCACGATGCCATATACCCAACTAGTTTATTTATATAGTGATAAACTATGATCTTCATAAATCTTGGTATAGAACTCAAAGAAATTGGAACAAAATATCTACTTATTATTAAAATCTTTATACAAACATCAGATATTTTGATGTGAATGTGTCTATCAATCATTTTTGACCACCAAATGGCAATTTATTTAACTTTTTTTTCTATATCTCCGAAACCGCTGGAGCCGCTTTCTCAAACAATTTATACATTCTTTATTTTGTCAATACAAGTGAAATGTTTTTGAATCATTCAAATCGGACACACCCGTTCTCTCAAAAATTGAATTGCTATTTATGCACTTATCGCCACATATCTTCGAAACGGCTGGACCTCCCTTCGCCAAAATCTAATCACCACACATTGAATTATTCAAATCGGTTAATCCGTGATCTCGAAATCGTCAAAAAAATTTGTATTCGCAGATTCACACACATACATCGATTATTTCTATAATATGCCAAAATATTTAGGAGATCTTGAAACGTAAAGATATGCAAAAAAATTTTTTTTGCAATTTTAACCCTACAGAAAGTTAAAAATTATGTTTAAAAAATTTGCCTAATAAACTTTCATACATACATAAACATAAAATCCATACACGAGGAACAAAAGGCTTGATTAGCAGTCAATTGCAAAAAACTGATATATTGCAAATATTACTCGTTAAGGGCTCGGTCCCGGTATGGTGATCGCAAATATTACAAAATATTTAATTATACAACACTCTAAAATACAAAATTATTGTTATTTTTGTAATAAATTGTACACTGTGTAGGAAAATAGTCACCAACGCTGCGCTAGCTTGTACAACTTTGGGCCAATATTTTCGAATCTAAATCGTAAGTTAAGAGGTTAAGTTAACATCAACTATAAATGATTTGATATTTTTGTATATTGAATTTAAATTGTAGGAATTCTGGAAACGTGGCAGATAAATCTTGATTATATATAATATTTCTTTTAATTGTACATATGCAATTTTATTTTGTGAAAAATGTTTGCCCTTCGTGAGGGTCTCCAAAAATTTTTTGATACAGAGGCCCTCGTTACGTCTCTAAGATGCAATTAATATTAATATTTGTCAACTTACTATTAATCACAAAATACTTGGAGCTTATCACTAGAGGCAGAGTGAACAATGTTATCGTTTCTGCAGAGAATTTGTAATGATTGTGTTTGGCGAGTAATTCAGAGGCAGTTTTGTTTCTGCAAACTGGCGTGGAACGCGGTCGCATGAACGTGTCTCGTAGACGCATTGCGGTCTCCACTTAAAAGTCCGTAGCGGAATATCGCAGACCATTCTGACCGCTACACAGTCTGGCGAATCATGCACAAGGTGGGTGCATTGTGCTCCATTATATTTATGTAACACTTATACAGGGGTTCGAGTTCAGCTCGGTGAATATTTTGTTTAGAATTGGCATTCTGATAATGTTTCTCAAATTTTGAATGTTTTCTAAATCATTCAATTTTTACATTCCTTTACTATTTTTATCTTCTCGAAGAAGAAGTTTATGTTTTCATAAAAAAACGATTCGCTAATTTCATGTTTTCTCGACGTTTCATTCTGAATCGAATTAGAACGAATTTGAAAAGAGTGTGTGTGTGTATGTGAGCCAAATTTTGACCTTTTCGTCAAAGTTTCGATGTAACTCGACAAGAACTTGCGTTTGTCAGTTTTGCGCGACGATTGGGAGAAAAGTAAAAAATAGCAGAATTAGCAGAAAAGTAACAAAAAAAATCCGTACACGTTTTAGCCAAAAATTCTGAATCCACTTTAAAAAATCAAACCTGATTAATTTTGGACAAAAATCGGCTGAGTCGTTTCTTCGTAATTAACTATTGATTATTTTTTATTTTGATAGATATTATGGTTCTAAGAAGTATACTAAAATTTCACGATCCTATGAAAAGTAGTTTAATTTCAAAAATTCATCAAAATTTGAAAAAATATTGTAGTCAAATTTGTTTCAAAAGTTTAATTGGTGATGTGATAATTCGAACATTGTCAATTCATTAAAATGTGAAGAAATAAACTGCATTTTTAGGACATAAGCACGCGCCTGTGCAATATGAATTACAGACAATTTTTAAACGTACTTGCGATAATTCAATTGGAAATCGTAATGTTAAGATTTAAGCGAAGAAAGTTTTAGCTCTTAATATTGTCTTTTAGACAGAGCGCAATTCAATCAAAGTTTTGTATGGAAATAGCATAAAAAAATTTTCAAAAAATTTGCAGAGCGTCGAATTTTCAATAAGACACGAATTTTCACTTTTAATTCATTTGTCACTAAATTATGCCTAAAAAAATATTTTTTTAATTTTAGTATGAAAACAGTGCTATAAAAACCTCGGGTTTAACGTACAATCCAAATCGCGTTATAAGGAGACCAAATATTAGAACTAAGAGTAGAAGTAAAGGGACGTAAAAATGTATGGACGAGTAATTGGCAACGAGGTGTGCCTTCAAAAGTTTATTATATGGATAAATCGCTCATTATATCTATGGACACATTTATTTTTGTGTATATTTATTTTAAGTTTGAATTGTAGACTCATTCAAATTCGGCGATTTACACAATCTTCAAATTATATACACCATCTAGTTCATTTCGACATCAGATTTTTTTTTTGGTAATACTTTATCTAGCAAAATGTTCTGTGGAACATATTCTGACATTACTAAAATTGATGTAGTACACATCTGTGATATAATTTAGCAAACACACTCTACTGAAAGATAAAAGAGTCGATAACATAACTTACATTAATACTATTTAATTTCTAGAGTTATTCCAAAATTATTAACTAGTTTTGGAATTTGAAACAACTGCTCGAAAAATTGCAGTTGTGAATTGTTGGGAATAAGTTTTCGATAAAGATCTGTCAGCCCGTTTCTTCGTAATTAATTTTTATAAACAATTAATTTTATTATTTTTATGAAACGTTGAAAAATTATGAACATACGAAAAGTATGTTCAATTATAAAAATTTCAAAATTCCATTATTAGATTTTAAAATATTGCTAAATTTCAATTCTTATTACTCGGTCGATTGAGAAGTTTGTGCTACATGCCTTAAGGCAAAATGCCACTTACACCTAGCTACCGCTCTTCACCGAATGAAAGCTAAGACTATACTATAGGCGACTACATGCCTTATTATTAGACTATATTAAATACATATTTCAACATCAAATTGAAAACTATACAATATAATATAATAGCAATATCACAAAGCTTTAACTTACTGAAATGAATTTTTAATCTAAAAGTTGTTAACGTTGTTTACATTTTTAATGTACCGTCACAAAGAGTTTATATAGAATGTTATTATTATAATTCTGATGTTTCTCTGTCTAGCGCAGAAGCATTATTATATTCAAGAAACGAAACGAAAATCGTTGTTTGTGTATTCATTGTTCTTTTTTTCAATTTCTTTATACTTTAGGTACATGTTTACGACAAGATCTGCTAATAACTTGAAAGAAAAATTTTATCGTTTCATATAGAACGAATTATATCACTGGTGTGAATCAGACTTTGAATTTAAAATTCATAACGTGTAATATTTTTACAGTGCAAATGAAGAAAATATTTGCTGATTGCTGTTCTTTTCATGATATCTTTTATTAATTTCAAATTTAATTTGAGATCATGCACTAAAATTCTGTTTTAAAACTTTATTTGAGTATTAAGCTTTTAAATATATTGCATTTTTTACATTATTTGATAAAATGTATGAAGAAATTTGCCTTTGATAGTATCAAAGCATATACTAGTTGTAATTTTACATTTTATCATGAGACTATATTGTTTTAATCATACTTTTTTTTTCTCTTGTTCTAGTAATATTAGTTTATCAATGTTTTGTCATCAATGAAAAAGTTTTACAATTGATCCTCAGTAATACTGTTGTAACTATAAAATAAATAAATAAATAAGCATACTTGAATTATTCAGACTATTTCATTTTGCATATATTTAATATAACATTATATATATATATATATATATATATATATATATATATATATATGTGTGTGTGTGTAAATACATATAGGGTGTTCTATCGCGTAACGTGATATGACTTAAAAAGTGTAAGGATTAAGCTCACGGACTCGTGAAGACGGGGACGTAAGTTAGAACCCCGCTCTGAACGACCTGACATCGTATAGTAGCGTTGTCCATTTTCACTAGAAAATAGAGATCAAAAATATGTTTACATTTTAAAATGGCCCATTTTCGGGCACTGCGGTGTGAAATGGCAATGGAAAACCTATCACACATTTTTTTCTGAATCGAGTTGCAGTTTCCCTCAGCTCACGGGTCTGCCCTAAGGCTGTACTTCCTATTATACACCTATATCTATATATTAAAATAAAATAAAAAAGTATATAAAAATTAATTTTATATTTTTAAATTGACAATATAAGTTAAAGAAAACATCATATATTTTGCTTATAACATTTTGTATATACTTGTTTTGTAAAATTTTTTTGTTTGAGATAATAAAAGGAAGCCATTAATACTTTATCTTGTATCGAGTGGTAGATGGCCATCTTGTAAACTTGAATGATTAAAACTTTGAGATGGTAAATACGCATACATTGAAAGTTAATTTTCTGAAATAGGATTTGTGGGCTAATTAATTAAAAATAAATAAACAAATGAATAAATAAATAAATAATCTAACAGCATTCAAACCTTGAAAGTTCTATGAGCTGCATTACGTCATTTTATAGAAAATAACTCCACGTTTTTAAGTGTACAAGTATATATTCATTTTATACTAGACTGTAAGTTAGTTGTAATGTAGAAGCCTATAAGGGAGCGTCCAATAATCACGTGATCGATTTTTTAAGAATGTTTGGACCCCCCTGCCCTACAAAACATCACGTGTATTTTTAGTAACGAGAAAAAAGTAAAATTTGATTTTTTTTTGAAAATGTTTGAATTAAAAAAAGACTATAATAAAATAATATAATTTAAATAAATTTACAATACCCCTCGCGCCCCCATGTGATATTTCGCGATCTTTTGTCAACCTCCCCCTCCCTCTAGAAACCTTACGTGATTAATGGACGGCCCCTAAATATAAATATAACTAGTGGGGCGCATGGCATCGTGCCTTAAGGCAAATTGCTGGAACTTTCCGTACCAAAAATTTTTTTTTTAAAAAAGATTAACATTTTTTTAAAAAATTACTCTGAAAAAATTAGATTTTTCAGAAACTATAAACTTTTGACAAAAACTTACTTTTTTTTTGAAAAAAAAAAGACTTTTTGAAGAAAAATTTATTTTGAAATATTTTGGAAATTCTGAACTTCTTTTCAAAGCAATCGTACTGCTTTAACTGCATAGAGACAAAATATCGAAGCGCGTAAGCGCCGCGTCGCCGTCTAACGGATAAATACTGGTACGGAACCCATATGACTATAAACAAAATTTATACTTATTGTTAAAATCTCTATAAAATATCTGATAATTTGATGTGCATATGTCTAATGATCATTTTTATCGCAAAATCGCATTATTTTTTACTTTTTTACTAGATCTCCGAAAGCGCTAGACCTACCTTTATGAAAATTCAAAGGTCAGTTCTTTATCTTGTTAATACAAGTAAAATGTTTTTTGAATGAACTACTTTTGCAGTAAAGTTACTGCATTGCAGTAATATTACCAGCATCTGACAATGAGTAAATTATTCAGGAGCTTCAACAACGTTTACAAATTTAAACTGTACTTGACAGTATTGCGTAACTTTCGACGTGGGAATAAAATGATGTTAATAATTTAGTTTATCTAAAATGCACCAAATTTACAAACGCCGTTACGAAAGCGAAAGTTGGTAAACAAGATCCGTTCTGTCCGTGTCATCCCTCTAGCAGCGATTCCGCTTGGTAACGCCGGTTTCTCGTCGGAGCTTACGTATAATGTGTACATGCAAGCAATCATAATTGAGTTGAGCGCAGTGTTCCAGGATCACGTAACGACGGCACTGTGTAAACATCGTACGTAGAAACTAGCTGCAACTAACACGGAGGAGGAGGAGGAGGAAAAGAAGCTGCTGCTGTTTTTAAAATGGTTATTGTCTTGAATTTTGTGCTCGCGTTACGTGTTTGACGAGTTAATGCTGTTATGCCGCCATTGTACCTGACACTAAACGACCCGAAAGTGTTTTTTTATTCGTGCTCGGGAATTTTTAACAATTGTGAATTTTCAACTATATCTTGTGTTATTATTATTTTTGAAATGAATAAATATTTACAATTACATTTTCTAAGATTATCTTATTATTCTTAACACTTTGGGGACGGCTGTCCACCTCAGTAGACAAACATACTCTGTGAGGCACAGGCTATTTTATAAACAATGACTCAGTTTGCATCGAAAAGTTGAATCAATTACATATAGCAATGATAAACAGTATTGTATTTTGAAAATATTTTTAAATTATTTTAGTTGTATTTTTAGCCTTTTTCTTTGCTATATGGTCTTTTTTAATATTTTAAACGACCGAGCGCTTTTAAATATGGCAAAACGACTTGTAAATTTTGTGAATTAAGCAGTAGTAAAGATGAGTTTCAAATAGACATTCATACAGATAAATTTTACGAAATTACTATTCGCACCGATGATAGTGATGAATGTGATGATGATATTATCCATCCAACAAAAAGAAGAAGTTCGACAAAATAAATGAAGAGCGGCAAGACGTACATCAACAAACACCCCGACAAATACCAAGCAATATAAGACATCCAATAGATTACTTCACTTTATATTTTATAAACGAAATTATTAGACAATATAAAACCATTATTATAAAAAATAAGCAATTATGGCAGCTAACAAATGACCAAATATACTGACTAATCAGTGGCATATTCTAAATTCTAAAAGAAAAAGGGATTGTATTGTCTGTTCTGACAGAAAAGCACCAGGAGGAAGGCGGCGAACAACATTTTATTGTAAAGCATGTCAAAATCAACCAGCTATGCATTTTGGAAATTGTTTTGAACGTCACCATTCTTTATTAAAAATGTATGTCCTTCTATGACATACAAATTTTGATCAAACAAATTGCATAACATACACAATGAAATCAAGTTTACAGCCGGTAAAGTAGATTGTTTTGAAATCGGTGCCGTCCCGAAAGTGTTAAAAATTGTTATTTAATATTTTTAACTTCTTGTAGGGTTTTTTTGTATAGCGAAAGAAATGCATTTATGCATCCCAGACTGGTCGGACACAATACCACCTGGGTATAACACCGACTAAAACCTCCGCTTTGTCCTTGCCTTTGGCCACTACGGAAACCGCCGATAGGCATTACTTTGTGGGGAAAAGATCTAGAATGTTATCATTCTTGCACTGATTTTATACTTATCTTTTAAATAAGCGAAAGCCCATTCGCTCTTTCTCTTTCCATAGATCGCAGGTCAATTAGCACTTCTCTCATCTGTCTATGGCGTTCCAAGCAGCCTCAGTTGTCAGCATCACTCTACAACAGTATCTGGAATAATTCTTCAGCTCAATATCTCTTCTACATCGTCCCGTGGAGCACTAAATCGGGGGCACACGAAGAACTTTCTGTAGGATAAGTAAATGCAGAAATTTGCCGATTTTAATGATTAAAAAAGTATTGGATTCGTATTGATCGGGAAACGTGCTGATTACTTTCTGGCGAAAGCAGGTCCAGTCGTTTTGAAGATGCAGAGCAGAAAGTGCACTGTTAAGTATCAGCGTGCCTCGCTAGCTCAGTCAGTAAGCGTGTCACTACTATTTTTTACAATCGGCTTTATAAATAAGGAAGTTGATCGATTTCAAATCTCAGCAGTGTTTAGTTTTTTAATTTTTTTTCATTTCTTTTTTTGTTTGTATAGTTAAATATTACAAAACATATTTATAATTGTTAAATCAGTGCATATATTTTGCGAACAAAAATTGATATATTTGAAACAAAATATGTTCATTCTAAAAACAAGTCTGCCTAATTAAATTAAGTTAATATATATTTCATTTAAGCATTTAGAAGTGACGTAATCTAATTTAATTATTTTAATTATTTTTAATTTTAATTTTAATAATTTATTTAATTATATTTAATTGAAGCTTTTACATTTTGTCTATAAGAAACTAAAAATGAACCTCTAGTTTCCATAATATCTATCAGTGATCAATCTTAGTTCAATGATTATTTTTATTTACGCGAAGGTTCAGCAATTTGTCGGGTGCCACGCGCCACTAGTTTTAGATATTATATAAACATCAATCAGAACTTGAGGATCCTAAAAGCTGTTGTAATGATTCGACTTAACTACTTCGATTTTCATAGATGACAATCCAAACTGTCGTCCTCTTTCTATGTAAAGAGTTTTATCATTACAATTTCTGTAATTATGATGAAAACATGTTGCTATCTATATTTCCAAGTCAAAGCCGATATTACTGCTGCTTTATATAAGACTACCCGAAGCGGGCATTAAGTGTAGAACCTCTGATTAGAGTTTCATAGCTCTAATCACTAATCCACGTGAAAGCCTTTTTCTTAATATAATGAATTTTTCCTATATTAAAGTTTCAACAAAATCGTTAAACAACAAAGACAACAATCCAGGATGCTTAGAAGAAAATTGCCTATAGAATATCGTTACGATTTTTTAGAAACGAATTAATATATATATATACGGTTTTATACTGCGTAATTTGGTTCACTCAAAATCTGTACTCATTCTCAATATAGAAAGAAAAGTTTTATAAAACTTTTACTAAGTAATTCATAAAAAATATTCTATAATTCTTTAATACTTCACCGTAAATTATTAGAAAGTTTAATAGTTCAGCTCATCAAAAGCATTAAATAAGAAAGAAGGTTCTTATTCGAAGAATTGAAAAACTATTTATATATATATATATATATATATATATATATATATTCTTGACCCAATAAGTCCATTTTGCGTTAGTCTTCAAAATAGCATCTAAATTAATGAAAGTCCCCAACTGAAAATTAGTATCCGAAACTGCTTTATTTGCACGGTTAAATTATTATATGTTGTTAATTTTTTCAAGGAACGATTCGCATAATTAATGTAATACGTTCTATATTTAATTGAATGTTCTGATTGATATTAAGAACACAGCTAAATTAAACATAGTTATATAGTTATTCCATTGATATGTGTTACTTGTTTTGATGTATATGGTTTGGTTTTCACAGTATAATTGCCAAAATTCAAATTGGACCTTTGTGTTTCGCCCTTATATATTCGAAATTATTAATAAAATATATTTTGTATTGATCATATTGGATAACACGCAAAGAAATAACTGCACAAGATGTTATCTGTTGCAAATTCGTGAATGAAGTTAAAAAATCCACAATATTGAATAGTGAATTTTGAAAGTTCGAGACATATGAACAGCGATTGGATCTAATCAATAACTTTCCAGCCTAAAAGTTATCACATAAATACTTCAAGGTTAAGATAAAACAGTAGCATCTTCGGCATTACAGATCCAGACGCTCTCGTATTTCTTTTTTCCCAACATTTGCAATTTCACGTTGGGAATAGTCTGTGTGTTATATTTTTGAAGATCCCATCCTTGACACAAACGACATCCGAATTTCATTTGCGGGACTACAAATGTGTACTTTATCCACGCACATCTATGACATCGGCAAAGAGCGTTTCTTATGTTCTTTTTATTATAAACACAAAGTCCGTGTTAGGCGGCCGGGGCTTTAATCCTTGTGACGGCGCCGGATATGATATTGCAAGAAGGCTTTGTGATTCCGAGAATGAAGTAAAGTGTGTCGTAATTCGCGTTTGTAATGTAATGTGCACGTTTGACCCGACTGGTCACATATTATACAGTGAAAGGTATAGGGAATATCGAAGGTAAATGATATACTATTCGATTTGCATCAAACTTTTGTTGCAAAAACTTACCAAAGTATATGATTTCTGCCTAAAAATTGGTTCAGAATGATGTGAAAATATTTAAATACTTTCACTCAATGACTATTGTCTTCTCGGAGTGTGATTTTTAAAATCAAAGATATTCTTGATACGATTACTTTTAAGATATACTTTATTCAAAATTGTGTATACACGTATAGGGTACAGTAGATACTGATGCATATATGTATAAATAAACCTAATTTTTAGAAAGTTGTTTGAACGCTTTCCAATATTCAATTATTCAGTACGCAGAGCCTATAATTTGGTCAGTCGTTTCAAAATAACAAAGGTGAAACTTCTACAAATGGTTATTTTAAAGCGACAAAATGCAACATATGATATATGCACATCGTAATATTATGTTTTGTAAACTATTCACCGAGTTTTGAGTATAGTGCAAATATAAAGCTTGACTTAATAAAATAGGGCTTATAATTAATATTTGTGGCATTTTCATTTCTGTTTCTGTTATTCGATTTATATTGATTCTATCAGCGCATTTAACCCAGTGTTAAGTGGATATAAATAAATTAGAATGAATATAATTATCAAACAGTGATATAAATTAATAACATTGTTGTCATCTGGGTTTTTCTGTATATGAGTTTTCAATTTTTTTACTAAATTATTACTAAAATAAATGATTTTGATTATTATTAACTTATTGTTAGTGTTATAACTCAAATTAATTGAGTGCTATATAGCAGTGCATGTTTTATATAAAAGTTTATTACGTTCAACCAGTTGTATATGGTTTTGCATTTAATTTTATGTATTTTATTTAATGAGAAATAATACATTGTTTTCCATGAAGTAATTTAAAGAAATAGAGAACACTAACAAAATAAATTGATTTATTTCGACTTTTTCGGTGATGAACAAATAGATCAAAATGTTCTGCAATTTATGAAGCTTTTTTTTTAATTACAATATTTATTACAACTGTTATATAATACAACATCTGGTAATAATGATAAATAATAACATAAATTTAAATAAATAAGAGTACAAAGAATAGAATAGAATTTATGAAGTCATAACGATAATTTTAAGTCTAGAACATAGTCATAGTTAATGAGAATGTAATCGTTTGCTTTTATGTTTTTGAACAAAATTTGAAAAATTATTAAGCCAAGGTTATATAATTCTATTTTTTAATTTAATATTAATATTAATTATAATGTAATGGACAAATTATAAAATAAGGAGATGAATAAAAATAATTCATCTGGATTATTATTATTGGTGTTTCGTTTTAAGGTAGGTCCGTGGTATAAGAGAGCCAATTTTGTTTTACTCCTTTTTTTGTTACTTCTCAAACCATGTCATATTTCCGTATTTTAATCCTGAGCTTTCAATTCCCTGTATTTTCTCTTCTACTTTCCATAAACTGCACTTTAAACTTAAATAGAGAGAGAGATAAATGTGAGAAGATAATGAATTAAAAATGATTTTAATAAGCCCACCGTCATTGTAGCTTTCAACCCCGTTTTCACCTACATGAGTGTGGATCACCACGAATCCGCCGCGTTTTCACATAGATCACATTATTTTAACAGCCACGCGCGTTTCCATCATGATATAAAAATGTGTTTTTACTTAACGCACACGTCGCCACATACATCACCAGTATGAAATCAAATCATGCGGCACGATCAAATTATATACTTGGCGGGCAAAAATTGGTATCGAAACGAAACATAAAAATACTAAGACTCTGAGTGTTGATACACTTTGATCCAAGATGTGATTTATTCTGATTTATATACAGGTTTTTGTCGCCGCCTAGAAAATTATGCACGTACTTATATAACAACATAATGTAATGAAAATTCTATACTTCCATTGGCATATAAAAAAATAACATTATTGTGATAATTGTGATTTAAGTTTTTGAATTATAGTCAAGCAGCAATATTTTTGCATGTAAGAAAGACGGGTATTAAAGATAAATAATTTAAATATGATTTAAAGAAAAAATTTACAAAAGTAAAAGGATTAGTTCATTTCAGTGTATTCAGTATATTGCATCCAAAAATATTTTTAAATTTTCAGTTATTTCTAATGCATGTGTGATATTAATATTTGGGTCTTAAAACATTTTACTTATTTATTTTGGGGAATTTATGCGATTTATTCACTTTATCCCGACCACCGCAACTCCGACACCGTTGCAGTACAAGGATAAAGAAAAGCAAAAAAAATCTAGCCTTTTATTAATAAACATAACACTGGCACTTATATTTCAAACTTTTCCGTATTTAAAATATCTAAAATTGCATTGCAAACTTCTAATTGATATCGTAAGGGCCGAAAGTAAATTATATATGTCTTGAATGATACTGAAAAAACCTATATTTTGAATTTCATATCCGAATCTCGTGTTGGCGCCCCCTAAGGCGTGCGCCCGCATTTTTCGCATCCATCGCGTTCAAGGTAGGAGGACCAGCCCTTTATATATCAGTGATACCCCTGATATTACGTACTTGATTCGTTCCGGGAGAAAGTTCGTTATGCGAGAAGTTCACTATGCAGAACGTGTTTTTCCATACAAGTACATAAAAATTATTTGTTCTGTAGTTTGAAATATGGTCAAAGAAAATAAGATATATTTTGCATATAATTAAAACATTTAAAAAAATATTACTAATTTACAAAATAAGTTATTATCAAAGTGGTACTGCTTCTTTTTTTGCTCTTTTAGCTCCTAAATTTTTAAAGAAACTGTCGATAGTTGTTTCTTTTATCCTCTTCTGTAAGACCTACCGCAAATGATAGGTAAGCTCTGAAATTTCTGATCTTAGCATCAGTCATGTTTGAAAAGTAAACATTTACGAATTCCATCTAACCAAAAAGTCCTTTATGGACTTTATGCACAAAAAATCTGCTGACTGGTCTTTTCTTCTTAGGTTTGCGATAATCCACATTCAAGATTTTCGGGGTGTAATGTGAATTACCCAATAAGGAGATAATTTAAATCTGAGTTTTTTTGCCAACGAGTATATTTTCACAGCGGGGCAGAACTTTCCAAACTCCAGTCTTTGAATTAATTTGAGCAACATATTTTTGACTGCTAATGACAATGGTTAAGCACGTTGTCTGAGGCAAATTTTGTTGTGCGGAATGTTTGCGGCCGAAGAAAAAGTTCTTTATGCGCAGCGTCCGTTGTACGAGGCGTGCGTTTTGCGGAGTATCACTGTATATATATATATATATATATATATATATATATATATATTAGGGTGGTTCTTAAAATGGACATTTTCGAATTTCCTTGCTCCCAAGGGCTAACATGGTTCCAAATTGATAAAAAACTATTCTCTGGGAGTTTTAGCTTTAATATTGTCTTTTAGATAGAGCGCAATTCAATCAAAGTTTTGTATGGAAATAGCATGAAAAACATTGGAAAAATTTTGCAGAGCGTCGAATTTTTAATAAAAAATAACAAGAATTTTCACTTTTAATTCATTTGTCGCTAAGTTATACCTAAAAATTTTTATTTTAATTTTTAAAATTTTTTCCATGCTATTTCCATACAAAGTTTGATTGTATTGCGCACTATCTGAAAGTTAATATTAAGAGCTAAAACTTCCAGAGAATTGTTTTTTATCAATTTGGAACCATTTGAGGCATTGGGAGCAAGAAAATTCGAAACTGTCCATATTAAAGACCACCCTAATATATATATATATATATATATATATATATATATATATATATATATAAATAAAATACTGCAAAATATAATATAATAATATATATATATAAATATATATATAAATAAAATACTGCAAAATACTTCAAACATATATATATATATATATATATATATATATATATATATAATGTGTGAGAATAAATGTTACACCTCGGTTGATATAACTTTATTTCCACTAAATTTTCACTAAATGTTATAACACTCGCTCGGACAGAAGTGTAACATGCGCTAGTTTATGATAGTGGTATTCGGTTTCTCGTAGCCACGCCAGGCCACGCCATGCCACGGCACGGCTGCGGGGAACTGTATCGTAAAATAAGTCTTCCAGCTAGAGCTATTCGCTATTCGCTTCGCCCTTGGCATGTGTAGAAAGCGTGGGTCTATCTATCACGTGCATCAGAAGGTCCTGTTGGGGTATCTTCTTCAACCTTTTAACGTACCTCTTCCTCGCATTCGCCTTCGTCTTGGCCGCGTCATAGATGGCAAGTAATGCGCGTTTTGAAGATCGTAACGTCTGCGCTCGTAATTCCGGTGCGGTGGCAAATTCGACTCCTCGGGGATTTCATTTACGATTTTTATACACTTCATCCGGACCGCCGCGACTCCGACACCGTTGCAGTACAAGGATCATAAAGGACAAATACGTTACACGTGTATGGGAGTAATACACATAGGTAAATGCACGCGCGCCCAACGCCATCACGTGTATGTTATTTATGGAGATATGAATTTAATTTGACGTACGGCGAAATGTACATACGATCGTTACAACCTACTCCCCCTGAAATTTATTAGCAATAATTTTATAAATGATATGTTTCTACGTTTCCGTTCATATTGAATGGTACCATAAGATGAATTTAACCAAGTTTTATAACTTCATGGCGGAATTGCACGTACTACGGAAATATTTAGTATTTTTCCCAGGTGGTATGAAAATATTAAACATTTAGTGATTCAAGGTAGCTTATTGGAATAAATAATTATTCTTGGGTATTATATTTGAACATATATTTGAGATAATAAGATTAAAGAAATTATCATTAAATTGGATTAATTATTTTTTGTGAACGTTTTGCATTAAATTTTGATTAAGATTTTTCTAAAGCTTAAATATATCCCTTCTATCCACTGCAACATTTTTAAAACACATCACAGATATTGATGACGAAATGGTTACCACCAATAAAACTAGGTGCATCAAATTATTGATAATCACTAATTCGCTAAATTATCTTAAAAAGTATATAGTATTTGAATGTCTTACAGAAAGAGTTATTTAAGCAAAAAAATGTAGAAATTCAATATTAAAATCTAAAGATAAAACTGTTTTTGAGAGGAAACTGGAAAATTTTCCACAGTTTTTGAAACATGACTTGATTCGCTAAGCATGACACCACATAATTCAAAAATGAATGTTAGTATTGCGCTCCGTAATTAAAAAATTAATGAATTAATGAAAAGCGAAGTAATAATAGATCAGAATCTTCAATATCAAAATGTGCCAATTCAATTTAAATGAAATTAGTTCCAGATTAAGCTGGCATTTCGAATAACTATTAATATGCCCCAAGAACATTTAAATGTGGCAAACGTTGCAGTGGGTTAATCATCAACTTCATTTGTGATAGCTGCCCCTTTCACTTACATACCACATATTTTTACATACTGAAATTATGTAAAATTATGTTATTTTTCATACTAAAAAATTTCTAGAAATATTTCTCATAACTTAACAATGTTAGCCGGGACAGCTAGTATTATTATAAAAGTCGAAAGAAGTTTTAGTCTGATAATGAGTACCGTTTCATACACTTAATTGCTAAATTTATATGGAAAATAAAAAACTATTTCTTAGTATTCAATTAATAAAATATCAATAAAAACATTCAAATTTACAAAAAAAAAACATTTTTTTCAAAATTCCTTTTTAAATTAAAACTTTTTTTTCAAAAAACAAATCGAATAAACAATTAATGTATATATATGTATATATATGTGTGTGTGTGTGAGTGTGTGTGTGCGTGTGCGTAAAAACAAAAAATCATTAAAGATTATTGTCTCCAAAATCTTAAAAAGTATTTGAAGTACTAATATGATATTATGTGGAAAATTTTCCATATGGTTCCAAACGATTAATGACATCTCAAAAATCCAAAAATAACACAGTAAATTGCATTATCCGTTAGCACACAAAAAGCACTCATCTGACAAATGTCAAGTATTTGTGGCCGGATTATTTTATACAAGCATTGCAAATATTTACCAAGAAGGTTCATATATGAATACGACGGAGGGAGAGCCGATATATAATAAGAACATAATGAAGAAAGCCCCGACTCTATATTGGTTTTGATATCTCTTTACTCGCAAATACATACTAGTGTCTGAGTCTGTCTGGCGGATATATCACCCGCCTACGAGGATAAATATCATTATCCCGGAGAGATACGGCAATTGGAGTTATACAATGTTCATTCTCATGACGGTCGTATTTTTATTTCCAGATATGTTCTTTTTATTAAATTTTTCTATATTGCTCAATAAAATCATGTTACGAGCACGATTTATGCTCTTCTTTCGGTAGACATCTTTCTACAAAATGACTTGTAAATCACTAATAAATATTTCAGCTGAAATAATACCAAGGACAGAGATGTCATTTATTTTATTACCTACTAGGTGGAATCATAAATCCTAGAGCGGTGACACAATAGTACAAATGATATGCTGGTGATATTTGAAAAGATACATCACGGATTTCTTTAGTTAATGGATAATCATTTATCTTATTATACAATTTTGTCGTGATATCAAATAACGGACAACATTATTTCCATTTATATAATTATTTTAAATGGTTATAATGATTTTATACCGATAAATTAAATTATGCTTTGAATTAACAACCGTCAGTTTTGTTTTTCTTGCCTTTACTTTGAACTTGCTGCATAATTAATGTAAAAACTAAGAATTTATATAGTAAGAGAGACTGAGTACGATTGTGCCACCCCTTTTTGATTAACCACAATTTTGCTAGTTTAGCAAAGAAATTACAACAATTGTCACAACTGTACCCAAAGTACACTTTTGAAAACAAATCATCATTATGACTGAGCTAAATTATTCAACTCTAATTGCAAGCAAAAACTACTTCCTAGTAATTAGCTACTAATGTTTAACTTTACAGCAACGTAATCGTTCAACTAACATAGTAATCTATCTGTATACAATTAACAATTATAACATAAACATAAATTGGAACATAAAAACATACTTTTAAATCTTTAAAAGCAATACTAACTATAAATCATATTAATGTAAAGCACTGACTGAAAGCAATAATGTGAACTTGTTCGAACCATCATATACTTCATCTTTCTCCCTTTGGACTCTATCTCATAATCCGTATAATTTAGATGTTATGACGACTGTCATTATCGTACCACGGCACAACTGTACCCATTTACCCCTATATTTAAAAATTTGTTTTTTTTTTAAGTAAAACTATTTATAGATAGTGTATATGTTGATGCTATTTAGATCCTAAGAAAAATAAGAAAGAACCAGGATAATATAAAATTAATAAAATGAGTAATAATAATAACACTAATTATAAGTAAATAATGACAATTATTCTGGATTATTTAAAAAGCTTCATGAAAAGATTATTTTGAATTTTTCTTTATATTTGAATTAAGGTTTTGAATCGATACGACCATCAATTCCGTTTTTTTAGTTTTCTGACATGATTGTAATTTTTTTGTTTACGGACCTCATTTTAAGTTCAAGAAAGGCATAAAATAATTTATGATAATGAATATTTGACAAACACCTTTTCTCTATTTTAAATTTAAAGAATGTCTCGTTACTACTCTGGATTTTCAATAAACTTATGGTCAAGTCATTTGTGATTGTATAAACTTTCTAATATAACGAATGGTTAACCTTTCACGTTCACGTTTTTGTAATTTAATATCAATTCATTTATTAATCGTTATTACTATAATTTGTAATGTGTTCATTAATTTATTTACTTAGTGTCAAATCGAAAGATAATTCTATGCAATCTGATATAGAGAAGCTATTTACTAATAGGGGTAACTAGTAACACGCGTCAACAGGATCTTAAACGATGTTAAAAATCTTATTCGACTAAATTCAAATTTTATGTAACTTATTCCATTTCAAATTTATCAACCTTTGATAATGTGTAATGATGTTTGAAATTGCCAAATTGTCTAAACATTTATCTTAATTGATGTAAAAAATAGTACCTGGGGTTAGCTGAAACAAAACATTGTTGTAACAAGAATTCAAGTAAAGAAGATTGAATGGAATGTATAGTTTGTTATATGTGGGCACATGTAAATTATGTTATAGGAAACACGTATTTGTATTGTGATATTAATTGTAGTTTACGTTGGTTTATGATAATTTATATTACAATAAAAATAATATATTTAATTAATAAAATATATAATGTCTCCTGTAATATTAATTTTTACTTAGAAGATTACTGCTAACTATATATTCAAGTCAAAATCAATGCCACTACTGCTTGACATCAAGCTGCTCAACCACTTTATTTCTTCACTTTTAAATACAAAATTAAAGATTTTTCAATGTAATTTTACAATAATCTTTTATTATGATGCTAATGGAAATAATATTGTTATTGAAGAAATTGTAACTAACAATTTTAATACAAAGAAGGAAAGCTTAGAGTTTGTTTCAACAATTTCAACTATCTTTACAAAAGTAAAGAAATAATAGGTCTTGAGCCAATGTATAACAATGTTGTAGGAATGAATAAGCAAATATATTACGTAGTTTATATACTGACAGTCAGTAAGAAAGAATAACGTTGATAATAACAAATACGAACGAGGCATGTATGTATAACGGATATATATATATATATATATATATATATATATATATATATATACATATATTAGGGTGGTCCTTAATATGGACATTTTTGAATTTTCTTGCTCCCAAGGGCTCAAATGGTTGATAAAAAACAATTCTCTAAAAGTTTTAGCTCTTAATATTGTATTTTAGATAAAGCAATTCAATCAAAGTTTTATATGGAAATAGCATAAAAAAATTTCAAAAATTTTGCAGAGCGTCGAATTATCAATAAAAAATGAGACGAATTTTCACTTTTAATTCATACAAAGTGTGATTGAATTGCGCTCTATCTAAAAGTTAATATTAAGAGCTAAAACTTTCAGAGAATTGTTTTTTATCAATTCGGAACCATTTGAGCCCTTCGGAACAAGAAAATTCAAAAATGTCGATATTAAGGACCACCCTAATATATATATATATATATATATATATATATATATATAGAAGGGGTTGCAGTAATTAAAATTAAAAATTAATCGTAAATATCAAATTACAAAGCGTTGGAACAGCTTACAATTAGAAAAATTATTCATTATCATTTTTGAGAATAATATAAATCATAGAAATACTGATAAAAATCATATTTGTAAACAATATAAAAAATATTATTTACCGTATATCAATAAATTTTGGCATTCTATAATTATTACCAAAATCTTAAAAAAATTCCAAGTTTTCAACAATAATTTATACCGAGCATTTAAAATAGCACAAAACTACTGCCGTTATCTTATATTTCGATTGTATAAAATTACGTGCAAGTTTCAAAGTAGCAACATTCAGAAATATTATCACCGCGAAAACAGGGTGCATTAATTATTCGCATTAAAACGCGAAAACGACGCAAACGGCGAAACAAAACCGAGAAGTTTGCACTTCGGAGCGTAAATAAAACCGCCCGACAACGCTGACGTAACAAGCAACAGCAATAAAATAATACGTAGTAGGCACATAAAAGATGCTGCAGTTTGATTATTTCGTGAATATTTAATGCGGGCTTACATGCCATTTGTAAGAAATTGGTCCGTGCCAATAAAACGAATGATCGAAGCGAATTTCTCGTGTGTTTGGACATTTAATCGTCCCATACACGGCGTGCACGATGCCCCATGGGACACACATTCGGTTTCTTCTGAGTCATTAACAGGTTAGTACTCAAGAGAAAGGTCTTTTATGCCTGAATACAGTAAGTATGTGGATTGACCGTTAAATATATATCAAGTGACATTTGTTCAATTCCAAAGAACAGAATAGTAAATGAAACAGTAATTTCACGACAAACTCAACAGTTTTTTTTCCATTTGTTATAAATAATATTAACAATATTTTAATGATAATGATATAAACTTAAATATTTTCTTATAAATAGTAATTAGGTTATTAACGTCCCGTAGGGTAAGCTATAGTAATGGGCCGAAAATCAAAAATGAAAAATTTTTGAATATCTTCACGTTTTAGAGGTTTTTGAACATTTTGGCATACCTCAAAAAAATGTTTGATGGATGCTTGTGTTTGTGTGTTTTGTGTGTACGCATTTTTTCGGCAGCTGATCAAATGATTTGAATGGTTAAAAAACATTCAATTCCTGTTGATAGGGAGATGTGCTGATCAGTTTTTGGCAAAGGAATATCCAGCCATTTCGGCACATAAAATGGTAGTTTTTAAGAAAACTAAGCATCCGATTTGAATGATTCAAAAAACTTTCTGTTTGTGTTGACAAAACAATTGATTTTGGAAACAAAATTATTTTCATTTTTTTGTATATCAAAAATAATTCAGATTTTAATTTTAATTTTGACTAAAGTTCTAAAGCTCACTTATATACTTTAAATAAATAATTTTAGCTTTGTAATTCAGTTTATATAATTCTTAATTATAATAATCTGTTTCAAAACATTTAATATTCATCGAACATTTTGTTACGGTACGGGAAGTTCCAGTTATTTGCCTTAAGGCACGATGCCATACACCAATAGTTCAATCTTCATCACAAAAATTGATGATTAAAATCATGTGGCGATTATCTCTTCAGTCTACGACGATAGTTTTCTTTTAAAAAAGAGTTTGTCAGTGAATTTGAACGAATATTTAACATATACTAATTTTTTTCAACAAATTTTATTAATTTTACACTAAATTATGAACACTAAACTCTAATTTGCTTTCATATCAGAGATGTCTATGATAGAAATATGTAGATAAGATGGTAACAGCCCGTTTTATGATCAAAATTAAATTTTATATGTGTCTAAGCTATTAAGTATGATTTTAAATATATAGTAATATTTTTTTGTTCGATGTGTTTGTTGTTCGTCATATTAAAATCTAACAAAAGTGGCTTTTTATAGTGATTTTTGTTCAGAACGTTTTTTCTATATAAGAGTGAATTCTTCGAGTTACACGGTTTTTTATGGAATATCTTCCGTGTATAGCGGGGGGTAGATGTATATGTATATATATATATATATATATATTGTATAGTTCTGAATTTGATGTTGAAATAAGTATTAACAAATCTAAATGATCGGCATAACATCAATAAAAACATAAGTTTCTTTAAAAGATTATTTTAATTCAATGTGTATCGATTATTAGCTTTTACTCAATGAAAACTAAAAATGTAATTTAATAACTAGATTATATAACAATTGAGTTGAGAAATTACAAAAAATGAAAATTCCAAATTGATTTACGTAAAGTTAAACACAGAATAAACAAAACTGCATAGTATAAGTTTATGGTAATGCACTAAATGCATAATATAATCATCAAGTTTATTGTAGTTATAACAATGTTTCACAAGTTTACTAAAAATAACAATATTCACAAAGTAGTAACTAAGTAATTCATGTATTAACCGTTAGCAATTAAATTAAATAGCACATCTTAAGAAACTTACATTATTGATAATAGTCTCGAATTCTATAGTCTTCGAAAAGCACATACAATGTTGAGTGCTTAAACCCAAGCTGGTACAATTTTAACAATCATATGATAATTTGTTATTATCCTGTTCGTGAAAATATATTATAAGGTAGTTAGATTTATCATTCGATAATTAGATAACTAAAGATATTTAATTACCCACTTGTTGCAGTGATTCTATCATACTTACAAAACGCTTTCAACAAGTCTACGTTATTTTGCATCAAAACAATTCGTTTCTCGGAAATACGACGTTCAGAAATTACAATTGACTGGAGACATTCTCGGAAATTTCTCGGCTGGCAATTATTTGTTTCAGTTCACTCGAATCGAAAATCAAAATTATGATGATATTAGAAAAAGCGATGTTGAAAGAGATAGAAAAGCAAAGGTCAAGTGAATTCGAATTGGGGCTGAGTCGTAGTTCCCGGAAAAGATGTTTCGTTGCGCCGGAACGAGGCGGACAGGGAATAAGGTGACATCACGATATATGAGTCATGCGATTCACTAGGGTTGGGATACCCGATTATTCATTTGAAAGATGAAGACATTTCGCATATATAAACACATGCGCATACACACACACATCTACACAGCTCTTTTTCCTTGTCTCTCTTTTTTACTTTGAAACCAAAAACTTTTTACACATACAAACCGGTTTTCGAATTTTAATTTTTTCTGAAAAGCCGGTTTTAGCCGGTTTTCGAATTTTAATTTTTTCTAAAAAGCCGGTTTTAGCCGGTTTTCGAATTTCATATTTAGAAAATAAATTTTTGCTCGAATATTCTGTAACTACGAATATTTATCCGCAAATTTAGAGCGATTTAAAGCAGCATTTGACTAAATTTATTAATTGGTTAAAGTTATTAATTTTAGTAGAACTAAAAAACAATAGATTATCTTGATTAAATAACTTTGAAAATAATGCATCATTTTCACATATAAGAGTGAAAATATTTTCATAATAGTGAAAGTTTTCGAATAAATAACAATAATACATTTTTAAATAAAATAAAAAAATTAGATACATATTGATACATACTTGTTAATATCAATTTTAGTTTTAAAAACAATTAAGCTAAACTCGGGTATTGCCTGTTCCGTGCAATTTTTATGAATGAATTATAAACATTCTAATTGTTCTTTTTGTTTAATAAAATATGATTTCAAAAAACTGAAATACAAAATACTCTCATACTTGCCACCAAATTATGCTTAATTGTTTTTAAAGCCTGATATAATAAATATAAGTTTTTTGTTCTTTTATTTGTAGCTTCTAGGATTTAAAACTCTTTTTTTAAAGTTTGAGTAGAGGAAGTTACTTCTTCAAGAAAAAGTCACACTGATTTAAATTAAAATATACTTTGGTATAAAAATCTAAATTAATATATACAAAACCTTTCTCGGGACCATTGCAGACTGATAAGATATCAAATGCAATTGAACCGATATGATTTTAAGAATCAAAACGCTTTCATCTATTTTCTATATTTGGCTATATTTGTCATTTTTCATTTAAACAGTGAAAACCGACTTATTCACTGAAAAACCGGTTTTTGAATTCCATAATTTTTGTCAAAAAACCGATTTTTAAAATCGGTTTTTGAAAACCGACAAACCATAATAAATACTGTAACTTTCATTATTCGTATTTTGTAGACAAAATGTAAGAGCTTATAAATTGGACGACGACATTTATGTATGTTTAAATAATTGGATCAAGCGGAGTTAGAATAAAGGAACTAATCTCATATTTCGAAGAATTATATACATATTGAAAAGTTAAAATTATTTATTTGTACTTATTCATTTTTAGTATACAAGAGTGTTTTAGAATTTTAGCTAGCATTGAAATTAGAATTTGAATCATTTTTGATACTTAAAAAAATAGATTTTTTTCGACATTTTTGGGATTTTTTTGCTCTCCTTAACTAATCGTTTTTCCACAAGCAGAACGTTTTTTGAATCATTCAAATTGGAGGATTTGTTCCTCCAAAAACGGCAATTTTTCACACTTTTAGCTCCTTATCTCTGAAACGACTAGGCCTATCTTTGCCAAAAACTTATCACCACGTCCTCTCATCATTAAAAATTGAATAACTTTAACTCATTTTTTTAATGGGATGCTCTGTGTCACTTTTGGCAAAAACTAATCATCACGTCCCTATCAATAGAAATCGATTATTTTTTGAATATTTAAGATCGGTTGATCCGTGCTCCCAAAAACAAAAAATTGTATCCATACATACACACACATACATGCGCCCATTTTTTAAAGTATGCCAAAATATTTAGAAACCTCTGAAACGTAAAGATATGCAAAAATTTTCATTTTCGATTTTTGGACGATTACAATAACTTACCCTACGGGAAGTAAACTAGGTATAAAATCGAATTGCTCGTATGTCAAAGCAATTTTTTACACATAAGTACATTGAAATACCATTAATTCGTTTCAGCACAGTGTTTTTTGGATAATATAAATAAATAAAATTTTATTGCTAAGAACAAATACATTACATACATACATGCATGCATACATAGCCAATCACTAAAAAAATACTAAATTATCATTATGCTAGTTTTTGCGTTTAAAAAAATTATCCAATGAGCATTGTATTTTCCTCAACTTATTATATTGCAAAAATGAGTTAGACATGTTTCGTCAAACAACTCTGATGCATCTGGTCCTGGGTGATTTTTATACACAAACTGCCCCACATTGAAGAAACAATGCCAAAAATAATAACACATTTAAAATTAATAAATTAGAATTTTAACTTTAGAATAATTTACTCTAAATATTTGTACTTATAGGTTTACGTTACGTATCTCACTCACACGAATTTCGAATTTTGCTTGTATGGCAAAGTTTACGTGTTACGTCATAAGGCAGCAAATGAAATGCATTAATACACAGTTAAAAAAAACTTCAGAATTATATCGCTACTTTATTCAACTTTGTCAATAAAACCGGGTTAAATTTACTGCATATAAAAATTTCCATGTTATAATATAATTTTAGAAAGCAAATGTTAAATGTAGGTTACATTGTGAGCAAAAACACAAGCTGCTTGTACTTATTTTATCGCTTTGTATTCTGATGTATATGTAAATCCGTGTAAACTACTTTAATTATGAAAACGTAGTATTATAGAAATATGTTTTGTTGCATGTAATAAAATGCGTATTATATAATACACATACATACTAACATTATAGGGTAGAATGGAGCTCAAAGGTCCGCGGGTAAAAAGGTCAATCAAATTTTCTCAAAAACAAGCAATGTAAAGAAATTTTAAGCAAAAGACAAAAGATGTAATCAGTATAGATAAACAAGTATGAATATATCGCAAACACGGCCGTTTTAATTATGTCTCAATTTTAATTGCTTCAGCATATAATAGAGGTCGCCAGCAACCGTAGCACGTAAATTTACCCTTAATTTCAAATCTAGATAGGATTTATATAATATATAAAAAATAAATTTAACAGTTTTTTTATAAAAAATTTAAATTTAACAGTTTTCTTCATACAAACACTATAAAAGCTCACATGTGGGTGGGGTAAAAAGAACCAACTAAACTTTTTCCTTACATTGGCAACGATGTAATGGTATACATTTTATTTGTATTGACTGAATTAAGATTTGATAATATTTATTAATAATTGATTATATTTTTATACGTTGATGATTCAGTGCGGTTTACAAGTGCTATACATTAGCCGCTTGTCCTTCTTATTACTTGGAGGACATTTAAATTAGCAAAATAACCTTTAGGGCTTAAATTTTTACGATTTATATTTTGATATGTAAGCCGATTATTATTATGCGCATAAGTTTCTAGCAGAAAAAAATCACTTATAAATTAAATAAAATCTGATACATCTACTTGTTCTTACCTCAGGCTGCATGAATATCAGCATTTCTTCACAAAATTGCAATTGAGTCAAGCTTTTCACACACACACACTTTGTTTTACGCGAAATTATACAAAATTGATTTAATTAGCACTTTTGATTTATTAATTAATTAATTTACGCGAATATTATTACCTACTACACTTACTTCTATTTTATAAAGTCTTTTTTATTAGGCTGAAAAAAAATTGTGGATTAGTGAGGAGTACAGTCACAATTTTGTCCACACGAAAAAATATATCAAAAATGTTAATTATATAATTAGTTAATTATATAATTATTTGCCCATTTTTTTAACTATGACCAAGTTTACGGTTCAATCTATATTTACACTTAATATAATTTATTGATAACTTTGCAAAAATATTTTAAAACTCTGAGTTTTAATTTATATCCTTTTAATTAATTAAAATAATTTATATACTATGAGATCATTATATTCTTTAAAATGATAATTTATATCTCCTCAAAATTTTGCGTGGTTACCAATAAATTGACTAATATAAGTGTAATGTTTCGTCATCGAAGAGTTTTCACAAAAACTTTTGCAACTTGTGTATGAAGTTATGATTATTGGAAAATGAACGAAAATCGAATAATATCGATAAGAAATCGAAAAATAATTTTGTTAATCGACACAAAATCGATAGGCTAAGATAAAAATCTACTTTTGTGAATACAAAACGAGACGTGTGACCGCACCCTCAGAAATCATGCCTAGGAATGAAAATGCACTGACCTTTCTTTCTAATCACCGATTCTTCTGGAACATCCCGATTACCAATTTGTTGTCTAAACAATAAAGAAAAAAATGATAATTAGTTAATATATTTTCAAATATTGGTTTGTGCTAAAAATATTTGTACATTACCTCGTGATTTCCAGAAGAGAGCAGATTGAGCCCATGAACCAAGAAGGAAGAAGCTAGGAACCAAGAACAAGACACTAGAACACTTCAAAAGACTTTATAAACCATTACACAAACGATAAACAAACACAGATTAAAAAATCGCTCAAAAATCGAGAAATATGATCACTACGAGTGAGACTAGGCAAATTATTTGACCACAACTAAATATTTGTCTTATCAAAAATACTGTTTATAACGAACGAACACACAACACTGTTAACACAAACAAAACACTTTTTTGGTTCACAATCACTATTTTTTATCCTTAACTACTTTTAACATCTATATCCTTTGATTTCGTCTATTTTTAACCACATAAGTTGACTATTTGATCTAGCGAGTTCTTTACTTTGTTTTCAAGGACTTCTGTTCTCAGAATTGTATGTATGCTGAAAATAAAAAATAAATTCATTAAAAAATAAATACAATTTATTAAATATATATATATATATATATACTAAATAAATAAAGAGTAGAATGGGGCTTGAAGGTCCGCGGGTAAAAAGTTCCACCACAGATATCTCAAAAACAAGTGAAGTGAGAAAATTTTTATCACCAATATTTGAAAGTAGAGACTTATAACCACCCATAACAAAAGTATTTTCTTCTGTTGATAGTTTTTTTGGTTGTGGGCACTGTTGTTTAGTTTACGAGATCTTAATATAATTTTTAAGTACACGTTATTTAACTGTTGTTCGTATAATATAACTTCTATAAAAGCTTGCATCTGGATGATACGAAACGAACCAATTGAATATCCATATTTTTTCGAAACAAACTATTGAAAACTAAATTTAAATAACAAATTTCAATTCTTATTGATTAACTCGATTATTGAAACATATTGTAGAAAAAGTTCATAGAACGTGCCTTAAAAAGTAAAATGACACACTATTTTATACTGTTTAATTTACATGCAAAATTTGTTGGTGTATATTAACATATTATTTTTATATATACTTTCCGAATACCTTTTCCATTTTTCAAAATTAATCATATGTTATACCGACTATTTAGGCACAACGTATTGTTATGTTTGCGGACACACCATATGATTATTTATCGCGTCATTTACCGCAGCGCGTAAGGGCCGTTTCCCATAGCGCTTTCTAAATAGAGACCAACCAAAAATTACGAGTCTCCGGGAAACCATGTACGGAATCAGAATGTGGTCTTTTTTGTGTTTCGCGCCGTATTCACACACAGCTATTACAATTCTAACTGAATAAGGATTTATTATTGAGGTCCTGGCTAGTGACTCTGCACTAGATAACCCCTAGCAACATACACTGGCACTCGCAAGAAGCGTATTTTTATCAGTGCTTTCATTGTAATGGAAAATATACATTGCGAAAACATCTCGTGCACGATTTGATCTTTTATGTTAAGTATATATAGCTAAAAAACTAAAATTCTTGTAACAAATCCGACAAAACAAATAATCTTGGAAGATGATATTAAATAAGCCCTTTATCTTTATAATTTAAATTACATATACTTTTCTTCTTTGTACTTATACATATATTATTTATATATAATAGTAAAATTTTATCTTTCATATCATTTCAATGTATTACGTACGTATTACGGTGGAGCGATCGCGTTGAAAAGACAACAACAAGTGAATTTAAATTATTTTTTTTAAGTACTTGAACTATAAGTTTTCATTAATATTTTTTGATAATATCATTTAAGTACTTTACAACTTCAAAAATGTGTAGAATATGTAAAAAAATTATCACCCCAAAGAAAGATTAAATGCTAATATAATCAACAAATAATTGAAAACTACTGAAATTAAAGAACTTGATAATTCGTTTTTAATTAAAACTTTCACACCAACAACATTCTAGAGCGATACAAGTTACAATAAAAGATGTTCCACTTCATTCCGATCCAATTTAGACATTTAATTTTTTTACATAATCAAGTAAAGTCTGCAAAACAATCTTCAACGCTCGGTTAGTTAAATGCGGTAAAAATAGTTATTCATATTGAAAAACAGTTAGGTAAATTTCAACAGAATAGTAGATTTTTTATATAAATTATATTATTTTTTAATATATTAATATATAAACATACTATTCACCATTGTAGTACAAGCTCATGTCTAAAATCATTTCATGTTAAATAAATAGGAATAATTTGAAATAGAAGTTAATAAATATAAATATTTAAATTATTTTTTCAATTTTATTTTTATATTTTTAGTATTTACTAGCCGACCCGACAGACTTTGTCCTGTCAAAAAAATTTGTAATGTGGCGGTGTTTGTTCCTACCTTTTTTCTTTTCTTTGCAAAAAATTATCCTGAACAGAACCGTCACCCTGGTAATGATTCGGTGTGAATTAAAAATAATTAAATAAAACACTATAAGCATTTAAAAGTAAGTAATTTTAATCATTTAAATCATAATTCAAAAATTAGTTCAATTTTCATTGTAGTGCTTTGTGATAAACGATGTTCTTTGTTTGATTACCTGGCGCATAAACAAACAATTTTGATCGTATTCTAATACGTTAACAGACAACATACAATTTACCATGTGAGAAACATGGGTTTTCCAAATTAATACCACAATCACTTAATAATACCGTAAACGCACTGGAAACTGTAGTCGTTTAAAGTCAAATGGCACATCAGTCGGAATCATCGGGATGCACGGTGCGAGAACATCTTCTGCTTTATACTATCCTTTCAATATAGTTGCTTCCATCACGTTGTTTGGTAGTTTTTTTTATCGCTAACATTGTGCCGTTGCAAAGGCGCATTTCCAATCCGACCTTTAATTGAAGATTGTGAGGTGACAATCCTGGCAAATCCAGCGAGTTTAAAAATTCCGGTAGATAGTTAACTACATCGTCTTGGTTAGTTGTCGAATCAACTAATTCGCCTGTAATTTGTTCTTGAATTTTAAAATTTAATTCATTTACATCAATGTTTTTGGGCTGCCAATATAGAAGATATTTCTATGTTTATAAAAAAATATACAAAATGTCATGACATAAATTATTGTTTTTTCTATAAATTTCGTTGCCTACTTGATTCCCACATATACTGTAAACGTTTGTATGAAAAAAAGAAAAGGGCTGTTTTTAGGGTTTTTCCGGCAATTATTCGATTTATTCTCGCCGTAAAAACCATCCTTGGACATAAACGAACATTTTAAAAGAAGAATTGGTCAAATTGGTTCAGGCGTTGTTGAGTTATGCGCTTACCAACACATTTTGCGATCCATTTTTATATATAAGATTATCTGATAATATATTTTTAAAAATTGAATCACGGGTATTTTTTCTGATGCATTGACCGTTTAGTTTTTTGATGAGCATATACGAGTCGTATCGTACAAAATAAATAAACATAAAAAATACACAAACACTAACACACACACACACACATATATATATATATATATATATATATATATATATATATATATATCGGTAACCCCTAAAGCTTTATTCATACTTAAACCATTTTTCGGTTATTGCAGTTAGGAATTATTATTTTAGTTTATTCAAACTTTGGAAACGTAAACGTAAATATTATTTGTAAAATCACAGTCAAAATTTATGATAAAATTGCTCCAATTCTCCTAGATTTAAGCCAATTTCTTAAACTATGAATAAAGAACATTCACCATTTCTCGACTTGGAGAGGCTCTCCGTCATAAAAATGGCTAAAATGTGCCGTATAATGAAAAGTTCGGGCATTTAATCAGTATTGTAAGATGGTTCTAGGTGAGAATTGAAAATGGTGAAAAATTCAAAACCTAGAAATAACACGTTATTTGCTAACTTTCTATTAGCATTAAAATGATCCTTACCATTATGTACTGCGACACGAAATTGAGTCGGAATTTGATTTATTATTTTTAAAAGTATTTCATGCATTGTACTATGCAAATGTGATCGTCCTTTTTGAATCGGTCAATTTTTTACCGGCATGCTCGTGCTACCGTCAGTGCAGTAACGTTGCAGTCCGTTACATTTGATGACAGCAGAGTGCAGGAAGAGAGAGTTAGTGCAGAAGAACAGTGTGCGCAACGCAGGCTGCTGACAATACGGCGGCCACGTCGAGGACATAAATCAGGTCGGCGCGGAGTTTATCTGCGCTCAAGACTCTACGTGCCAGGACTAGACCGTATGGCTGCCGCGCGCTCCTGCTACGGGCCTCGGGTTTCTTTTCTCGGCCTACAGCCGATTCGCAATCCGTGTCCGTCCCTCTTTTCTTGTCGGACGGCTCGACGTACTCTACGCCATCGGTACACTGTAGTGTAGTATAGTTGATATACGATTGTGCTATGCATTAGTCCGACAAGTTTTTGCACTCGTGACGGTTTGATTGTAACGCGCGGCCTCACTCTCGAAAGAGATACTTAACACCCTACTCGAGGACGTTCCGGAAGATAAAATAAATGCGGTGATCATTTTATAAAAACCGCAGCAACTTAGATTTTATGAAGAGGGATAGTTTAGCAGGATCTTAGTTCAAGATAAAAATTTTGTAAAATTATAATGCTATTAAATGTATATATTAGAGATGGGCTTATCATATCCGAAGGATCGGTTAGGATTTGACTCCGCTTCACAGAAGAGTCATATCCACTTAACAACCCCACAACTCCGACAACTTTGAAACATAATACAAATGTGTTCTCTAGTCTGTTGTTAACATATCTAAGGATTTATTGATACTTTGGAAATAGTTTACAAATAGTTAAAACATTTTTGTTCATTTTATTATAATTAAATTATTCAATAAGTAAATAGTTAAAATTATATAATTATCAATAAAATATTGTGAATTTTTATATCGAATGAAAAAAACAACCACTGAGTTGTTTTTTCCAACATGCCAATGTAGTATTATACAATGTCCCTTTTTGGCCGACTATTGTAAATTCATCAAATTTATTGAATGTCCTTTACTGGACAGTTGTAAATAAAAGAGATAATAATAAAAAAAATTATTATAATAATTTATTAATATATGCATGTCAATATGCATACAAATCTCAAATTGACAAAAAACTTGTGAATCAAAATCAATTTTGTAATTATTATGGAAGTAAAAATATAGAAGTCTTTGAATATGTTTATTTTTATATGAAAATAATGCAGTGAACCTTATATATGAAATAAGAACAAATCTTTGTGTATAATATTTTTCACAAAATAATTGTACTTCACATTCTTTTATTATTTCCTTTTCGAGAATTAATTATAAATCAGGTAGTTTGATTAGCATACTATTACTTTTACACAATTATAAAATCATATTTGTGTAAAAATTATAATCTATTACTAAATATTTTTTAGCTGGTTGTATACCATTGAAAGAGCTCATTTACGGACAAACATTAACGTATACAGAATATAGAATACAAAATAGCATTATTTTGAGACATTATATACCTGGAAAGTCCTAAAACTGGCTGGAAGACGAGAAAAGGCCACTTTTTTCGACCCAAATAGCGGTGTCCATTTTTATTTGAAAATATAGCTCAAAAATATGTTTCCAATTAAAATTAGCCCATTGGGCATTTCGGTGTGAAATGTCTGTGGAAAACCTCTTACTCTATTCTTTCCTGAATCGAGTTGGAGTTTAACTTAGCTCAAGGACTTGACATAGGGCAGTATTTATGATATTGAATGCATTAGATGTATAAGATTAATATTATTATTACAAGGATTAAGTTATTTTGTAAAAAAAAGTTTTGCTTTAACATAATATTTAATGTAATAAGTTTGAATAATTTATTCTGAGTTAATATTAAATTTTGAAACTATATTTAGATATCTTTATATGTATTGGAAGTTAAATGTTTTTGAGAAGGTATATTTGAAATCAAACACGAATAACCCTTTTGCTACCAGGGTGTTACTGCCGCTTAGTAACACTGCTGAACGGACAGTCACAACGATGTATTGTAAGATATTTCTATTATTATCAAGAAAAATGTGTTTAATTTGAAATTGCGCTTCCAATAAGCTAAAAATTAGAATGACAAATAATTTAATTCATAGTACTAAATCATGTAGCAAAGTCCGTCACACAACACGTCATCTATGGACGACATTCGTACACACAACACGTCATGCGGATGTCGTCCATGTCAACACTCGTAGCAAAAGGGTAAATTAATCTATAAAAATGTTATTGATGTTTTGCATTCAAGCAAAAGTACATAAAGACATATTTTTTAATATTGTTTTATCACTAACAGAATTTCATTCTTAACATTTTATAAATTATTTTTTACAAAATTTTAAATCTTACGGTCAAAAGATGATTAGGTTACATTTAAAAATGTGTTACAAGTGATGGTAAAGCTAAAGAAGAAAATATCTCACACTCAGTTACAAAAATCAACATTTTTCTCCCTACTTTGTGGCTTCTTACCAAGAATGTCAAAATATTGATATCAAACCTAATTTTAATACCTTGCATTTATAATCTGTAAAATTCCCGAAATAATATATAAATTACTATATTTATACGTAGCATAGATAAATTAACCGAATAAGCTTTCAAATCGGATTTTTATTTATAAGTAACTACGGTGGGGAAGTGTTGTAATGCGACATATTGCGTCATTTGGGCATAAAATGAGATGAGATTGACTGCCCCGCAATATCGTAAAACAAGCCGAACAAGATTAACCATTTATTTCGGCGCTAATAACGCTGAAAGTAAAATACAGAGTGATAAAACTCAGATAAGACCCTTGCTCATATTAGACACGATTCTCGAATGAGCTGCATTCAATTATATTTAAACGTTTATGCATACTTGTTTAATTTGAACAATAAATTTAATTGGCGGTATATTATCATTATGCTAATTATGAAATTATTATCTCATTATACATTAGATAGTAAGTTCGGCAGAGTTTAGAATGTAATTTTGTAATATCTCTATTTTCATTCAAAATAGCTTCCATATAATTTGTGATCTAACAATACTGCGGAAATATTGCTAATAACATAAAATATTTTTCATTAACGCAATCGCTTATTTAAGAATATGTATTTAAGCACCGATAGCTTTATTGTATGAATAAAATGTTAATAACGCGTCAAATAAAATACGAAGTTATAAAACAAGTCGGAATAATAAAGTATTAAATACATAAACTTCACGGTGGAATTGCGAATATCATAAAAAATATATTATGTCTGTATGAGAATCTCATTTAAACCATGTATATAAGATACAGATGCTATGACTAAAAAATAATAAAATTGAATAATATAAAAATTCTGCTTTACTATTATTCAACAGAAATAGTCATAAATCTAGATATCTATGATAAAACTTTTATTATTATAATTCGGTGATCGTCATATGATAAGAATGATATATATTTAATAAAATGATAGATTTATAGATGAAAATTTAATCTGATTTATTTTTGAATTTTGCTAAAATTATTTGTAAATACTGCGTTTTTCCGAATAACATATTGATTTGTTTCATTTCTAGTTACTCTTGAGATGTTATATTTATTAACAAAGGGTAAGTCATAGTAATTGTCGAAAAATCAAAAATATTATATTTTTGTATAATTTTACATTTCCGTGAACCTCGTCAACATTTTGGCATACCTCAGAAAAAAATGTATGTGTGTGAGTATGGATACAATTTTTTGTCCATGGTTTCGGGCGCAAGAATCGACTGTTTTGAATGATTTGAATAACATTCGATTTCTATTGATAGAGAGATGTGCTAGTTAGTGCAGAAAATGGAAAACCGGATTTTGCGAGCGACTAGATTGATACAAAATACATTCGATTCTCATAGACGACGAGACGTGCTTGTTAATTTTTGGCAAAGGCAGTTGTGCCCGTTTGGAAGATACAGAGCAAAAAGTGCTAAAAAAAACTATAGTTTTTGAGAAAACGGAGCAATCAATTCGAATGATTCAAAAAACATTTTGCATGTATTGATAGTGTGAAGGAACTATTAATTTTTGGGGAAGGCAAACAAAAATCTGTTTTTCAAAATTTTCTGTTTTTTTTTAATTTTCAAAAAAGAAAACGATTCGAATTTTAATTTTAATTTTAGCTAAAATACTAAAGCTCACTTATATACTTGAAGAAAATAATTTTAAAATCGCAATTCTATTTATATAATTCTTAGAAATATGAGTTAAGGTATTTCATCTAACTATGCTTGATTAAGTTTTGTTTATTTATTTTTTATGTAAACATGTAAATGCCGTCGTTCAATTTAGAAACTTTTATATTTTTTCTACAAATACTATTAATAAAAATTACCGTATTTATAATAATTTACTTAAAAACATTTGAAATTTCAAGAATATTTTATTTATACTAGTAGTAAGTTTTTCATATATATTTTTAACAGCAATGAGAACCTTACGTACTATGAGCTGTTGGGCTGAAACTTCTCCTTACTTCGTATTTTTAGATGGTAACCCAATGGTTAATCCATCCATATTTTATGATTTTTGTTATTAGAATTAATCTAATAGGGCTGACTTTTCATTGGTGCAGCAATGCCGAGCAAGGGCTATTATCACTTGGAAACATATTGCTATCTATATTTCCAAGTGAAAATCGTTGTCACTGCTGCCTGACAACAGGCTGCTCGAAGTGGGTATCGAACCCGGGACCTCTGAAATAAGTCCCGTCGCTTTTAACTGCTTACCTACTTGTAGTAAGTGTTCATCATAAACAATGCAGACTTTTTGGAAAGCAGTTAATATAAACTATATTACTTCATAAAACACTCATAAATCTTATATATAAAAAAGAATATAAGAATAGTAATAAAAATATGTAAAATACACGTGATCATCCTTATCCAGAAATTTAAGTTACTGTGTCATCGTTAATCAATGTAAAAGAGATTGAAGCTTACTTAAAAAAATCGACTAAATCGGTCAAATAAACATTAATTATTCGTGAAATAATATTTTTAGGTTCTATATCTAAAAAAAAAATTTTATTCAATTTTTGCAATATTTATCTTCACATACAAGTTACTCTTTCCATCGACGTGAATACTATCATGCATAATACAATAGATTTCGTTTGTGTACACAATTCTTTCACAACATTCGCGACAGTGTTCCGGGCACGGTTTGGCATTTGCTGGCCGTATAGGTTATAAATAGTAATTGAGCAAATATTAATCTAGTCGAATCACGGCGGTCGCATAGCGAACGACTCATTTTATTTTATCCGGTGTCGTAAAAGCACCGAGACGCACGGAGATCTCTAAAGGTTGCCGATACACTCGCATTTGTACTTAATGCGGGGAACCGAATTGCCTCCCACAGAAACGCAGACAGCCCATGGAGGCTTTTTACGCTCCAATCACAATCAGTGACGTACTTTTAATATTCAGGGCCATTGAGGTCCATCAAACATGACATCACATATGATTTACATATTCTATTGTATTCATATAAAATAAAATATTTTACCCCATCCCCCGTAAATAATTGAAAAAAATTAATGAAAATAATAAAACAAATGCAGCATTTGTGATGCACCGTGTATAAAAAATAAGTTTATTGAAATAATTTCTATATTATTCGTAGTTTTTATATTTCTTTGAAGTTATTAAAATGGAAAATATTTTTTAGGTAAGACAGATATTACAGCTGTTTAAAGAATGAGCTAATATCGCCAGCAAAAAAGTAAAAAAAAAAATGCAAGCAGTCAATGATTGTATGTTAATTTTAATTACATGAAATTCTTCAAACACAATTATTACATGATGAGTGAAGTTGCGAAGACAATAATTGTTTAGGCGTTGTTTAACATAATCCACTGTGTGAACAAATATTATAGAATTTATTAATCAGCATTTCTATATTAAAGGTTCATTTCTAAATGCTAATGGATTTTCAAACATTGGCGTTTTCCTTCCGATAGCAATGTCGTTAGAATTAAGGTGAATGCTGGTTATACACAATTTTTACACTATTTTCAAATATTGTTGTTGAGAATTCTTAACTGTTTTTTTAAAAAAAAATATGCTTTAATAATTTATGAGCAATATACTGAGTGATTTTTACATTAGTATCGAGGTAAATTACTCTCTTACACTATTTTATTTTCATATAATTCTTTCAATTTATTAAAAAAAATATGATACAATATTTGTAGAATATTGCTAGATCACGCAGTACGAAAGCAATTTTCAATTTCTTGTTTATATTTCAGTTATTACCAAGTTCTTAACGTACATGACCTCAAAATAGAACGTATATAGTTTATGAAACGTCGCAAATAAATTATTTATTAAGAACAGATTGCTTTGTACATGAATTTTTTATTTGGAGCACTGAGTCATAATACATTTGTACTAGACGATATATTTTATTTTATTTTGCAGAAATTATACATTTGTAAACTTGACATGGTTAAGTCAATAAATTATTTTAAAAAATCTTTTACAATAATACCTGAAGCTATTATGAGTCATATGAGAATGTTTTAATTTTTCCAAAATAATCTTAAACTTTAATTTGTCGTACTCTGATTAGGAACAATATATCCATTTTATAAATATATTTATTTAAAAGAAAGGAGAAACAATAATACATTATTTCAGGATTTTCTAATAGATATTTTATAGTATGAAACCGAAATAAGATTATCTCGTACTATATTACAAAAATACTCATTGCTTGATGTTGAATAAAAAATCCTAATTATAATATATAATTTTTTTTAGTTACAATTAAAATCAAACAAATCAAACATCTACAATCGAAAGCAATTTTCATTGCCAATATAAAATTTTAGTACTTGAAAAATAAGAAATAATAGTAAAATAGTTGTATAAAAAATTAAAGTGTATGGTACCTTCTTGAATATAAAACTTCAAAGTAACGTTGAAAAAACTACTCAATGTTATTAAAAATAAATTTTATATAAATGTATCAAATGTTTAATCTCTGTTATAATATAATCTAACGTTTAGATCTTTTACTGTTCAAAAGAATCAAAAATTTATTGACAAAATAATAGTATCAAGATTGTAAATGAAACCATATATAATAGCATATAGTTTTATACTATCTGAATACGGAGTTTAATAAAAAATATGCATATCCAAACTTTACTACGTTAAAATGTCTTGATCGCGAAATGCAAATACTTGGCATTTTGAGGGTATTTAGTACCAGTTTGTTTGCGCTACGTAACATAGCCTTGCCATAATATTGGTCTATTTTACGGCCGAATTGGACCCTAAGTAGTTTACAATACCGTATCTCAAAGTGCAAAATGTATTTCATGTTATCTAAATATTTGTTGCAAGGTTCTTTTTATATATGTGTGCTCAATTAAACTTCAACTCGAAAAAATATGGTGTTAGAGAATTCCCGTTACCGGTTCCGTAGGTTACAAATATTAATTCAATTGGAAACATAACGTACAATTTCAAGTAAAAATATATATCACTACATTGCTTTATGAGATTGTCCGGAACACGGTCATGAACCCGACACCTTGTGCCTGAAAAGCTGAAATGGCTTAGCCACGGCTCTACGAAAACTTTATATTAAAGATCAATAAAAGTTGAAAACTTGTAACCAGTCTAAGAACATCAAGTATCTTTTCTTAACCGTACACGTATTTGAAGATACGCCCCTGCCAACGACAATCGTTCGAGAACTAATCTTGCGGATTGCGAGCGCGCCGGTTGAATAGGTCATCAAAGCTCGCACATATGCTAATATGACAATTGCCTTTGATGGACTCACAAATAACTGATCGCGAGCAATGCCGGCAGATTCAGTTCTTGCGGCTAAATGGACACTAGTTAGAGCTTCATGTGAACTCCGGGGGCATTTTCCCGTGTGAAATTCAATTTCAATTGGAAAGCGGACGCACTCGCTGCAAGCGGAAAGGGTTCGAGTGGGTTGTACGACATAAGATCTTTGTATTTCTAATATATCACAGTGAAATATAAAGAATAGTATATCGTTAAGTGATTAAGAAATTGTAATTGACCTTATTTGTTCAAACATAATTTAAAGATGTATTTTGGTATGTTCTGTATACAAACATACGTATTTTTGAATATAGAATAGGACGGGACACAAAAGTTCAATTTGAAATTGAGTAATCATATTTATTAATTTATTTATTTATTTATTTTACAAGCCAAACCAATTTTATCACAACAAATAACACATATCGACTGTAAGCGCCCGGCGCTATATTTCTTAAAAAAGTCAATTAAAAATTCACTACACACAGACATTTTACTACCCCGAAGGACCAAATATTGTTGATTATCAAAAATACTATATAAGCCCTGAAATAACAAAGAATTAAACGAAAAATAAAAACTAGTTCAGAAATTATTTGTGAAAATGTAATATATTTAATTTTAGTAAATTGTATAAAATGTGATCGGGTCAAGGTATATAGAATGAATATTTTTCTTATAACTAGCTAGTACCTAAAGTAGGGTAGGAAATTATTTTATTATGTCAGGTAGAGAAAGATGAATTAATAAAATTTGTGAGGCTCGAACATCGACTATGTGCAGTAAAACTCCCAGTTTATTTAACATCACAGAAATGTGTTTTTTGCTGTTTATTAAAAATTTGACATCTGGTTCTTTTTACCTCATAAGCGGGAAAACAGGTGCATGTCTTAGTTTTAATTTTAAAGGGATTTTACGAAATAATAGCTACATTATTCAACCAATGCAAAATATAAATTTTATGGGTACATTTTTTACAGGGATAACACTTTATATAAACTTGGTTTAGCATTTCAGAAATTCATCAGCAATTTTGAAAAATTATTTATTTAATTTTTCTCTTGTAAAATTGCTTCTTTTACTTTTTATTCACTATATTTTAATGTTTTTCACCTTTGCCAGGGTAAAGGTTCAGTGGATCCTTTTTACCCCACCCACGTGTAAGCTTTCATAAAGGTTATATAAAAGAACTATTGAATCTAACTCAAGATTTGCAATATATCTCATAAAATAATTGATTAAAGCATACTTAAAAATTAGATTGAGATATCTTAAAGTAAACAATAATGCTCACATCCAAAAAACTAACATCAAAAAATACTCTTGTTATGGATTTTCGAAAATTGCCGTTTTTCTCTTGATAGCTACGTCGTAAGAATCAAAGTGATTTTTTCCCTACTTTCAAATATCGGTGCTACAAAGTTCCTAGCTAAACTTTTTTTTGAGATATCGGTGGTAGACCTTTTTACCCGCAAACCTTTAGGCCATTCTCCTTTATTGCAATTATGATTTATTATTAAATAAAAATTTTATTTGCAAAGTGCCAAAACTCGACACGTGGAATTAGTTAGATTTTAGTGACATGATTGATTTATCAAAAATATATTCGCAACACCAAAATATATTTTACTAGTAGAAATCTAGAAAAGTTATAATAATTACAATGACAGCAAAAAACGCCTCTAAAACATTGTAGACCAGACTTTTACCAGAATACCAACAAGTTTACTTTTGTCAAACGTGGAATCTTAGAATAAATTCAAGAAATTTTGTTAGATTTTAAGAATTTAAGAAAAAATAATATTTAGGTAAACACTTCGAAATTTTTAATTTATTTTCAAATTTTATTAAGATTAAAAATAAATTAGAATAATATATGCTGATGGTTATTTTCTCAGTACCTATAAGTTATTTTGGTTTCATAAAATGCACCATTTTTATGTAGATTAAAGCATGAAAGTATTAAACCTATTTAATAATTTTATTCTTTGTAATATTATATAACGAGAAGTATTTGTAATTTACCTTAATTCACAAAGTCAAACAAATAGAATAACAGTTCGGAGTTTGAAATAAAAAATATCTTTTAAAAATACTCGTATCATTTTCATAGTTTCAAAGTTCGAAATATTTCATTAATTTATATTAAACCTTTTATCAATATCAGTAATTAATATCAATACAATAAGTATGAAATTTTGATCAACATTATTTTATATCAATTGCAAAATTTTATTATAACAAAAATTAATATGAAGAGTCCGGCCGTATAGTTAAAACGCATCATGTGTTTATGAGAAATAAATTTTCTATTAAATGAAACAAGCAATTTAGGTGCTAGATTGAGTCAGAGGCTCAATCTTATTTTCTTGTTAGACTTTCGTATTATTCTTTCTTAATCCAATCTGTTTTGTGGGGTTTATTTAGGTCCACACACGGGCGTTGATATTGTATAAAGAAAAATGCTGAAGTCGATACTACTAGCACAGAGGGAGTTCTGTAATTTTATTTATGATAATAATAATTTTCAAATCGGATTTTGCTTTTACTTTATAATATCTAGTAGAAAATTTATATATGATATAATTCTTTATATCTGTCGTATTATTACCGAGTTTAATATCGGAAAGGTTTTAATTCTACTTCTATTCGATTTCCAATCGCTATCAAATACAACTTATACATATATCGTAAAAATACTTATATTATAGAATATAAAACGTTATTAAGATACAAAATCTGAAATTAATGTGATCTATTACAATTATTATATTTGATTCATTTATAGTATTATATGTTCGTAATTTTTAATTAAAACACATACGCACACACACACACACACACACACACATATATATATATATATATATATATATATATATATATATATATGATAGTTTTATCGACATTGATACATATTTGTAATATTTTTGCAGCCCAATCGTTGAATTAAAAAAAGATTGTAACTTGCTTTGTAACCTTGATCAGTGTTCATAATGCACCGCTATTAATAATATAAAATATAGGAGGGTAATATGTGCTCCTCGTCTCCTCCAATTTCTCGTTGTTAATATATATTTATTATTATTATGCACAAATTAGTGGTCAATCAATTTTACATCATAATTAATTTTTTCTGTTGTTTTTCCTGGTTTGGTATGTATAATATTCTCCTTTTTATATATTAATATTTATTATCAATTTTGTATTTATATAATATATATTTTAGATTACTAAATGATGACACACATCAAGTGTCGAAACGTTTAATTGAATAAATAATTTTGTTATTTATACTTTTTTTTTAATTCGACGATTGGGCTGCAAAAATTTTACAAATATATATATATATATATATATATATATATATAGATAAAACATTAACAATCTTTTTTAAGATTAGAGTATATTATATTGATTTACTAATTTGATAAGTCGATAAATTTTTTACCTAACATTTTTACCCTTTCAATTTAAAATAATCACTAGTCGCATATTTTTCCTCTTTCGTATACACTCTTAATTATAAACTTGTACTTTAACATTTTTAAGCTGATTTGAAAAGTAACATTCGAAAAACAAAACATGAATGTATTTTATATAAAACACTTTAATTCTTCTTGGCATTATGATTGAACTATGAACTTTGAATCCACCTGATGTCAAGCAGCATTGACACTTGCTTGAAATGGTAATAGTATTGAAATAGTAAATTTGTATAAATGAATCAGTTACAAAAAATTAGGACAACCTTTTTGGTTGCCATCTAGAAAAAGCCATGACATTTAAGAAGTCAGCACAACAGCTTATAGGACTGGTTAAGCTCTGATTGTTGAATAAATAATGAACAAGAAAAAAATTTTTGTTTAAAGATTAAAGATTTATTAGATTTCAAACTAAAAATATAATTTATTTGTTGAGTATTAATTTTCCGACGCTGTCCTTGTAAACACTTCTTTGCATTTTATTGCATCTCTGTAAATTTAATAATCTATACTGAAATGCATCTACGATAACAAGAAATTCTGATATTAATGAAATTCCTGCTATAATATAAGGTAATAATAATTACATGAGTAAATACCATAGAACGTCAAAGCGCCACAGTAAACTTATTTCAATATTAATTATTACAATAATATTACTGATTGCTGACGTAGTTAATCATTTTGTACGACAAGCTTAAAAATCAGTTCGAATTAAACATCAATAGGTACTTTAAATATAATACTTTAAACTATGAAATAATACCAATTAATAAGGTCATCTTTTGAATATAAAAATATTTTTTATTAACTTCTCGAAGAAGGTATCATTTCAAGTAATTCTGAACCAACATTGGAAAAGGTAGAAGTGTGTGTATGTTAATCCAATATTTTATTATTTATTTTAAAGGGATTTTACGAAATATTAGCTACAATATTCAACCAATATAAAATATAAGTTTTATAGGCATATTTTTTACAAAGATAGCACGCTCTTTATAATCTTGATCTGGTATTTTGTCAGAAATATTTATCAGCAGAGTTGGAATAACTATCATTCAAATTTATTTCTCGTAAAATAACTTTTTTAACTAAATTTTTATTTTTATTTTTATTTACTATGTTCTATTATTTACGCTTTTACCAGGGTAAAGTTTTCGGGCGCACGGATCAACCGATTTGAATGGTTCAAAAAACACTTTATTCCTATTGATAGGGAGATGTGCTGATTAGTTTTTGGCAAAGACGGGTCCAGCCGTTACGGAGATACGGAGCAAAGAGTGCCGAAAATAGAAATCGAGTTTTTGAGAGAACGGAGTATCTGATTTAAATGATCCCAAAAACTTTCAATTTGTAATTTTTGGGAGAAGTGGTGATTAGATTTTTGCAATGGCAGGTACAGCCATTTCGAAGATACAGAGCTAAATGCATAAAAGATTACTGTTTCTGAGGGAACTAAGCATCCGATTTAAATGATACTTCTTGTGTTGACAAAACAAATGGTTTTGGAAAAAAAAATTCAAATTTTTTTAAAAAAAAAGTTTTTTTGTATATCGAAAATAATTCAGAATTTAATTTTGATTCTAGCTAATGTTCTAAAGCTCACTTACATACTTAAAATAAATAATTTTAACTTTGTAATTTAGTAGTACAGTATTTATATTAATCTATTTGAAAACATTTAATATTCCTCGAACATTTTGTTACAGTACGGAAAGTTCCAGCAATTTGTCTTAGGGCATGATGTCAGTTATTTAAAACATTTTGTATATCTTGCTGGTTCATAACCCCTGACTCATTATCAATAATCTAATTGTATTTTACAGTAGCACAAACAAAGCCCAATTATACGACTACCATAATCGCCAAAGTCAATTTATTTCCTTCCAACGGAAGTTTCTCTACAAAATTAAGACATCAATAATTCAAGTAAATTACAGAGCAAATAGCACGTCAGAAAAGATATGAAAACAAATGTTGAAAATAATACCGAGATTTGATATATAAAACATAATAGTCATGTTTTAGACAACTGAGATATCACCGAGACGTACATTAATATTCTGCTTTTAGTACTTGCGAAAAGTAAAGTTTATTTAGCTTGTTATGTGTTCAACCTTCGGGCGTGCTCTACGGAGTGCATCTACAAGCTTGCTGACATTTCACCTTGTACATGTACAACCATTTTTATGAGCCTGCAGTCTCTTGCCAATTACATTTATTTTACGCCGTGAACTGCCGCATCAAAGAATACGCTAACGGGCCCCGGGTCGTTGGGAAGCACCGACGGCAGCACAACTATACGACTAGACTACCTATATAAGGCAGCTATTTCACGATCTATTTACATAATTAATTATATTAAGCTTGAGTGTTTTAATCCATACGACGCATTCTCAATTGAAACTGCAAAGATTCCAGAAGCATAGCGTGCCTAGATGGAGTCCCGTATAAAAATTTATCTCGAGGCCCTTATGTTATCTTTATCTTAAGATAAAGAGTTCTTAGAAATAAAAAGTTTTTTTGAAGTAAAACTTCTTTAGGCGCGGCTAGGGTGTAAATCGCAACGGAAATGCCGTTACGCCCGAACTGTATGTCATTCACTCTCGATGAAATCATTTCAATACGGGTCGATTGTGATTAGTCGTCGTGTATGTGAATAGAGATCTGTCGTTGTATGCGTACCGGTATCAACGTTGTATGAGTACCGATATCAACAAGGAAATCGGCATAGATAAATAAACATTTTGAAGTTACATCGTAGTACAAATTTTGATTTAATGAAAAATGCCTGAATCAGAAAACCCAGAAAACCATGTTCCTTGGAAATAATAAAACAGATTAAACATTTGTGCCGTATACTAAACGCAAGTTTATTGATTAGAAATTACTTTTATATTATTCGTAGTTTCTATAAATCTTTGAAGTTGTTAAAATGGAAAATAATTTTTAGGCAAGGCAGATATTACAGCTGTTCAAAGAATGAGATTATATCGCCAGCGAAAAAGTAAAAAAAAATACAAGCAGTTAATGAATGTATGTTAATTTTAATGAAGTTCTTAAAACACAATTACATGATGAGTGAAGTTGGAAAAACAATATTTGTTTAGGTGTTGTTTAACATAATCTACTGTGTGAACAAATATTATAAAATTCATTTATCAGCAATTACTTTATTTCTCTAATGAATGTTCATTTCTAAATGCTAATTATAATGACAAACCAATCATGTCATATTTAAAGTATGACTTTATTGTTTTTAAATATTATACATATTTTAATGCTATTATAAATATATAATTTATAACTTATTATATAAATGTGTATTATGGTTGACACTAATAAATGTGCTACTTTGTACAGTAGCAAATAAATTTTACTTCAATCGCGTGTGAACCTTACGCGCACTCTTTTTTGCGTTTCTTTTGGCAAACTGATTTATTAAATCATTCATGGCCAATGATGACTTTAGATTTTTAACTTCCCAAAGAAGAATTTTGTTTTTGTCAAAAAATCCGATTTGATAAATTTATGTTCGTTCGACGTTTCACGCCATTCCGAATCGAATGAGACTAAATTTGGAAAAAGTATGTGTGTGTGTGTGTGTGTGTGTGTAGGGATGTATGCGTGTATGCAAGCCGATTTTTGACTTTTCAAAATGATTTTCGAAAAATAGCCTAACCGCTCAAAAATTTAAAAGCCATTCGGTGTATTTCGATGAGAACTAGCGCTTATCAGTTTTGCGCGACGATCAACCAAGCCGTTTTTTTTTTCATAATTAGCAGAAAAGTATAAACTCTTTCGGCCGCGTTCTAGCTCATAATCCTGAATCAGTTTCAAAAATAAAAAAAATCGCTCAAAAGATATTGCTTGGGAATAGTGTTGATTAATTTTTGCTGAAGATCGACCGAGTCGTTTTCTTGTAATTAAGTGTTGGAAAAAATGGCATAGACTTTTATGAAACTTTCTTTGATGATATCATAAACATACTGAAATATTACGGCCCTACGACAGGTAGATCAATTTTAAAAATTCATTAAATTTGAAAAAATGAGTTGCGTTTTTCTGACGTTTGTTAAAATTGGACATAGAGGACCTGGTCTTAACCACATTATAGTCCTACGGAAACTGGTTCACTTATATAAAGTTATTGAATTTTGATTAAGTCGGTTATTTACACATGTCGGGAAGTTCATATAACTTGCCTTAAGACATAACACCACTTACAACTAGTTTATAGTTCATGCTTCTGTGAAAAATTTTGGAGGTTTTTAATAATTTTTGCATGCTAGTGCCCCCATTTAATTGAAACGGTTGATTGGGCAATAGCTACGCCCCTGATAGATTTTTTAGGCCCTATTCAAATCTAGATATTGCTCAAATAGGTTTTACTAAAATAAAATTTAAATTTAACTCTAATTTGTTATTATGATTTTTACTTATTTGAAATATAAGTTTTTATTTTTAAACTTAGTTTTATAAATAATAATCAAAAATTATGCAACAAATAAATAAACAAATGTTGTTTTTGCGATTTTAAGGACATTTTGTGCGGCAATAAAATTCCTCGTCTTAATGAACATGTTGAATTATAAAAAATCATTAAAATTTGAATTGACCAATCGCGCTTTTTTCAATAATTTGAACCATTTTTTTAAATTTCAACCGCTTGTCGTAGGCCTGTAATGTTTGCAATGAAAACTGATTAACATATATATCATATGAGTTCCCATTCTCAACGTTATTTAAATGTACATAACTTGAATAATTATAACTAAAATAAAGGAAATAAAATGAGTAATCAAATATTATGAAAAATAAAAAAAATTATTAAATAATAAAGTTCATACTATTTTGAATCAATTTACATAACTAATTGCATACATCATAAACTTGATTGTTTTAATCCATCGCCGACATTCTCAATTAAAACTACGTACATTTATTGCCTCATATAGTATCCATTATTAGCTCTTTGATAGTAATTCCTTTCATTTTCAGTGTTATTTAAATAGCATTGTTTTGCCTATTTTACTTTTAATTAATTAACACTAAATTAATTGAAGTACAATGAATAAATATAATAAAATAGACTAGAACAATAACTAAAACTATTTAGGTCATATTAAATTAATTTGATAAAATATCACAGACTATTATTAAATTTATTTAATTATTAAATTACTTACTAAATATATGAAAACATGAATGTGTTATTTCATCCATATTATTTTCAATAAACTAAGTGTATTTATGTTTTTATATAGTTTTAATTGGTTATTGTTTTACAGAAAATTCGAGAGAGAGTTCTCACCCAAAGTATTATTAATAGTGGTGGTTATTTATTTATTTTAATTTATAATAAATTTTAACTTTTTGAACAAATATATATAAAACTTTCTTTTCAGCCGATTTACAAAATTTGTCTATTCGACTGAAAAGAAAGTTACCAATTCATTTTGTGATGAAATCTTTTTTAATAAAAAAGTGTTAGTGTATATTCAATCATACAGGTAATTAATTCAATTTTTTCAGTAACTTTTTTTTAAATCTTTCCAAAACTTTCTATTTTTTTTATTATTATTTTTATTGGCCTCGCTTACTCGAGCATTTAGCCACCTACATTATTCTATACAATCATATATCCTATACAATCTTCAATTTTATACTATCTTCTTCATATAATCCTATTCTTTTTTCTATACTTCTTAAACTTACATTCATTCTTCTTTTACTATCTTCTCCTTTCATCTTCTAACCACATATTCCTTCTTCTTCTATAACTTGTCATTTCTTCTTCTAAATTCTTCTTACTTCAATACATTTATAATTCTAACTCTCTAATTTTTATTTTACATACATATCTTTTTATTACAATTCATAATTCTATTATTTTTCCAAATTAACTAGTTAATATTTTTTCAAATTCTTGCCGGAGATTCGAACTCGGAACCTCCAGCATGTGAATCGGAAACGCTACTCTTGAGCTAATCCCGCCACAAAACTTTCTAATTTTTTAACATTTTTAATATCTTGTTATATAATCCACTCATTTATGTCTATCATTTTCATTTTGATCATATCATATTTCTGCACATTATTTTTTTTTCTACAATTTTATTAATTAAAAAATCAATCTTCTTTTTCTCTTCTTAAACTTAAATCTTATCAAGATCATACTTCTTGACAGACTTCTTGAAGATGGAACGTACCTAGTTCCGAAAAGTCGACAGTAAATAAATAAAAAAATAGTTTATTAAAAAACTTTTTTGTTTTTTATTATTTTTTGGATTCTTTATTTGAAGCTCTACAAAATATTCACAAATCCAAGACTACCGTTTAATATATATATATATATATATATATATATATATATGTGTGTGTGTGTGTGAACTCATACACTACTTTTTAACTATTCCACCTGAAGTTATAAATTACGTTTTAAGTTTCTAGAATAAAATAATGTAAACCACTCTCAACTATTTTATATTTATCCATAAAGTTATATCTTTTTCTGTGCACGTATCTCATACCGCAGTATTTTTACGATTAAGGTTTTAGAGCAAAATTATTTTATAGGAAAACCATAGTAATATTCTTCGTCGATAAATGAGTTATAACAGATTTTCGAAATTACAATTGAATTGAATTAACAATGTTCGAGAACTTCAATAACAATTATATTAGTTTTTATTATTTTCCATCATGGGTCGTTATGTCTGTATTCGCATCATAAAACGACCAACTCGGGAAGGTAACGAAATAGAGTATATGGCTCGGATTAAAAATGGAACGAGCAATATGTAGTTGCATAAGGCCACTATAAAACCGTTAATTGATCGTAAAAGCAATATAACAATATTAACGTCGTCACTATTCTGGCACTAGAAGTGATTGAAATGTACATTAAACATTAAAGGATTTGTACAGTTGCCATATAACCCGCTGCGAGGATTAATTCCATTTAGTTTGCTACAGTTCACTTGCAACCAAGTGAAACTGTGTTCAGTCTCCTGTGTCTTTTACAAGAGTTTTATTATTATACCAAACAACTAAGTACATTTTAAGAAAACTTGGTAATTAACTGAATTCTATCTGTTTAATAATAAATTCCTTCACCTGCAAGATGAATAAATAATTCATTTCAATTGGCTGTTTATGATCTCCGTAAAGCAACTTCGGAAAACAATGTACCAAAATATGAGAAATTTTTCATATTCTCCATATTTCTATTAATTTTTCACATTTTATTATAATTATTTAAAACTTATAAGTTTCATATTATACAATAATTATTCCGTTCCTACTCTAATTTTGAAATTTAAGTAAAATATCAATAATGTCATGATGATTGCCATGATTATTCATTATCTGCGGTTATAAACCAATGAGCAAGTATATCTAATTCGTCTAATAAAAATGTAAAGTTGTGATTGACTTAATTATATAACTTAGCGGTGTATGGCATCGTGCCTTAAGGCAAATTGCAGGAACTTCCCGTACCGTAACAAAATGTTCGAGAAATATTAAATGTTTTCAAATAGATTTTTATAAATACTGTAACAATGTCTAATAATTATAAGAATTATATAAACTGAATTGCAAAGTTTAAATTATTTGTTTAGTGAGCTTTAGAACTTTAGTCAGAATTAAAATTAATATCTGAATTATTTTCGATATACAAAAAGGAATATTTAAAAAAAAATGAAAAAAACAAACAAACACACAAACTTTAAACAAAATTTTTTTTCCAAAAGCAATTATTTTGTTAAAACAAGCAAAACGTTCTTTAAATCATTCAAATCAAACGCTTAGTTCTCTGAAAACTGAAATTTTTTGCACATTTAGCTCTGTATCATCAAAACCGCTCGACCTGCCTTTGCCAAAAACTAATCACCACTTCTCCCCGTCATTACAAATTGAATGCTCAAAAACTCGATTTCTATTTTCTGCACTCTTTGCTCTTTGTCTCCGCAACTGCTGGATCTGCCTTTGCCAAAAACTAATCAGCACATCTCCCTATCAATAGAAATGGAATGTTTTTTGAGCCATTCTAATCGGTTGATCTGTGCGCCCGAAAACGTGGAATAAAAATTGTATCCATACATACATACACATACACACACACATCCATTTTTTTCTGTGGTATGCCAAAATGTTCAGAAACCTTCAAAACGTCGAGAAATGTAAAAATTTTCAATTTCGATTTTTGGACTATTACAATAACTTACCCTACTGGAAGTTAAAAAATGAGCCAATTAAATAAGAAGAAGAATTGAAACAAATATGTGAGTATGTCATTTTTACCAACCCAAAGAAAAAATTCATGTTTTTGTCATCTGAATTCAAATTTGTTTCTTCCATGATTTAAGTCATTTTGAGTTCCTTGGCACCAAAATTAAAAATATTTATAGGCGCGTGCTTGTATGTGAGCATGTAAAATTCAATTTCTCGTCGACGTTTTTTTTCCAAAAATTCCTGCATCTATTCAACAAGTATAAAACTCATATCGACTGAGACGCTTCTTCAAAATTTGTAAATAAGTGCACGTTTTTCGATTTCAAAAATACAAAAAACATTCGAAAGGTATCAGTTGAGAATGATGCTGATCAGATTTTAGTAAGGATCGGCAATACCGTTCATGAACATCCTAAGATATTATAGGCCTGAAAAGTGGTTTGATTGTAAAAATATATAACTAATGATCAGTTTTAGATATATATGTACTGATTAAATTTTAATGAAAAGCCACAACTGTATTTTTGAAATAAGGCATTATGAATTCTGTCCAGATAATTTTGAAAGTTGCTAAATTTTAATTCTTATTATTGAAGACCTCAACGCACTTGTAACTTGTTAACAATGTGTATTTTAAAAAAAATTTAAATATTAAGATAAAATAATATAAATCCAGTTTGTTGTCCAGTATTTTTTTTTTAGTTTGTGAGATACATTTACTATTTACAGCTTATATTAAATATTTGAATATATAAATTTCAATACATGAAATATGATATCGGAATTTATTCTCAAAGAAGATTAAAAACAAACTTTAGAACTGTAGAAGTACAAAATGCATCAAACGTATCAGCGTGGAATATATTTATTACAGAAAAATACATATTCAGCAATTCCGAAAAAACTTTTTCAATTATTGATATAAGTTCTTTGACGGTAATAGTATTCTACGTCCGTAAAATATCAGTGTTTTATAACTCTCACAGAATATTACAAAGTTTACGAGTTATTATCACGTGTCTAATTTTCATAATATGCTTAATGTTGTTTTACAACTTTATGTCTTTTTCATTTTCTAGAAATAGGTATATAAAAATTTTCTGCACGCAAATCTGCCAATTTAAAGTCCATTGAGAAATGTCAAAATGTGCAACTTGGCTTATTTTAGAACTAAGGAGTAATTTTAAGTTTCTCTGGTTCCACAATTTATTATGCGCAGAATGTTTCAATGATAGAAAATACTTTTTCTTGCTTTTTTGAAAAAAAAAACTAATAAATTATTTCAAAACATCTGATCTTTATGGGTATAAAAATCATTTCATCAAATTTGACAAAGTTACCTTTAGTGTTATATAATATTTCACCAACTTCTAACAGAAAATAATAAAATAAAACAATTATTATACAAAAAAGTATTGGACATACGCAAATGAATCATGAACTTCTTGAAAGGAAAGTTTATGTTTTCGTTAGAAATGCAATTCACTAATTTTTTTTTTCGAACTTTCAAGTCAATCTGAAACGTTTGAAACCAAAATTGTATATGAATGTTAGGATATATATTATGTATATGTAAGCCAAAATTTTCAAGGTATGTCAAAATATTCCTTGATCTATGTTTTATGGAACCCTCCGTCCGTGTTTGGTCCACGATTTTGCTAAATTAGTAAAATACTAAAACTATTTTGGAAGTTTCAAAGATCAGTGGAAAATCGTGCTGATTAGTTTGAACGACCGGGCCGATTCTTAGAAATTATTAATTGAAATATTTTTAAAAATTTTAACGTATGATAGATGATTCCATAGGTTTAACAAGCATCCTGAAATATCAAAATTTTTAATTAAAAACAATTATCAGAAGGTAAAATAATTAGCTGTGGAATCGATTCAATTGATTGAATTGAAATTTTTGAAACTTTGACTCACCTCAAAATTATGCTTTTACTCTAAAATCTAATTAAAACTTTCTAGAAAATAAAGAAAGTGTTTCTACTCAATATCCTGAATAAATGCATAAAGTTTTACTGTATATATATATATATATATATATATATATATATATATACATGCGTGTGTATGTATATATGTATATATGTGTATGTATGTATATTTATGAGCATACATCAGAATATATAGGGGACATATCTTCTTGGCAGATCATATCATGAGTAGTTTTCTAGGCTCGTTACTTTATTACAGTCTTGAACATTTCGGCATAAACAAAGTCGTCAAACACGGACTGCCCAGTCATACTTCTGAAGGTTTTATATTGATCCAAAAAATCTGGGTACAATGACGTCAATCAGTTTACGAGTGCTTTTCTAGGATGATTAATAAAACGAAAGGAAAATTTTATTGACAATGAATATTGCCTTATTTTACTGCATGTACTATTTCTCTGTACATTTTAAAAATATCTTTCTAGTACATGGCACGATTTTTATGTTTCACAGTATATACGAGTTTTGATTCTATAAACGTAGGTACTTACCAAATTTATTAGATTTAGTACATATTAACTGTTCAAGTCAAATTTTCTAGATGCAGATTATTTTAAAATTTCACTTTGCATAGAGTTGAGTGGAACTTAAAGGTCCGCGGGTAGAAAGGTCCACCCCCGATATCTCAAAAACAAGTAAAGTTAAAAACTTTTTAACAACTATATTTGAAAGTAGAGGGAAAACGATGTATATTCAGCCATCATCTTGATACTTACGACGTCGCTATAGGGAGATAAACAGCAATGTTTGAAACCCATAACAAAAGTATTTTTTTCTGTTAGTTTTTTTTGGTTTACGAGACCTTAATATTCTTTGTAAGTATACGTTATTTAATTGTTTTATAAGATGCATTGTTAATTTTAATTTAGATTCAACCGTTTTTTTATATATCCTTTATAAAAGTTTAAACGTGGGTGGGGTAAAAAGCTAACTGAACACTGACAAAGATGTAAAACTAAAAACGATAAAAATAGAAAATAAAAAGGTAAGTTAAGAATATAAAATTTTTATTAAATAGAGATAAATAAAATATAGAGATAAATAAAAAGTTATTCCGACTCTGATGATGAATATTTTTGACGAAGTACCAGATCGAGGTTATATAAAGGTAATCTTTGCAAAAAATGTACCCACGAAATTTGTATTGGTTGAATAATAAAGCTATTATTTTGTAAAATCCCTTTGAAAATAAAAATAAGACATTGGACCTGTTTGCTCCTTGGCCGTCCCGTTTTACTCCTTCTAGCTTAAAGTCAAATTAAACATTTATGTTCACCCTATCCTATTTAATTTTTAGTCAAATTACAATTAGTTGTAAATAGTAGTTTTTGTATCATACATTTAAATTGGTGAAATAATAACACATATTTAAAATCACAATAAAACTCAATTCTTGAATATTAATAAATTTAAATTGTTATGAAAAACACAGCTAGATGGAAAAATAAAGTTGTCTTTGTGATATATTCTCCGAGCGTTGGATAATCTGAATCGAGCTCTCTTCGAAAGTATTATACGTCAGAAACAGATATGTGCTCTTTTCCTGTCTGAGGAAAATCAGAGCCATTTAACAATAATTGGAGACTTGTGCTTGTTATGGGTTAGTTATTTCTTGTTGACTATGAGTTGATATAGATAGGATCAGATTGATCATTTGCTTATACAGCTTCAAGGCTATACGACTTAAATCCATATATCTTTAGATACATATATTTATGTGAACAATGCGTAGAAAAATATTTAGTAAAAACATTAAAAAACTTAAAGTAGTAAACGTAAATAAAATATAAAAAAAAGTTGAGGATTGCATTTAAAGACGAGATTTTGAAACAATATTAGAAACAGTGAAACTAGTAAACCCACTGAAATTTGGAGGCTTAATGAAAGTAATATTAAATTTTAAAATAATAATTTAGTTGGTAAAATAAACTTGATTTGAAATCTCTAAAACGTTTGTCCCCCGTTTTTTCAAGTTTTTTCTGAAAACTTGCCACTCATTATTTATATGGGCTCGACCGTAGATAAGCGGTTAAGAGCGACGAATTTGGATTCAGAGGTCCCGGGTTCGATGTCCACTTCAAGCACTCTTTTTTCAGACAGCAGTGACAGCGATTTTCACTTAAAAATATAGATAGCAATATGTTTCTAAGTGAAAATAGCCCTTGCCCGACATTGCTGCACCAATAAAATGTCAGCCCTATTATATTAATTCTAATAACATAAAATCATCAAATATGGATGGATTAACCATTGGGTTACCATCTAAAAAAATACGAGGTAAGGAGAAGTTTCAGCCCAACAGCTCATAGGACGTAAGGCTCTGATTGCTGTTCAAAAAAGAAAAAAAAATTAACATATGTTTGATAACACATATTTTTCTATGTAGTTGGATTCGTTTTCACAGTATAATTGCTAACAGTGAATTTGGACCTTTGTGCCTCGCCATATTTTATGTCCAACATAGTTTTTAATTTATGAAAGATAATAATAAGATACCTATTAGTTATTGATTTAAAATACAAGTCATTATATTTCACAATTACAAGAATCAGATTAAATTTATTGGCGCTTTATGTAAATAATTTTTTACGTGAAAATACAATATAATAAATTAGTAATAAAGGTCAAGTATCTATTTTTCTAATTTTCACACGCTTCTTTATTGATTAACTTCCTGTAGGGTAAGTTAATATAAACGAAGAAAAATCTAAAATGTAAATTTTTACAGATCTTCACGTTTCAGAGGTTTCTAAACATTTTGGCATACCTCAGGAAAAATAGATGTGTGTCATATGCATGTGTATGGCCCCAATTTTTCGTCGACGATTTTAGGCGTGTGGATGAACCGATTTGAATAATTCAAAAAGCAATCATATTGATAGGAAGATGTGCTGATTAGTTTTTGACAAATGCAGGTCCACCCGTTTTGGATATACAAAGCTAAATGTGCAATAAATGTGGCAGTTTTTAAGAGAACTATGCATACAAATTTGAATGGGTTAAAAAACTTTCTGCTCGTGTTGGCGTAACAATTGCTTTTGGAGAAAGAAATTTTTTGTATATCAATTTTTAATTTCGAAAAACATTTTTTTTAAATAATTCGGATTTTAATTCGAATTCTAGCTAAAGTTTTAAACATCACTTACATACATCAAATAAATAATTTTAACTTTGCTTATTAGTTCATATAATTCTTATAAATATTAGATAATGTCCTTTATTTTAAATACGGTTGATCAAGTTTTTTTATTTACTTTTCATACAAACGTATATAAACGTCGTCCTCCAATTTATAAGCGCTTATATTTTGTCTATAAAGTACGAATAATGAACAAAATTACAGTACTTATGATAATCTATTCGAAAACATTCAATATTCCTTGAATATTTTATTACGGTTTGGGAAGTTCCAGCAATTTGCCTTAAGGCACGATGCCAAACACCACTAGTTTTACATTTTATATAGGCATACTACGCAATAAATTAAATATACTTGCACTGGCTCCACTCCAATATACTAAAAGAGTGTACGAATATGTCAATTTACTGTACGTGTGTAGCATTTACTTTCGAGCTAAGAGAATTTTATAGGAATTGTGGGGTCATAGAACGGCCATATAATAATGTCGTTACGCATTTTGTAAAAGTACCTGGGCTGATCGTAAAAAGTTAAAAGTTCTGTCAACGCGTGATGCAAAGGTGGATCACGACTTCTCCGAATAACCCGAAGAGAGAAAATCTGTGTTAGGCCTCACGACGTCGGCGGTGTCGTCGCGTTACTCGATAAGGGCGACCGAAGTAATATTTAACATTAGGGATGCTGCCCTTCAGACAGTTTGCGTGCTTAGGCGTAGGCACGAAAATACACAGGATAATGCCATAGTTGGGGAAAGGACAGAGTAAGTGATAAAGCTGGAATGTTTTAATTTCAAACGATAATTTTATACCTATCGTGCGTAAACTGAATTTGTTTTTTTATTTTTGATTTTGATTTATTGGATTTTAGTATTGAGATTTGGCCATTTGTATACAGATGTACATATTTTCATAAACACAAATGAATTCCATACAATCTTTTTGCATCGGATGTGTCGTATAGTCTGCATTCACAAAAATTATTGGAAATTCATTGCAACTAGAATAACTCATTTATACACATTTGCTATTAGTCATACGTTAGTGTTATATTGCTAGTGCCAGCTATGTGCATTTAAATTATTATTATTAAAGTATATGTATAATCCTTATTTTCGAATTTGTTTTTATACACTGATGATGACATATACCTCGAAATGTATGGAAAAATTAAGATTCATCAAAATCTTTTTTATTCAAATGTTTTGGTGTGGTAGGCTAATTATGTCACGTATAACGTATAATAACACGTATCAAACAAACAACTACCTGAATCTGTTCAAAAAAACTTTCATCGTTAAAATAATGTTTTTTTTTGCTGTTTTTCAGAAATTTGTCATCTGATTTTTTACCCCATACGCGAGGTGCAATGTATTATGCTTAATTTTGAAGGGATATTACGAAATAATAGCTACATTATTTAACCAATGCAAAATATATATTTTATAGCCATACGTTAGTGTTATATTGCTAGTGCCAGCTATTATGTGCATTAAAATTATTATTTTCGAATTTGTTTATGGACACTGATGATGACATATACCTCAAAATGTATGGAAAAATTAAGTTTCATCAAAATCTTTTTTATTCAAATGTTTTGGTGTGATAGGCTAAATATGTCACAACGAATAACACGTATCAAACAAACAAAACGAAATAATAGCTACATTATTTAACCAATAGAAAAGATAAATTTTGTAAGTACATTTGTTACAGAGATAACACTGTATGTAACCCTGATCGCGTATTTTGTCAGAAATATTCATTAGCAGAGTTGGAGTAACTATTTATTTGATTTATCTCTTGTAAAATTGTTTTTTTAACTTAAATTTTAATTCCTTATTTTAATTGTATACATCTTTGCCTGAAAAAAGGTTCAGTTGGTCTCTTCACCCCACCCAAAATAATGTTAAAATAATGTTAAAAAATTCCTAACTGAATATAACCAGGGGGAATGCGTAACGGGCTGAACGGGTTCGTGAGTTAAAGCCCCCGCTCTGGCAACCTGACATCGGGCAGCATCGATGTACATTTTTACTTAAAAAGATAGATCAAAAATATGTTTCTAATATATAATAAGCCCATTTCGGGCACTGCAGTGTTAAACAGCTATGGAAAATATCTCATACTATTCTTAAATCAAGTTGGAGTTAGACCAGCTCACGGACCTGCTCTAGGACAGTACCACCCATATTATCATATATATATATATATATATATATATATATATATATATATATATATGTATATATATATATAATAAATATCTACATTTTCTAATATCATCATAATTTATCATCAAGAAAAGGCCCATGGGAATACTTATAACTACAAATTGATATTTAGTGCATTTTATCTAATTTCCCACTTAGTATCAGTATACTTTTAATACCTTAATTTTCACTCTGGCTCTCCTGCAGGTGCTTTCAGCTTTTCCTTATATACATGTGTCGTACGCGTGCTTTTAGAGGAAAAAAGTCAGAATGATTATTGTTATATGAGAACGTCGACCGGCCTCACAGACATCACAAGAGAATGATTTTGCGACACGTGACTGCATTACAAAAGGAACGCTTTCGGTGTGTAATAAGAAACAGGGGTACGAACATTTCGTATGTGCAGAGGACGGCGAAGAATATAATGGGATAATGTATTGAGTTATATATTGCGCCGATGAAATATCTCAAGAGCACCACGCTGATGGAATTATTAGAAATGAGATGTTTGCGGTGATTTTTTATACGGCCACCGATTTATTATTTGAACTGCGATTGCTATTGAGTTATTGCCTAAAACATTTATTATACCGTGTTAATAAAATAGCGAAGATAGTGTCGACTAGATAATAACAAAGTATGATAATAAATTATCAATGTCAAATATTAACTAGTGGGGTTTGACGTTGTAGCTTAAGACGTTCTATAAAATAATATTAGATAAGCATTAGGCTATTGACACAATTTCATTTTTGTAATAATCAAATTTATTTTATATTTTGTATGTACAGAGAAATATGGATTGTAATATATTTCTAAGCTTAACATGCATTGCTGCACCAATACAAAAAATCATCAGTTTTACAAAAAATGTAATAATATGTTCACATACGTTGTCAGCACAATAGCTCATATATATAAATATATGTATCTGTTCCGTATCTTCAAAACGGCAGGACCAACTTGTGCCAAAAACTAATCAGCACGTCTCCTTATCAATAAGAATCGAATGCTTTATGAATTATTCAAGCGGTTGTGCAATGCTCTCGAAAATATTGACGATCTACACATACATATATACATACATACAAACAATTTTTTTCCAAAATGTTCAAAAACCTCTGAAAAGTAAAGATATTCAAAAAATGTTATTTTCGATTTTTGGACGATTACTATACCTCATCCTACGAAAAGTTAAATATCAATTATTTTTCAAAAACCTGAAGCAATTTTAAAAACTATTCCAATGATGATGATTTGATAATCGTTGTGAACATTTAATAAAAATTAGATTCATTCATTTAAATCAAATTACGCATACCATTTCAAAAATATTGGTTAAGTGTGAAGCTTATTTTTAACTTCCCGTAGGGTAAGTTATTGTAATGAGCCGAAAATCGAAATTGAAAATTTTTACATTTCTCGACGTTTTGAAAGTTTCTGAACATTTTGGCATACCTCAGAAAAAATGGATGTGTGTGCATGTTTGTATGGATACAAATTTCCAGTCACGTTTTCGGGCGCACGGATCAACGGATTTGAATGGTTCAAAAAACATTCGATTCCTATTGATAGGGAGATGTGCTGATTAGTTTTTGGCAAAGGCAGGTTCAGCAGTTACGGAGATAACGGGCAAAGAGTGCAGAAAATAGAAATAAAGTTTTTGAAAGAACGGAGCATCCGATTTGAATGATATAAAAATATTCAATTAGTAATGATTGGAAAAAGTGTTTATTAGTTTTTGGCAAAGACAGGCCCAGCCATTTCGAAGATACGGAGCTAAATGTGTAAAAAATGGCAGTTTTTGAGAGAACTAAGCATCCGATTTGAATGATTTAAAGAACTTTCTGCTTGCTTTAACAAAATAATTGATTTTGGAAAATAAATTTCGTTTCAACTTTTTTTTTTCAAAAAAAATTTTGTTTGTATATCGAAAATAATTCAGATTTTATTTTTAATTCTGACTATAGTTCTAATATACTTTAAACAAATAATTTCAACTAAGCAATTCAGTTTATATAATTCTTATAAATATTAGATAATGTTACAATATTAATAATAATAATCTATTTGAAAACATTCAGTATTCCTCGAACATTGGTACGGGAAGTTCAAGCAATTTGCCTTACGGCACGATGCCATACACCCCACTAGTTTGTGAATAAATTTGATCGTGTTTAAACTTTTATTTTCTCTCTGAATGCACGACTAATTATATTTTATTTTCTTTATATTTTATTGAACACAGCGATGAAAATTGCGTGAAACGTATCAGTGAAAAAATCGCCTTATTCAATCTAGTACCTACATTAAATATTAACTTCACAAGCCAAAAGTTATACATAAAACTTTCAGCACAAACAATACAACGTATGTGAAAAAGCTTCTGAATCTCCAGTTTATAAATATATAATATAAAGAAAATCATCTATCTACGAGAGCGCCGAAGACGCTGAAAGCCGAGCTGCAAAAACAGAAGTTTACTTGCTAGCGTAAATGTGAGATAATTGCGTCATACGGAAAAGAAATGCGGACGCATATATTAGCAAACGATGTAGTATCGTACGTAGCCCTTACGAAACGCACACACACGCAATTCTACGGTCTCGTCGTAACGCAATGACACTCAAACAAATTAGTTTTCTACTCTGCAGTGCCGTTTTCCCTCAACCCTACGAGTTCGCGTACGCCCAATTATATTTACGATTCAAGACGGGCCACTCGCGTATCCGGTAAATGAAATAGAATTTTTAAATGAATATTAATTTTTCAGAAAGCCGGTTTCGGTCGGGGTGTATCGGCGCGTCGGACCCGCTTTGGCGGCCGTCGTTTCGCCTTCGAGTCCATGCATCAGCCGTAGTGGCAATAAAACGAGCTCGCCGGGCCCTCGAAACGCCGTTCGCCGACTCGAATGATACAATACGGCCGCACGCGGTACACAACGCGCGAGGGACGAACGCTATGAATTTTAGAAAAGCAACGCTTGCTAGCTAGAGCTACCGCTGCCCGTCGTAAAATCTCGCCTTGAATAAAAAACTACATATCATGTTACAGGATATTCACTAGTAAGATAAACACTCAAGTTAATTTTCCCGAGCTATAAAATGACCATTTGTCTGTTAATGCACTCCCTTATGTATCTCTACACGTCCGGAGCACTTATATAATTATCTTCAAGTTAAGTGATATTACCGTTTTCAAACACGTCCGATGTTATATTTGCTTAATAATCGCTTCGAAGTATCATCAATTAAAGACATAATTAAATTCGCATCACATAATTATAATTGCATATTCAGAAAACAAACTAAATGTTTATATTTTATTGCTTTTATTTTCATATAAATTATTAAATAATAATATTATATTAGAACTATAAAATAAGAAGTAGTGAATAGCATTGTGCCTTAAGACAAAACGCTGGAATTTCCAGTACCATAATGATTCAAAGAATATAAAATATTAATATTTAATGTTAAATAAAATCTGTAGCTTTCATTATTCGTATATAGACAAGATATAAGAGCTTATAAATTGGACGACGTTCATATACGTTTAAACGATCTTAGATTGAAGGATCCTATCCCATGTTTTTAAGAATTATATAATTTGAATTGCAAAGTATATTATTTTATATATTTATTTTAAGTATGTAAGTAAGCTTCAGAAATTTATCTAAAATTAAAATTAAAATCCCGATCATTTTCGATATTCATAAAAAAATATTTTCTGGAAATTAGGAAAAAAAAATGTTTTCCCCAAAATGTAATTGTTTCTTTACACTGTCAACACAAGCAATGTTTTTTGAATCATTCAAATCCAATGCTTCCTTCTCACAAAAACTGCTATTTTTTTCACATTTAACTCTGAAGTGGCTAGACCTGTCTTTGCCAAAAACTAATCATATCTTCCCATCATTACTAATTGAATGTTTTTCTAATTAGCTAATTGAATAGTTCAAATCGGATGGTCTGTTCTCTCAAAGACTTAATTTCTATTTTATGCACTGTTTGCTTCGTATCAATTTCACGTATCTGGACCTGTCTTCGCTAAAAAAAAATAATCAGCATGTCTCCATATCGGTAGAAATTGAATGTTTTTTGAATAATCGAAATTGGTTAATCCGTGCACTATAAATCGTGAACGAAATCCATTTTTTCAAATGCATGTCAAAATGTTTAGAAATCTTAAAAACGTGAAGATATGAAAAAAAAAAGAATTTCGATTTTTGGACAATTACTATAACTCACCCTACGAAAAGTTAATAATTCTAGTTTATGACGTTAATTATATTACTTATTAGTTTAACATATAGTGTTAAACTAATAAGTAATATAATAACAAATAATGAACAATTGACGAATAACTACTAATAATAAGAATACTACTCTTTACTAGTTTTTTGTAAAGTTGTTTGAAAAGATATAGAAAAACTGAAAACTATGATCTCAACAGTAAGTCAAAGTATTTTCTGAATAGTTACAAAAAACGTCCTATAGAACCTCGATTTTTAATAATGTGAGTTGTACAAATATCGCAAACCAAAACATTATAATTAGAAAACGCTAATCTGTATAGTACCATTTATTTACTAGTATTTCGCAATATTGTTTCATGAAATAGAACTTGTGCTCTTTTCTTACAATGTACTATAAATCTATCAATCAGATATGAAATCATTTCAAAACAGAATTGTCGCAATATTATTTTAGTTCACTTAACGTTAATAAACACATGATACTTAAATTGGGGCAGGCCAACAATAAAACTGTTTCATATATTGCGTGCCTCACGAAGAAATAACTTCTAACATGCAAAATAATGTTTTTACTATAAGTTGAATAAAAGCTTCATATAATGTTAAGAAACATAAAAACTTAGTCACGCTACATTATGAATGCTAAATACTAATATATGTAATGTTACATTCACAATTATTAGAAGTTGATAAATGCAAAATGAAAATTTATTATACATCTGTGTATCATAAACTTAATATCATTCCGAATAACTCCGTATGTCACTATATTTGGAGCTCAAATACCTACCGACATGTAATAATATTTTCATTTACATCAGAAGTCATAAGTTACAAAAAAATGTCTTTTTTGACTAATATAAATAATCTGCATTATTTTTGTTTATCTGTAACACATTGCACTTTCAACACCATAAAGAACTGAATCACTGGATGTTGTTCTTAGAATTATGATTTTGTTTTCTAAACAATTTATATTATTCCTTATGTAGATAGATAATCAAGCTAATAAAAAATACAAAACATTTAAAGCCATTTCAATATCTATATGTGGTGTTTATAAAATTGTTCTTCTACGTCCATGTCAAATTAGAATCACTGGAATCAAAAATTAAATTCAGAGCAATTGCTGTAATACTTACAAAACTAAAAGTATATAATAAAAAAGTAGTTTCACTTCGAAGATATTGTTAGGTAAAAAACGTATTACATTATGTATTTTAATTAGAATGAATTGACGTGCATGAACAGTGAATTAATACTTTTTTCTAAAGCACTTATGATATGTGATTTTAAATTTTATTATGATATGATCCGACTTAATGCAAATTTACTGAGATATAGCACCCTAAAGACATCTATCGGAAAACTCTGCAAACTTTCTACTTCGACCCATACAATGTATATCAAAGTTATAATGTAAAAATGTAAATAGTTCTGTACATATATCCCTAAGGATAGTAACGTTTAAAATAGGGGACACAAATTCAAACGAATAATAAAAAAACAATCAGCAAATGGATTCAATATATAATTTTGCATAAATACTGCTAATACATATATTAAAAAATAAATATTAAAAGTTGCACGCTTTTCTAAATAACATGATTCAAGTGACCTACTAAATATACCATGACTTAGACCGGGTGTATATTTCTAACAAAACCAAAATGCAATTTGTTATTTTACGTATTTACGTGTGCAAGAAACTTCATGACCAGTGGAGCAACGAAATACAGAGGCAGAAGAATGTTAATGGTTTTTGTAGAGAATTCATGGTACCCAAACATTTAAAGAATCATCCATTTCAAGAATACATTGGCAACTCGGAATAAAAATAAGAATAAACTTGACTTTTTGGAAAAAGATGTTTTTATTATAAAATTTTTGAAAATTTTGAAAGCAATTGCGCTGCGTAACTGTTTAGAGATAAAATATGAAAGGCGTAAGCGCTACGTCGCAGTCTTACGGATAAACATTGGTACGGAACCCATAGAAATGTGAACAAATTTTTTACTTATTAAAAGCCCTATAAAGTATCTGATAATTTGATGTGCATATATCCGGCTTTTTCTTTACTTATTTCATTGAATGTCCGAAACCGCTAGACCTGCCTTTCCAAAAAGTTAATCCGTTCTTCATTTTGTCAATACTAATAAAATGTTTTTTTGAATTATTCCAATATAACACTCCGTTCTATCAAAAACTGAATTATCACTTATGGCACTTTTTGCCCGGATCTCCGAAACGGCTGGACCTGCCTTTGCCAAAAACTAATCAGCACGTCTTCCTAACAATGTGAGTCGAATATTTTTTGAATCAATTAAATCGGTTAATTCATGTTCACGTCGACGAAAATTTGTATCCGCACACACACACACGCTCACCCTTATACATACAAACATACATCTACTTTTTTCTAAGGTATGCCAAAATGTTTAGAAACCTTTGAAACGTAGATATATAAAACATTTCATTTTCGATTTTTTTGCGATTACTATAACTTATCCTACGGGGTCAATTAATAAGACTGAAATGTTAACGGTAAATCTTATCAACTGTACAGTGAAAATTAATATGCAGTCTTCAGTATTAGATGATCTCCGTCTAACCATGTAACTTTGCACGTGTCTGGAGAAAGACGGCAAGGAAGCAGAAATGGATGTTGTAAAGACAGAGAAACCATCTGGAAATGTGGGCCGGATCGGTGGGCGTTATGCACAACTGGCGTCTGATCGCCCAACCGCCGCTGCACTTGGTCCGCGGCGCATCTTTGACCCAATTTATAAATCGCACCAACTCTTTCTGTATTCGGCAATTCGGTCGTTTCGCGCTCTCTCTGTCGCGCCAGCGTCGTCGGTTAAGAAGGTATGAGTGTGTGTACGCGAGTGCGGCGTAATGCTTGGCGCCATCCGGGCGGCTCGATGAGCCGAACGACGCCGCGATGCCGGCACCCCAACCATGAATCGGGCGACCCACACGGACGACCGACCGCCCGCAGGACCCAGGGCTTGCGCTTATAACGCAACTGACCTCGGCACTGGCGGCCGACCGTGCTTTATGGCAATCGCCGTCTATCCGCCAATAGGGCGATCATCGAGCTGACGACGAGTTTAAAAGCGAACCATTGCGCGAAGGGGCAGGAGTGCAAATTAATGTCGGCACTTGACGACCGCGATGTGTTATCAGGCGAGTCCATTTGCAATAATCATTCGATATTGTTTTTTTTTCAGATTTTTGTCGATTTTCCGAGCGTAATAAACTGATATATAAGTATTACTCCCCTTTAAGTTTACTCATATACTCAATTTAAATTGAAAGTTTATCTATATAATCAGACGACACACACACACACACACACACACATATATATATATATATATATATATATATATATATATATATATATATATATAAGCATATTTAGAGATGGGCTTATTATATCCGAAGCCGGATTGACTCGGATTTGACTCCGCTTCATGGTGGAGTTATATCCGCTAAACAACTCCACGACTCCGACAATTTTGAAACCGAAATACTCGAAACAAATGTATTCTATAGTACGCTGCTTATGTATCTAAGGATTTGTCAAATCCCATTAATTATTTGAAATAAAAATTTATGAATAATTATCAATAAAATAATTTTTCTAAAAAATTCACGAATAAATGACGGATTGTAAAATTATTTGGTCGACCAGATGATCGACTCAGTCACTCATATTTTTAACATTGTTGACCAAAGTAAAAACGCAAAACTTGAGAATAAAATTCAATTTAATGATTTCTTTTTGATGAGAAAATAATTGATTTTTTGGATTAATTTTATATAAAAATTATGTAGTAAACTTTGTAAAAAAGCAAAACAAAATACTTCTGCTTTCAAAATTTTTCTTCTGCTATTTCCATTTGAGAATTAATATTATACCGCGTAGTTTGATTAGCATATTATTACTTTTACACAATTATATAATTGTGTAAAAGTAATAATATAATACGGAATATTAATACTGCTTAAATACTAATGATATCATTGATAAATTTTATACTCTAAAGTGTTGTTATTTCAGGCTATGGAAAAACAAGATTAAATAAATGTATTTTGTTTCATATATTTTTCAGTATGTATATTCCTGATTGCCGTCATTTACGGCCAAAGATTGTCGTAGTTAGAAATATCACTCCTTACATTTCAATAAATTATACATTTGAGCTATTCACACTTGAATACAATTTCATTATTCTATATCTTTAAAGTAACATTTCTGTATTTTCTGGAAAATACACAATGGTATTTATTTTGACTTTTATACCCAAAAAAGGTCATAAAACTGCCTGCGAGACAAGAAAGTGACCGCTTCCTTCCCAAAGCAAGAACGAAAAAAAAACTAAATGCCTGTACGAGTTAACAGATTTAATACCAGTTTAAGGAAGTCGGATATGACAAATCCTGTGAAACAACTCCACCCGGATTCACTCCGAGGGAGGAGTTGTATCGGAGTGATAACTCCGGAGTGAGTTACTCATCTCTAAAGCATATATATATATATATATATATATATATATATATATATATATAAAATATGATCAAATGAAAAAAAAACTTTTTTAAAATGCGTTAACAATTAATTGGTTAATTGTAAAATATATAAAAGGAATAAGACTCAAAACATGAAAAACCACGAATATATTAAAGTGAATATTTTGTATCAAAATAAATCCGGTTATACAATATCTTTCAAATTACTGCCGAAGGTAACATTTTTATCAATGAATTGCTATAAATAATTTATTCCACCAAAGTATACAGCGCTGCACAAAATACACTTTTAATGAATACACATAACATGATTATCAAACATTTGCAATTTACAGCAAATTCAACGAATAGTATAATGGGAAAGATTGCCTTATGTGATTTCGCAAAGAAACATATAATACGCAAAAATTAAAGGGTAGACAGGGTGATGAAATCAAAATGATTATATAAGTAATGACGGTGATCACGAAATGCACGTGATTAACTTCAGCGGGCCGCATTGAAATCAAATTATCCAACCCTTGCGAATACTTGATCAAAGTGGGGCACACTCCGAGTGCGCCGATACGGGGAAAAAGTATCACGCTATATTGCAGACTTGTGGTGTCCAAAATATTCGAAGTTGTTAGTAAGAAGAAGGAAATAAGCAATATTGTCTACCTGGGAATCATTGATATGCAAGTTCCACATTTATTATTCCAAAATCCGATAATTTCAAAAAGTGTGTTCAAAAATAGTCAAATAATAATATCATTGTTTAGATTTTACTAAAGACAAACATGCATAGCATAGGGCGAGACATATAGGCTCAATTTGAATTTGAGCAATTATATTATGAAAACCAAATCAATTACATCACAACAAATTACACAGATTAAAGAAACAACTATCTGACTATGTTCTATAAAACCCAGCTAGACTGGTTTTTTACCCCATAGACGGGAAGTAAACATGTCTAATCTTATCTTATCTAATGCCTTATCTTAATTTTAAAAGGACTTTCCAATATCACAGCTACATTATTCCACCAAGGCAAAATATAATTTGCATGGGGGCATTTTTACAGAGACAACATTGTAAATAACTTCGATCTGGTATTTCGTCAGAAATATTCATCAGTAGAGTTGAAATCACTGTTTTTTAAATTATTTTTTGTAAAATAGTTTTTTTGAACTTAATTTACTCTTTAGTTGCTGTTTTATTTTTTACGCCTTTGCCTGAATAAAGATTTAGTTAGTTCTTTTTACTACATGGGTAGTTTTATATACAAGCTTTCAAAGAGCTTATATAAAAAAATGATTGAATCTAATTTAAAATTAACAATGCATCTTATAAAACAGCAAAAGCAACAGTACACACAACAACAAAAAAATGACGAAGGAAAATACTTTTGTTATGGATTTTCCGTTTTTCTCCCGGTAGCAATATTGTAAGAATTTAGGTGATAGCTGGTTATAAATATTTATCCCTCTACTCCCAAATATTGTTATAGATTTTTTTTAATTTTACTGGTTTTTGAGATATCGGTGGAATCCCTTTTTACCTGCGGATCTTCAAGCCCCGCCCCATCTAACTTCATTTGAACATCAACAATTTTTAAATAGTCGTAGGCATAAACGTAGTGGTATGAATGAATGAGCGATATTATGTTACTTTATAGAAGTTACAAAACTAATTAATTTTATACTTTAAACATTGTAAATAGATACATAATTCAAATTGAAACTTTCGAGACAACAGCGTTAGTATCGAATGTTGCGCACCGAACACCTCCAATTATTTTGACATAGGAGAATTGGTTAACTTTCTCGAAAAAAGGAAGAAATGTTTGTTTCGGCACTAACCTAGCGCTTCGGTGCGCTGATGTGAGCGATATTGGGGAAACACTCCGCACTAAATTAGCCGAAATTACGTTCGTGGCCCGGTCAGGGTGGCGACTTCCACATGTTTTATATTTTCGCTTTACTTAAAAATATTCCGGTGTGACGTACGTATCACACACATACAGGGTCATATTATATATATATATATATATATATATATATATATATATATATATATATATATATATAGACATATTTTTATAGCGTTACAAAAAAATAGTGCCATTTAATGATATAAATTTGTACTATCACACCATTGACAAAAATTACAATGCTATGTTAATTTCATTTTCAGATACCTAGATAATTGTATAATTTTAAGTTTCTTTTAACAATGATCCTATAATGATACTCTACTGTAGTACATATTCTTGACTAATAGTGTTAGTTTTATTTGTCGCATTAGTATATTATAAAACTTTTTCGAGCGAATGAAGGTCACGGCATTAGAATAAATGTACTGATTTTAAACACATACTTATATAACCAAAATCATAAAACTTTTATTGATGTAACGCGCGCTCGTTACAACTTACCTTATATATATATATATATATATATATATATATACATATATATATACACACATATATATGTACTTGTATAGTCGACAACTCAAACTTTTTGAAGTTTTCTAAAAAAAAAATATTTAAATTTTTCAAGATTCATTTTTTTATATAATTTTAAATAAAAAAACAGCTAAAGTTGGAAATAAAATTAACTTCCAATATTTCCGAATTTCATATAAATAAATTGAAAAGAAAATTGAAAGAAAAATAGAATTATTTTATAAAATAGATACTTTTTAAATAAAGAAAAGCATTTTAATACTCGCATGTCCTTATCTTATTTAATTAAACATTTGGAATGTTCCATAGTATTTTATTATGAATGGTTGATAACGCTGCGAATTATTCAATTATTTTGAAGTAATAAATATAGGCTAATTATGACTTCTAGAAATATAAATTTTTAGAGATAATAAATAATTATCTAATTATTATCAAATAATTATTTTTAATTTGTTCAAAAATTTTGATCGATAGATTTAAAATAAAGATCGCTGAGGTTTCTCTCTTACTGAGGTGGAGAATTGAGGTTTACTGTTAAATCAACCCTTTCGCTATGAGCTTGTTTTCCGCAGGAGTGTCGCTGCTGTACGGGAAGCAAAGGAAAACACAACGTGTCGCCCAGGGACGATATCCGTACACATAGCACGGCATGTGGATGTCGTCTAGTGACGACATTTGTAGCGAAAAGGCTAATAATTTATATTGACTATGATAGATTTTTTTGGTTTTTTCAATTTCAAATTGTATAGGTAATTTTTGATATATATATATATATATATATATATATATATTAACTTTATTCTGCAACCAGTTTTTTCAAAAACAATAAGCAGAAACTGTTAACAATATATATGATAAAACAATATTGATTTGAAATTAAGTGTATTAAAAAATTTTAATAATTCAGCAATTTGCACCAACGTAAAATGCATTCCAACTGCCTATTGAATTCTTAAAATTTGTGACGATATTTTATGTTTTTACTATGTATTTGTTTGGTATATAGAAATTGGCACGGACAAAATAGAAATCTATTGATTACAGCAATCTAGAAAAGCATTATACGAAAAAGTCTAGCACGGCAAATTTTCTAGTTGCTTTCTCGATGGTAGATAGTATAGGTAGATGTAATATAATCCCGTATCGTTGACCGATATCTGTACCAATCAGCAGTTGTTTAATGCGATTCGATGGAGGACACTTCGCGTCGTAATTGAAGACGGAAACTATCGCGCTCCGCCAGTGATTCGTTGCGGCAATCCATTTTGTCTGGGATGCTGATTGTTCTATCTAAGAATTCGTCTCGCTGTGCTATGTTTAGTATTACTTCGTAGTAGTCGCGGGCTATCATTTGCGCAGTGTTCAGTAAGCGCGTACACCGTACCGAACCTCACACAATTAAACTAATGGACTTACTTGATTACCAGCTAATTAGATTGCGAGAGCGTCGCGCCGCCGTTGCGAGTACGCCTGCTGGCTCGTTGCTGGATCGTTTGCCGTTAGTAGATGCCCGGCTGGTCTGCTCTGTGTTCATCCCCTTCTTGTCCACTACTCGCAAATACTGAAAATGTACGTCATGTTGATGCTAGTCACTCTACTGCTTAATCCCGTTATCAGAAACTCAGGGTTGACAATCTGATAATCGACGAACAGCAATCTATTCGCTGTTAACGAAAAAGCAGTTAATTACGGTGTCTAGCTTAAATACATTTCAATACATATACTCCTACATATCATACACATGTTCTCCCATTAGTTTTCACTCATAGTTATTTTAGGCATATTATTGTTCATGTTAAAATAGTCAATTATAATTATTTTTCATAAATAATATTATTATGGTCGGGCGAGGCATAAAGGTCAAATTGGACTTTGAGCAATTATATTTTGAAAACCAAACTAATTATAATAAATAACACACACCACACAAACAACTATCTGACTATGTTTAGTAAAATTCCCAGCTATTTCATCATTGTACAAACGTGTTTATTTGCTGTTTGTCACCTAGTTCTTTTTACCCCAAAGACAAGGTAAATTGGAACGACCAGGGGGTAAACAGTTCCAATGTCTTATTTTAATTTTAAAAGAATTTTACAAAATGATAGCTACATTATTCAACCAACGCAAAATATAAATTCTATGGGTGCATTTATACAGAATAACACTGTAAATAACATTGCTCTGGTATCGTCCGAAATATTTATCAACAAAATTAGATGAATCACGAAATAATTTTGCAAGATTAACTTTGTAATTACGATTGGTTTTGATGCTCAAATCTCATTTGTTGTCATGTCTAATATCGGCTGATGACGTAAAGTTTTCAGTCTAAACGTTTGGAAAAATTACAGATAAATTTATAGATCATTAGCTTTTATTCGATGTATTGTCATAGAAAAACTTACTAAGATCCACCACTATTATCTCAAACACAATTAAATTCTAGTATTTTTTAACGATACTACTTTAATGTTGAAAACAAAAAATATATACTAAACCATCATCTTAATTATTACGACACCGCTATCAGTATATAAACAGCATTAATATTCATAACAAAAGTTTTTTTGTTTAGTTGGTACAATTTTTGAATTTGGTCTCTTTTTATTGGCTTATGATATAACTATGTTGAGATTTGATTATAGTTTTCAAGTATACGTAAACTAATTGCTTTATAAGATATATTTTTAAGTTGGATTTAACAGTTTTTCTATATAACCTCTATAAAAGCTTACATGTGTGTGCGGTAACAAGAACCAATTAAACTTTTATACACTGGCAATGAATGGTAAAAATAATAAGAAAATAGTAAATTAAGAAGTATAGTGAGTTAAACAAAATAATTTGAGAATAAATAAACTAATTTCTACTAGTTCAACTAGCTATTCCAAATCTATTTGTTAAATTTCTGAAAAATGCTAGATCAAGCTGATCTCTGTAATCTTTGTGTGATCTTTGTAAACATGTGATCGTGAAGTTTTTATTTCGTATTTGTTAAATAATTTAGCAATTATTTTGTGAAATTCCTTTAAAATTTAAAATAAAACATTGTAATTTTATGTTTGTTATTTTAAAAATTTAAATCTTATCCTTTGATTTACATACTTCATAAAATTAAGCGCTATCGAAAAACAAAATAAACATTATTCAATACAAAGCTCCAATAACCGCCCTATGCTCTTTCTAATAAAAAATATACTAATGATGAAAGTTTAAAGCCAGTCATTTCATTCACAAATATATGTGAAACGCACATAACTTGCATCAGATTTGTAAATTTCAAACAAAAAGGAAAATGCGCGTTCATGCATTATGTTATATTAACTTCTTTTTTTATCAAGTATGAATTATTTAAATAAACACATAAACGTAATGAACAAAATTATATTTTTTAGATTGATATAGGTTCTATTGGTCATCAAATCAGTTAATTTTCAATGATTGGATTGTTCTATTAATTGGTAAGCTTACGCATTATAATTAGTAGTTAATACGATAACTGTAATATTATGTTGTACTAATAATAATACTAATAATGTAAAAGTAATTCACCATCCTCGTTCAATATTCAACCTTGCATGATAATGTTCTAATTTCAAACCCTGTATCAATTAATTGTGTTATTTTGTAAACTGGTCAATTGAAATTTGTAATGAACAAGTTATTAATAGCCCTTTAACGTTGTGGGTTTCATGTTCTCGTATCTAGAACAAGGCTATCCCATAACAATCTAGGGAAGGATTGAGTTAAGACAAACTTACTTGATGGACAAATAGATGAGATCAATCAAATTAATTGTTTTTAAAAAATTAATTAAATCATACGTAACCATGCAGAGAATTTTTTATTTCATTTTATTAATATTGTTACATAACCTAATATATTCTGTAGAGGCACTATAGCTGAAATGCTTGAACAAAACGGATGATTTGAATACAACATTGTAGTGGGACATGGCGGTATGCGTTTTTCAATTAATCTTTAATTAAAAATGCAAACTTGATTGCAGATCTGTTATGCATAGAATCTTTTAAATTATTTTTGTTATAATATAAATCTTGGTTTTGTCACTTCTGTTTAATACAATAATTATTTATGCAATTTGTTTTGCTATATATATATATATATATATATATATATATATATATATAAACAAAATTTATGTTATATAATTTACTAAAGTGAAAAATTGCAGAAGTTTAATTTTTTGTTGGGATATGGGTAATATTTATCTTCCATTATTATCCAGTAGCGTTGATACAATTTTGTCTATTAAGGAATTTATATTATTTTATTCAGTAAATCAGTTTACATTTTATAAAGATAGTATTTATTAAAAAAAAAAAAATACACCAAAATGGTTTATAACGATTTTTATTGTCAGAAATATGTAACACAACTGAACATAATCATTTAAAAAAAAGTTTATGAATATAATATAATAATATATAATAATACATAATTTATTAACAAAAATAATAGGAAGTCCATTTTTTCTTGTATTGAATTTCTCTTCAATATAAAAGCAAACAGATTTTAAGATAATTACACATTTTAATAAAGTTATTTATTTATTTTTATTTAATTTAACTAAAAGTATTAAAAGAATAAATTTTAATAACGTTAACGATGATAAAATTAATAGGTTTCAAGTTATAAAAACCTTATTCTAGTAGAAATTTTTGTTTACAACTTACTACAAAACGTAAAAAACTATATATTTTATCGATTGATTGATTTTTAATTTCCCTGAACATGTGGGCATACTTTAAAAATAATGGATGTGGGTGTATTTAGTATGTATGAATTTTGAGAGCACGGATCAACTATTTTTAATAATTCCAAAACAATTCAATTTTTATTGACAGAGAAACGTGCTGATTAGTTTTTGCAAAGGCAGTCTAGCCGTTTTGAAGATAAACAAAAAAAGCGCAAGAAATTTTTCAGAGAACGAAACTTTCAATTTGAATCATTCAACAACACATCATTTAGATCTAGATATTTTGTTTGATAATTTGGGCAGTTGCACTATTTTGTATCATATTACACTATATTCAAAATAATTTTCATTCAAGTTGTATCTTGTTAATTGTTTCATACATTATTTTTTTCAATCTATTTAAAATACAGCGATCAAGGAGTTTAGCATTACTACATCCTTGGAGAACTGAGTTGAATTGGTAAATTATCATTATTGGACTGACAACTATTGACATACATACTAAAAGTCACAACTCAGATTCAGATTCAAATATGTTTTATTGCATTATGTCGGGTATGATACAATATAATTGAGTACATATTTATTACCCTACGGTATTATACTATCCCAGTATTTGTTTCGATTGCGATGATTAAAAATAATAAAATTTAGCACAATAATTTCATATGTGTGTTCATAATTGAGAGTGTATGCATGCAAGTAAATGAATCGAACCAAATAGCTCACAAAATTTTAAATCAAAATAAAAGAAAAAACCTATAAATAGCATTTCCTAAAATTATTACAAACAAAATTTAATTTTAAATCAAAGTATTTACTAACATGCAGAGCAATTCGTTATTTATTGTGTTCATTTCTATTTGCACAGCTCTATTGGGAGGAGGTCTAACTTGGCTTATGGTGTATAGAACAGATAAATTTCAAAAATTAAAAACTGATGTAGAAAAACAGAGTAAACGATTGCTACAAAAGAAAAAAGTTCATGACAACTCTTTAGACAAGAACATATGAAAAAAGTTGAACGTGATGAAGAAAGGCTAATGTAAAATAACCGTGATTTAGCTTGATAAAATAGCAGTGAAGGGCCTTTTTTGTCGCGCCGTTGGAGATCGACGATAACTTAAAAAATATTTAATTTTTTTGAAAAAAAATTTTACTATGTATTCCTGAAACATGTATAAATTTATTCCTAAAATTTTGAAATGATTGATAAAGTAGTTTTTTTAATATAAATCCCAAAAATCACCTTTTTTTAAGGCGGTTACACTAGTTGTGCCCCTTAAATATGGTTTTATTTCTGTTCATCTTCACATTCTATATATAGTAACTTTCCAAATAAACTGGTACTAAATCAATACATAATAATAAATTATCAAAATAAGTTGTTATAATAACCTTGCTGTATCAATAACTAATTTTTTATGAACGAATCAGTATTTGTGGTGTAACGCATTTTCGATAAGTTACTTGCTAGTCTTGCGTAAAGATGTTTTACTTGAAAAAAACAATGTATGTTAAATAATCCTTAATCTGATATTAAAAATTATATCATTTGCTACAAAAATTGTGTATATAATAAATGGGGCGATGCCCTTCTTCGATGTAAGCAAATTGTATTCAAAATCAATGTTCAAAATATTGAACAGCAATAAAAATTGACTAAATAGAAGGATATAAATCACAAAGTAACAGAAAAACCAATCCAACAATATAATGTTGTTTTTACCTTTGAGAGTTCTAATTTCTACAAAATATATTAAACAATTTAAACATAATTCAAATCGAACTTAAAGCGTTAAATGTAGCAATATTTGCTATCGTGCAAGTCGTTCATCGTGAAAGGCAAATCTCGTGAGGGCCAATCCAAACATCTAAATCATATCGTCAACACTTTTAGCGGCCGGAAACACACAATGCGCAAACAGCGATATCGTGGACAGCAAACTTAATTAGCCAGCACGAGGATAACGGATGAGTATTATTGGATTGTGTAGTCGCTTTGTGAAGCTTTGTTAGGCGGAGACCTCTCGTCGGGTAACCGAGCCGCGGGTGTCAGTCCGAGGAGGTCGATGGTACTTATGGTTAGAATCTTTTCTCGAACCGTGCACAACGGCTGCACTATTTATAAATCATTTTATTCCATTTAATTATCTATAGAGTCAAGATATAATATAAATAAAATTTGCATTATGGTTAGAATCTTTTCTCGAACCGTGCACAACGGTTGCACTATTTATAAATCATTTTAATCCATTTAATTAACAATAGAGTCAAGATAAATAAAATTTGCACAAATTTAAATAATCTATATTGGTTACCAGTAAAGTTAAGAAATTTTTAATAATAATATTTATAATCAGAGGGAAAAAGGTGTATAACCTGTCATTACTTTGATTCTTACAACGTTTTTATTAGGAGAAAAATAGCAATATTTAAAAATCTATAACAAAAGTAACTTTTATCGTTATTTATTTTGGTTGTGATCACTGTTGTTTAGTTTTATAAAATGTAGTGTTAATTTTGAGTTAGATTCAACAGATGCTTAAATAATCTCTATGAAAGGACCAACCAAACCTTTACTTTGGCAAAGGTGTGAAATATAAAAAGTAGCAAATAAAAATCAAATAGAGCTAAAAAAAACTGTTTCACAAGAGAAATTAAATAAACAATTATTCCAACTTTGCTGCTAAAAATTTCTGACAAAATTCCAATTCAAGATTGTTTATAGTGTTATCTATGTAGAAAATGCGCCCAATTTATATTTTGCATTGATTGAATAATGTAGCTATTATTTCGTACAATCCCCTTAAAATTTAAATAAGACATTGGACCTGTTTGCCCCCTGGATGTCTCAATTTACCTCGCCTGGGCAAAAATCGAATGAAGAATTAGTTGTTTGTTTGATATTTTCTGTGATAGAATTGTCAAATTGGTCCTTTGTGTCCCGCCCTACCTTCTATGTTTCTAATATAGTGTAAATAACGTTAATAAGATATTATAAAGTCTATGGTGACTAATTTCATTCAAATGCCTATACAAACTTATTCCAACCGCGAACAAATTTATTTATTATTTATTACTGCCACAAAAAATTAACTTTACGAAATGTATTTAATTTTCTTTATATTTGGGACTCTCAATGTTATAACTCGCAAGGTTATAGATCTCAGATATAACCTGAGTGAAAATGGCCATTCCCGATTATCCGCTTTGTGCCCTGGCTTTTTCTAAAAGCAATAATAGTCCCGTTTTAGATGTTCTTTCCCGGTATGTCCCGGATTTTTAAAAATATTTTGATTGCCAATAAATTTTTAAATATATTTCAACTAGAAAATTTAAACCAAAAAAATGTGCATATAAGTTTTTAGCTCACCAACACCCCCCACCCCCTGCTTTCACACACATTCTAATCCCTCCCGGATTTCATGCAAAAAAATATAGTCACCTTACATTCGAGGGCATGGCTACATATAAAAAACATACACGACAAAGCTATTACATATCGAATATATATAATTAACACAAAAATAAGAGTGGTTGACCATTGGGGTGCCTCTTGTAAACAATATATCTAACTAATATCTAAGATGTACGTCAGAATAAAAGCTTATAGAACAGAGTTTTGATTGCTGTTCAAATGAAAAAAATATCTAAACTAAAAATTGAAACAAAAAATTATCAAAGTAGGATTGCAATTAACTTTTAATAAGGAGTAGAAATTAATTTTTTGACTTTGTTCAAATAATTGTGGGAAATTATTCTAATCATGAACAAATGTATTTAATTTTTGTTACTGCCGCAAAAAAAATTATGAAGAAGAACCGAAGTGCATTGCAATTAACATTTATTAAAAAGTAGAATTTATATTGAATATGTTATTAGAATTCTATTCTGAAGTAAAGTCTTTTAAGAAAGTTTAATAAATAAGTTGCATAAACTACTTAATATATTATATATAAATAATTTACATAATCATGAAGAATTCAGATTTAGATCTTTTCAAGTTATGAGCTTTCTGAAAGGTTTATTAAAATCGTCAATAAAAATTTCTATATATAAACTAGATGACCTGACAGACGTTGTCATGTGCCAATGACTACAATTTTTTGAATATAATATACGTACTAATATTTACTGTTTACCTAAAAATAATAATTATTGTTTTTTTAAATTACTCTTCACGCCAAAATGCATATACATTTATAATATGAGTGATGTAAAATGTAGAACTGCTCTAAACAATGACATGCCGTTTTTTGCATTTTTTTTCTATTTATTTGTACAATATTGCACATACATCCCAGTACTTTATAATCACATACATCTTAGAAAATTTCCTTAACAAACTTCAGAAAGATTTATCAAAATCCAAATAATATTTTAGGAGGAGTATACAGTGAGTGCTTGTAATTTAATATGAACTTCATATAATAGTAATAAAGCTCAAATTGATTCTACGTTTTAAAAAAAAAATTAGCCAAATTGGTCCAGGCGTTGTTGAGTTATGTGCTTACCAACACATTTTGCGATTCATTTTTATATATAAGATACGAATTGACGTTCCTGATGATCTTTAACAAAAACTAATCATCGCGACTCTGAAACTAACTTATATATTTTGAAATGTTTCTGGAGTTTTGTCCAAAATGTTGACAGAAATTTTGTACTTTTAAGCAAATTTTTAAAAAATGGCTGTGCCAATTTTCTAGTATAACTATTAAATTATCAAATTGCTTTTGCTTTATCAAATTTTTTTTTGTTTTAGAAATCTGTGCATCCGTTTTTGAGAACATACATAATCGTTTAATCTCAAACAATTTAAAATGACTTGATACACCCAGAAAATATAAAATTAGCAAATAAGATTTTCTACGAAAACAAACTTTTCCTTCAGGAATTTAGCAAAGACGCGGAGAGACAAAAAATGATGGCACAGAACTTAAATTTTAATATAATAAATAACTTGATTTAACTAATAAATGCTTCAAAAATGGGATACTACAGTATTGACGCACATTACCATGCGCTACTAGTCATCCGAAACGCTGAAACATGTTCACAAAAATCTCTGCCGATACGAATCAAATTATCCAATAACAGATTCTGTCGACAATGTTGCAAAGTAACTGCATCCAAACATATATAGTACATTGTAGGGCATGCCAAAATGGCCGAAAAGTTCTAATAGAAGGACATTTGAATAAAATCTCATTACACTTTTATCTTACCGTATGTTTAGTTTTCTATGTAAAATAAAAAAAAAGATGTTTATCTATTCCATCAACTTAGTCAATGATAGTTAAAAATCATGTATCTAGGAAGATAACGTAAGTACATCATAAATTTAATGTTTTTAAGTTAACAAATAGCTTAAGTTTAGTGTCCAAATATTTTCGGATAACTTGGTAATACGGACAACCTTGATTCGTATAGTAAAGGTCCGGATAATCGAGTCTCGACTGTATCTACGTAATGTATGGTTCATAACGCATTCCAGACCTAGTTCTTCATTAATCCGATCCGTGCTCGCGGCATCGCACACGGTGCGCTATATAAAGTTGCCCGACCCCATACAACTTTCGCATTCTCTACGTGCTCTACGACATCAGTGACTTCCAAGGATTGTTTATCAAAGGTTATAAGCCAGAAAAAATAAAACTAACAAAACTAGCGGTGCATGGCATCGTACAAATATCACACGAATTGGCAAATTGCAAATAGGAATAATCACATTTTTGAGAATTTTGAAATTTTTGAGAAAAATTGACTTTTTTAAAACGTTAGGAATTTTTTAATCCTTTGATTTTGTTTTATTTTGAACTTTTATTCAAAGCTATCGCGCTGTGTGGCTGTTTTAGAAACACAATATGGAAGCGCGTAAGCGCCGCGTCGCAGTATTTAAAGATAAACAATCCTACGGAACTCATAGAAATATAAACAAAATATGTACTTATTATAATCTTTATAAAATATCTGGTGATTTGATGTGCAAATGTCTAATGATCATTTTTGACCGCCAAATGGAATGTGTATGTGTGCGTGTTCGCGGATACAAATTTTCGTCGACGATTTCGAGAACACGGATCAACCGATTTGATTAATTCAAAAAACATTCGATTCGTATTGATAAGGAGACGGACTGATTAGTTTTTGGCGGAGGCAGGTCTAGCCGTTCAGAAGATACGGAGAAAAAAGTGCCAAAATGTCCTATTTTGATAATTTAAAAAACATTTTACTAACACATTAAAACATTAAATTTTTGGGAAAGCAAGTCCAGGGGTTATGGACTCTCAATAAAAATAAGTTGAAAAATGTCATTTGGCGGTCAAAAATGCTTATTAGACTTATGCACATCAAATTATCAGATATTTTATAGATATTTTCATAATACGAACATATTTTGTGTAATTTTTTTTGGGTTCCGTACCAAGATTTTTAATTTCGGTACGGGAAGTTCCAGCAATTAAGGCAAGATGCCATGCACCCCACTAGTTACTTTTTTATTTGACTTTCAAAACCGTTGGATCAGCCTTTTCGATCATTTATTCGTCAACACAAATAAAATGTTTTTCTGAATCATTCAAATAGGACACTCCGTTCTCTCAAAAACTAAATTACCATTTATGACAACTTTGCTTCGTATCTTCTAACCGGCTGGACTTGCCTTTGCCAAAAACTAATCAGCACGTCTCCCCATTAATACGAATCTAATGTTTTTCGAATTATCCAAATTGGTTAATTCATGTTACTGAAATCGTCGACCATAATTTGTATCCGCACACACATACACACATACATCAATTTTTTCTAAAATATACCAAAATGCTCATAATCTATATTTTGAAATGTAAAAATATATAAAAATTTTATTTTCATATTTTTTGCTATTACTATAACTTACCCTACGGGAAGTTAATTATTATTTTTCAATATTTTCTATATTTCAATATTTTTGTATGACTATAACTAAAGAGTCAGCTGAATACGATAACATTACAAATAATTTTTTTTTATTATTATTGCAGGATTGCATTAATCTATTCAAAACAATGATCATACTATTATTTTTTTTGTTTATATATACATATTATTTAATATTTATAAACGTGAGTTCAAGTGCTAACAAAGGTTTTCAAAATAAAGCAATACTAAAAGTAAATGCAAATGCATGAAAATAATCAAGTAGAATGAAAAATCGAGTAGGGGAGGGTCTTGTTGTAACATCAGTTACTTTGGAATTAATATATCATGTGATCCTTTGATTATAATTTTATGAAATAAAGATGAATATCTATTCTTCTTTATTTCATAGCTCGGCAAAATCACCTTTTTGAGAATTTTGAAATTTAAAAAAAAAAGTTTTTTTTTTAAATATTAGGAATTTTCTAATACTTAGATTTTTTTATTTTGAACTTTCGAAGCGCGTAAGCGCCGCATCGCAGTCTAAAATGATGAACAATAGTACGGAACTCGTAGAAATATAAATAAATTATGTACTTATTGTTACAATCTTTATAAAATATCTAGTAATTAGATGTGCAAATGTCTAATGGTCATTTTTGACCGCCAAATGGAATTTTATTTTTTTATTTGACCTCCAAAACCGCTGGATCAGCCTTCCAGCGGTTTGTAAAATGTATTCGTCAACTTCGTCAATTATTGGTCATTATTTCATAACTAGCTGTAAGTGGAATTCTGTCTTAAGGCAATTAAGGCATCGTGCCTTGAGGCAAATTGCTGGAACTTCTCGTACCAAAAATTATTATTTTTTTAAAAACAATTAACATTTTTGAAAAAATTTTACTTCGAAAAAATAAGATGTTTGAGAAACTATTACATTGGACAAAAAATTACTTTTTTTTGAAAAAAAAAATTAAAAAAAAATTTAAAAAAAATTAAAAAAGAAATTTTTTTTTGAAAAAAAACTGTTTTCTTTATTTTGACATATTTTGGAAGATCTGAACTTTCTTTCAAAGCCATCATACTGCTTTAACTGCATAGAGACAAAATATAAAGCGCGTAAGTGCCGCGGCGCTGTCTAACGGATAAACATTGGTACGGAACCCATAGGAATGTAAACAAAATTTATACTTATTGTTAAAATCTCTATAAAATATCTGATAATTTGATGTGCATATGTCTAATGATCATTTTTGACCGCCAAATGGCTCATTTTTTTACTTTTTCCTCCATATCTCCGAAACCGCTAGACCTACCTTTATGAAAATTTTATCGGTTCTTCATCTTGTCAATACAAGTGAAATGTTTTTTGAATTATTCAAATCGGACGCTCCGTTCTCTTAAAAACTGAGTTACCGTTTTCGGCACTTTTTGCCCCGTATCTTCGGAACGGCTAGACCTGCCTTCGCCAAACACTAATCAGCACATCTCCTACAAATCGAATGTTTTTTGAATTATTCAAATCGGTTGATCCGTGTTCCCGAAATCGTCGACGAAAATTTGTATCCGCACATACATACACACACACATACATACATACACACACACACACACACACACATAAATCCATTTTTTCTAAGGTATGCCAAAATGTTCAGAAACCTCTGAAACGTAAAGATATATAAAAATTTTCATTTTTGATTTTTTTGCGATTACTATAACTTGCCCTACGGGAAGTTAATTAATTTTCTAGAAAAAAAAGTAGCGGTGTTTAGGGCTAGTTGTAATATGTATCCGGGACTAGTAGTAAGATCAAATAAAAAACTAGCTGTAAGTGGAATTCTGTCTTGAGGCAATTATGGCATCGTGCCTTAAGGCAAATTGCTGGAACTTTCCGTACCGTAACGAAATGTTCGTGGAATACTGAATGTTTTCAAATAGATTATTATAAGTATTGTAACATTGTGCAATATTTATAAGAATTATATAAACTGAATTGCAGAGTTGAAATTTTTTATTTTGTTTTTGTATCATTTGTAAAGTATATTAGAACTATCAAAATTAAAAATAAAATCTGAAATATTTTCGATATACAAAAAACTAAAAAAAAAAAAAAAAAAAAATGAAACAAATTTTTTTTTCCAAAATTAATTATTTTGTTAAGACAAGCAGAAAGTTCTTTGAATCATTTAAATCGGACGCTTAGTTCTCTCAAATATTGCCATTTTTTACATATTTAGCTCCGTATCTTCAAAATGGCTAGGCCTGCCTTTGCCAAAAACTAATAAACACTACATAAACACTTCTTCTAATAATTACTAATTGAATGTTTTTTAGATCATTCAAATTGGATACTCCGTTCTCTCAAAAATTCGATTTCTATTTTCTGCACTCTTTTCTCCGTATCTCCGAAACGGTTGGACCTGCCTTCGCCAAAAACTAATCAGCTCTTTTCCCTATCAATAGGAATCGAATGTTTTTTGAACCATTCAAATCGGTTGATCCGTACGCCCGAAAACGTGGGCGAAAATTTGTATCCATACATACATACATACACACACACACACACACACACATCCATTTTTTCTGAGGTATGCCAAAACGTTCAGAAACCTTCAAAACGTCGAGAAATGTAAAAATTTTCAATTCCGATTTTCGGCCCATTACAATAACTTACCCTACGGGAAGTTAATAAACTACAATAATACCTTTTTTTGATTATTTTTACAAAAATTAACAAGTCTCTTACGTAAGTAATTCTTCTCAAAAATCAACGTAAAGTATAATAAACAAATAAAATATGCAGTATCTTTTGAAATAAAACTTAACATATATATTGCTTATTATAACACAAATTACATGTGCCGACATGTTACAAACTATATATTCCACCCAATCTTCTTCACTTGAATCTGCACAAGCTTTACTATTATAAAAAATACTATTCTTTCATATTACAACTGGCTTCAAGGTTTTAATTCACCCAGCCCCATGTGTGATTATTTTACTATTCAAATAATTAAGATAGCTATTTGAAGAATTTAGCAATCACAAAAATTGTTACACCTTATCAAAGATATATTTTTTTTTAACTAGTCGATAATATAAAAAAAACAAATCAAAATTTTATGATAGTGCAATTTTATCTTACACTATGATAGTACAATTTTGTTCACTGCGCCGACATTCAAAACAGTAACTTTGACAATATTATGCAGGACATGTCAAATAGAAATCCTATTGAAAAACGTCTGTTATAATAAACCCTTAGCACTTATTGTGTAAAAAAATAATTTCTTTAAAGATTTAAATTCATCGTATATAAAATGAATAGTCTCAAAACATGTATATATTATAAATATAACATTCCAAAAATATATTATACTAAAAGTAGAAAATATTCCTTTCGAATATATTGAATTTATCGACGAAGAAATCAAATCCGATGTCAATTATAAACTCATTAAACTTACGCAATCACATATGAATTATATTACGTCTGTTAGTCCTGCGAGGACATCATTCAAAAATTGTATTACGTATATCTGTCAAATGTTATTTGATATCAGTAAATAACTGCAGAAAGAATTGTATATCGATATTTGATATTAGCGATATAACAGTTGAAAAAATTATGTAATGATACTTTGCAATCATAAAGTAATACTCATGTACATGTGCCAAACAATGCATGTTATCTTGATAAGTGCTATGTTAATAAACAAAGATTAATTTTTTTTTTTGTATATTAAATTAGTTCAAAATTAATTTTTAATTATTATTGCATAGGTAATTATTAGATACTTAAATGTTTATATCTTACCACTAAGGTTTCTGATGGGAATTGATAGGATAAATATAAAATGAAATTTTTACATTTCTTCAGAAAAAATGTATGTGTGTGTATGTATGTATGAATACAATTTTTCGTCCAAGTTTTCGGGCGCACGGTTCAACCGATTTGAATGGTTCAAATAAACATTCGATTTATATTGATAGGGAGATGTGCTGATTAGTTTTTGGCAAAGGCAGGTCCAGCGGTTTCGGAGATACAGAGCTAAATGTGCAAAAAATGGCAGTTTTTGAGAGAACTAAGCGTCCGATTTGAATAATTCAAAGAACTTTCTGCTTGTTTTAACAAAATAATTGCTTTTGGAAAAAAAAATTGTTTCAATTTTATTTTACAATTTTTTTTTTCAAAAAAATTTTTTTTTTGTATATCGAAAATATTTCAGATTTTAATTGTAATTCTGACTTCAGTTCTAATACACTTCAAATATATATTTTCAACATTGCAATTCAGTTTATATAATTTTTCTAAATATTAGACAATGTTACAATATTTATAATAATCGATTTGAAAACATTTTATATTCCTCGAACATTTCGTTACGGTACGGGAAGTTCCAGCAATTTGCCTTAAGGCACGAGGCCATACACACCACTAGTTTTTATATTTAAATTGTTACTGCTATTAAAAAAATTTCAGTTTATTATAAACATTGAGAATCAAAATATATTAAGGAAACTATATAATACTGAAGGCAATACTGCATTCCATTCAAAATGCTTCATAATAGAAATATAATATGTATTTTTCTAGTCTTTCTTATATAAATTCCTTTAGCTTACATCTTTCTTGCATAAATTTATTATAAAGCTTATAAGTAAATATTATCATCTAATGAAATCAACCAAAAATTTGCGAACCCAGAAATTCTTCATAACCGTAATTTCACTCCATGGTGGAAACAGTCGTAAATATATTATTTCATATAATACAATAAACAGATTTGTCAACTCCTGTATCTATCATCTCAATTTGCATTTATATAAATACTTCATTTTCATCATTAAGACGTATTTTAAGGCCTTGCCAATTAGTCAGTACGCATTTGATAGCTCTACAAAGGCAGTAAATGCAAATTTTCGTAATTAACATAATCTTTCGTTTTGTCCTGACGCACTTTGTGTCAGGATCTATAATATTTTTGTGCAAAATTAATAATTCGATGTTGAAATAAAATACATGATGAGGTGCGGAATTTTATAAGATATCTTCTTATGAATCGAAATCGGCATTTAAACATATTTTGAATATGTTTCAAACATATTTAATTTTGATTTACTTATTGTGCATTGTTTTGTATTTTTGTATTTTAGTTATTACTTCTCGAAATATTCGAAACAAACTTGTTTAGATAAGTAAATAAATATTATTATATGCAAACACATTTTTGTCATTGATAAAGTTTATAACAAGTCTCAATGTGAACAAATACACGGCAGCAACATAAGCTTATCTGTTTTATATTTATTAAGATTTATTGCAGTATTTTAATATTATTCGAATTTTAAAATTAACACATAATTATTTTTAAATGATAATTTAGAAATTTTGAAATATTTTATTCACAAAATTTTTATTAATTCCATTTCCTTGCGAAACTAGAATATAATAGTAATAAGTTTTAATAAGGCAATAAAAGCTCAGTGATCCAAATGGACATTTGAAATAAATAGGTGACTTACAGTTAGATAAATTCCAACAATATTATGAACAAATAATTAAGAATTAGGTAAAATAATTAAGGAGTCTGGTCAAATATTTATAAAGCACAGAGCTTCATATAGGTTGTATTTTTACAAAAGATGTAAATTTTAACGTATCAGAATTTCCTCATATCTTCTTAGTTCTTAAGCAAAAAGATATTTAAGATCTTGTCATAACATAGATATAGCCAAAAAAGAAATGTCTTTAAAAATATTTTGTAAAAATAAAATTATAATATTAATAAAGTATAGCATTTTTGTTTACCATTATACCATCTACCATCGTTCTGGCGCAAACATATAATAAAATAATTTTTAGAAATATTCTAGTTAATAATCCATATATCCAGCAATTTAATCGATTTGTTAATATCTATTGTAATATTATTGAGTTACCCTTCTTATTTTCTTGTACTTCTACATTCAGCATTTATAGCCATCATTATATTTTATTTTAGCCAATGTCCGTATTTTTAAATATTTCCTTTTATCTATTTTACGAGTACATGTTGCTTATATCTTGTTTTTTATGTTATGTACCATATTGATATATTACTTTAATTGAATTTTTCATAAAATTAGCGCTTAGTGTTATACGCTTTCAATTACAATTTCCAAGTTCCAAGTAGTGGTGTTTTGAGTTTTTTGAGGTTTATGAGTTTTTACTTGAAAATATATTGCAATAAGTTTGTAAATAGAAATACCAGGCATTGGTGCATCAATAGAAAAGTCATCCCAATTACAGAAATTGTGATGATTATGGGCCAACCGTTGAATTTTCTTCTAAAAAGCGATGTATTTAATTGAAATCATCAGAATAGCTTATAGCACTCTTACGTTATGATCGCTGTTTAAATGAAATGCCAAAAAATCTTTGTTTATATTTGAACAGCAATCAGAACTATTTGTTCAATAATCTGTTTTTGTTGTAAATTCTCTAACATAGTGTTTCGAAAGAGCAACTAAATTGTTAATCATTATATTAGATATTTCTAATAGTGATACAAATATATGTTGTAGCAACCCCCTAAAAGGTTATTTTTAATTAATATCTAATTTGAAATCTATAATCTCCAGTGAAAATTCGGTACCACTGCTGCTTGATTACCTACTCAATCAGTGATTGCTGATCCTTGCACAGTGCCGGGATTCGAACTTAGCAATTCTTTCGTGTTAATCGAACAAACTAATTTACGGCCTGACCATACGCTATTTAATATTTAAACCAATATTCAAGTTAATATAAAATATTGCTCAAAATGATTGAAAGATGACTTTTTGCTCAAAGTCTTAGCGGTTTTGACGTAAGTGTTAAGTGAAAATTCCATTACGTATGACAAAAGAATATGCTGTAAGTAAAATGTAAGGAAATATCATGCACAAAAAAGTTTTGATAAGCAAGAATACAAATATCAAAGAAATACTTTTTTCAAACACTGGAATAAAATCTGTTGTTATATAAATAAATGCATCTGTTCTTGTAACGCATTCGTAAATGAAATAAAACATGGGGAAAATAATATTATCCTGATTGGAAAACTTCTCGTATATACCTCTCTCACAGTTACTCTGCGAGATTTATACCTCCGTTCCCATTGTTGGAAGGAAAACGGTGGAAATTATGCGCGCCCGCGGAGTCTGTTATATGTCTTCGGGAAGTGTTGCCGTTCCGGGCACTCGTCGCCCCAACAGATGTTTCCTCTGGCTCAACGTAGCATCGCCGGTTGCGACTGTGGAAGCAAGTATAAACACAAGTTTATTTGTATATGCTCGCCATAACGATATTATATGTGCACAACCCATTCTTTATAACACGTGGATGCGTTCTCGAAATACACATTTGGTTTTAGATAAGAAACATACATAATTTATTATATTTGATTACATCTTCCTAGGAGGATAAGAATATCATTAATTCAATATTATAGCAGAAAATCTAATAATTATATACTTTTATTACTATACTCAGTGTATCCCAGACCTTGACGTCAAGCCGATATGGGATGATAGTATTTGCATTTTTATTTTTTACTCGAATTTTTTCAATAATAAAATTGAAGTAGTTATAAGTTTTGATAAAATTTACCAACACACTTTAGTACTTCAGCCTACTTTTTTTGAAAGAGGGCCTCTGAAGATCGACCGATTTTAAAGTTATAGCTCAACAAATAGTCTTATTTCTTAAAAACTAGAAGCAAGTAAGTTGATGTTTTTGATTGTGGTCCTAGAAATATAATCCAAGGTTACGGTTCCAAAGTTTAAATGAACAAAATTAATAAAAATTAACCACTATGACCGATAAAAGGTCATGATTTCACTAAAGCTGTGGATTGCACTTAAAAGCTCGTAACTGCCAAACAACGTGAGATATTCCTAAGGTCTGTAATATCCTGTATATATATATATATATATATATATATATATATATATATATATAATAATGATATCGGATGCTTTAAAACTAACTAAATTTAACAAAAAATAGTGTGAAGGATATCTTGTTTTCATTTATTTTATTTATTTATAAGAAATTTTGAATCAATGGTTTGCTATGGCTCTGTGGTTATAATGCTTTGGCTTTACCACTAAAGGTTACAGGTCTGATACCCACGTCGGATAGCCCAACATCAAACAGTAGTAATATCGTTTACCACTTCAAAATATTGTCGGAAATATGATTGCAGCAAAAATAGCACTTCACTAGCATTGCTGCATCAAATTAAGACTAGAAATATTAGTGAGATTCTTGTTGTAATGATAAAAATGTATTAACATATGTATCAGTCTATCAAATAGATAGACTGATACATAAATTGATATTGAGATGCCTTCTGAAAATGCTACATACATAGATAATAAGTATCATCGCAAGAGATCATATGACTAATTTACGATTGCTGTTCAAAAACAAAAAAAAAAAAGTTTCCAGTCAAATTTCTCAGGTCAAGGAATCGAATCGGCAACCTGACTGTAACTAGACAGGATCATTATTCTTCATTATTGAAATTTATTTATATTATTTGCTATATATAAATGTGGATTTACCATATACATGACAAATAAATACGTGCATAATGTATATATATACATATATATATATATATATATATGTATATGTATATATATAAAATATAGACTAGCAAATATTTAAAATTTGTTTTTTAATTTTATAACGCATGATAAAAATATTATCATGTTAAAAAAATGTATGATAAGTCAGAGATATAAAACAAAATATAAGATTAAAAATATCCAACTGATCTGAACTAGGAGATGAATCTTCGACCATATGTAGTGTCAAAGAAACCCAAATTAGTTATATAATTGTTATATTCATTTATTGAACATGATTGTAATTTGTTGTTACTTAATCAAATTTCTTCTCATTCAGAAGTCCAGAATTGTCGTAAACATTTTAATTTTGTAGAAGTACCTCAACATTTCGTGTATTATAGTCATAAACCAAAAACAACCCAGGATAAGAGTTGGTTTCTCGAATGAATGCCCCAATCGTAGAAAATTTCCGCTATTTTTAAATAATAAATTGATACTTTTGTTGAGAACTATTGTTGTTAGTTTTTCCTATAATAAAACACTTAATTGAATTATTGTTTAATCTGAAACGCAATAGCGTCGTTCTGGAACTTTGAATACTGCAATTTATATCAAAGTTGAAACATTATTCAATAAAGTAAAAGATTGTAATCAGAACGAGTGTCATTAAAAACATTAAAGGGTCCATAGTTTATACCAAAAGCGTTATGACTCAGAATCTGCACATCAATTGTGAGAAAAATTCAATAAATAATACATTCTCTAATATTTTATGCGTATTTATTTTATATGAAAATACAATTTTACCATCGAGTAGTAAAGATTTCCTGTAGCAATACAAACCATTTGACTGAAAGCTTTGAAGTCAAAAAAAACAAAACTGCTCCAGAAGAAAAATGTTCACTGCAAGTCGGAAAAGTTTATGGTTACGTAATGTTGTATAATATATGAACTTCGTAATGGGGCAAAACGCTGAGTACAGTGCAGAGTGAGAAGTCACAGGCGACATTGAATACGCAGACACTGGCGAGTGCCAAGGCTGGCGAAGCATACGAGGACGGCGGCTATAAATTAACCGGCACACTTACATTTTTTTAAAATAATACACGAAACAAAAATAATATGAACTAGTTTGGTGTATTATGCAACGACACGATTTGCTTGAACTTCCAGTCTTATACTAGTGGTGCATGGCATTAAGCTTCCAGTCTTAAGGCAAATTGCTGGAGCTTTCCGTACCAAAAATTAAAATTAAAAAAAAAGTTTGAAAATTTTTTGAAATTTTTGAAAAAATTAGATTTTTGATAATTATGATATTTTTTAAAAAAATGACTAAAAATTTTTATTTTTTTTTCAATATATTGATTTTTTTTTTAAACTTCGAACTTTTTTTAAACCAATCGCGCTGCATTAGCTGCGTAGAGACAAAACACGAAGCGAGTAAGCGCTGCGTTGCAGTCTACCGGATAAACTTTGGTACGGAACCCATAAACAAGTAAAGCAAAACTTGCATTTATTATTAAATTTTCCATAAAATATCTAATAATCTGATGTGCATACGTCTAATGATCATTTTTGACCGCCAAATGGTCGTTTCTACTTCTTTATTGTATCTCCAAAACTGCTAGACATGCCTTTCCAAAAATTTTGTCAGTTCTTCATTTTTTCAATGCAAATAATATCTTTTTTGAATCATTCAAATCGGACGCTCCGTTATTTCATTCTTTTTGCTAAACTTTGCCACGTATGTTCGAAACAGCTGGACTTGCTTTGCCAGAAACTAATCAACACGTCTCTGCATCAATACAAATCAATTTTTTTTTAATTATTCAAATCGATTGATTTGCGTAACGACGAAAATCGTCGACAAAAATTTGTATCCGCACATACACACACATGTACATCAATACTTTCTAAGGTATGACAAAAGGGGTTCAGGAATCCCTGAAACGTAAAGCGATTACTATGACAGTTATAGTAATTATAATTAGTTATAGTATTATAACTGATCCTACGAGATTTGTTCTGTAATCGCAAAAAGCAAAAAAAAAATTGTTTAAAATTTAAATTATAGTGTATACTTCTTTAGGTTGTAATAATTTTTACAAATTACAATTTCAAACGCAGTATTTGAAATTGGGAAATTGGTTTCCTTAATTGGAAAATTTGGAAATTTTATGACTAAGATTAAAAATCTAATTATAATAATAATTATCAAAATTGTTTGTGTTATTAAAAAAATTTTAGTTTTTTTATGAACACTGAGAATCAAAATATATTAAACTACATAATACTGAAGACTATACTGCATTCCATTCATAATGCTTCATAATGAAAATATAATATGTATTTCTCTAGTCTTTCTTATATAAATTCCTTTAGCTTACATTTTTCTTGTATAAATTTAGTATAAAGCTTATAAGTAAATATTATCATCTGATGAGATCAACCAAAAACTTGCAAACCCAGAATTTCTTCATAACCGTAATTTCACTCCACGGTGGAAACAGTCGTAAATATAATATTTCATATAATACAATAAACAGATTTGTCAACTCCTGTATCTATCATCTCAATTTGCATTTATATAAATACTTCATTTTCATCATTAAGACGTATTTTAAGACCTTGCCAATTAGTCAGTACGCATTTGATAGCTCTACAAAGGCAGTATATGCAAATTTTCGTAATTAACATAATCTTTCATTTTGTCCTGACGCACTTTGTGTCAGGATCTATAATATTTTTGTACAAAATTAATAACTCGATGTTGAAATAAAATACATGATGAGGTGCGGAATTTTCTAAGAAGATAAATGAATCGAAATCGGTATTTAAATTTTCTACACATTATGGATACATGTTTCAATCATATTTAATTTTAATTTACTTGTGCATTGTTTTGTATTCTTGTAATTTAGTTAATACTTTTTGAAATATTCAAAATTTGTTTCATATTTATTAAGATTTATTGCTGTATTTTAATATTATTCGAATTTAAAAATTAATGCACAATACTTTTTTAAACAATAATTTTGAAATATTTCACAAAATTTTTTTTAGTTCCATTTACAATACAAATCAATTTTTTTTTAATTATTCAAATCGATTGATTTGCGTAACGACGAAAATCGTCGACAAAAATTTGTATCCGCACATACACACACATGTACATCAATACTTTCTAAGGTATGACAAAAGGGGTTTAGGAATCCCTGAAACGTAAAGCGATTACTATGACAGTTATAGTAATTATAATTAGTTATAGTATTATAACTGATCCTACGAGATTTGTTCTGTAATCGCAAAAAGCAAAAAAAAAATTGTTTAAAATTTAAATTATAGTGTATACTTCTTTAGGTTGTAATAATTTTTACAAATTACAATTTCAAACGCAGTATTTGAAATTGGGAAATTGGTTTCCTTAATTGGAAAATTTGGAAATTTTATGACTAAGATTAAAAATCTAATTATAATAATAATTATCAAAATTGTTTGTGTTATTAATAAATTCATAATTTTTGGGCTAAAAACATCCAATTTATTATAGTTATGAAAAAGCAAAAAATTTAATTATTTTATTAAAATAATATTTTTTATCTATAAAGTTATTTTCGAAAAAAAAAAGAATTTACCTCCAACTCGATTCAGAAAGTCTGAGAGGTTTCTCATTACCTTTGCACACCGCAGTGCCCATAATAGACTATTTTCAATCGAAAATATATTTTTAATATGCAAGTGAAAATGGACATCGCTGCTGCACAATGCCAAGTATAATATATACAACATATACAAAAGTATGTGTAACTTCTAAGATGCGTAGATGCATAGATATAAAAAAGTTACAATGTCTTTGCGATATCAATAGTAAACCTACTAAAACTATGGTAAGATTATAATATTCTTCAAGTATAGTATCCAAATCATTTATTATAACAAGTTTCATCTCCTGCTTCAAAAGTATTTTATAGTATACTTATTATTTATATTCTGATCATATTTTTCCCGGAACTTTATTTCTCAAATATTATCTATGTGAAGCATATGAGAACGACTGCAATAAATTAACCAGCTCTCTTATATTTAAAAAAAATAAAGCATGAGACAGATATAGTAAGAATAATAGTTTTCGTACTACTATTCAAGAGTAATTTAGAGTTGACTTAATACAATAAACTTATCTATGTTATTAATTTTGAATACTTAAAGGTAGAAGAGTGTTTTTGTTTAATGAAGTTTGAATGTAAAATTGTTAATGAAATAAAAATTGATATTCCTTAATAATAGCTATGTAAACAAATATTGAACTTTTATTAAATAATTTATAACAATTTTGATATCACGCTACTATATTAATCGGATTAGAATTGCTAACTTAAAAAAATAAAAGCTTCACATTTGCTTTACAATAAATCTCATTCTTAAATCTTCAAGCTAAACAAACTTGATCTAGAATAGACTACTGATGCGTTCGAATACTTCTGCAACAAATTAACTGGCTCACATCATTAAAAAAATTAAGCACGAAACAGAAATAAAAATAAAAGTTTTCGGATTATTCTCCAAGCATTTCGTTAGGATGATGATAAACTGTCTACGTTTTAGTTAAAAAATATATTGTAAAGTTTATGATATATAAATGAGCACAGGAAAATTTTTAATATATTTAAAACAATAACAATTTACGAAACCTATACAAGACTATTGGAAACGCAAAAAGTATTTACCTAAAATGCAATTAAAAATCGCAAACCATGCAAGAACTGCAATAAAAAAACTGGTGTAGGGTAGAGCGGGGCTAGTTGAGCGTAGGGGCAAGTTGAGCATACGGGCAAGTTGAGCAATCAAAATATCTCTAAAAATATTCGTCGTCAATTTAAACATCATATGGCGGATAGATAGATGTTTGGGAGAAGTAAACATCCCGCGATCGCTAGTGGCCGCTGGACAAATGAGTGAGGCGCACGGGCGTTTTGTTTATTTTGAGACCAAAAAGCAAAATAGTTATTCATCACGAGTTTTTGTCTGGTTTAGTCAAATGTTATTTGTTTTTAATCACGTTACTGTTAATTTTCCATATAATTATCGTACTTTTAATATGCACAGAGATTCTGGGTATAATTCTCACGTTTTTTTTATATACTCACTTTTATTTTGAAATTTCGAGTTAGGGTTGCTGAGCATAATTGCTAGACTTGTGCTGTCACTAATACAATTACCACTAACTTTCAAAAATTAATTAATATATTTGAGATTTAAGCTAAGTCTATGAGTAATAATATAAAAAAATAATGATTTCAAACAAAAGGTCTGAATATAATGGTAAAATTGTTCCCCAGATACGATATGTTTTGTTGGTCCTAGTTTTGGTTAATTATTTATAAAAAATACTATAAGTTTTGTTTTCTCTGTAAAACGCTACGCATTTATAGGTATTCGATAGATATTTGTAATTATATTATGAAGTATTTTTTGACAACCCGGGACAATCCGGACCAGAAGATTTGAATCCGGGACCAATATTGCTCTTAGAAAAACGCGGAACACAAGATGGAAATCCGGGTCAGCAGCGGTCAAATCAGGACGTATGATCACCATAATTAAACTAATCTTAAACACCTATAAAATTCTAAAGTATTCGATTGTATAATTCACGAATATGCTGCAAAAAGTTCCTACAGCTAAGTTAAGTTTTCTTTCCCTCCATCATATTTTAGACAGAATTAAGAGAGGCTTTATTATAAAGTAGCAAAAACATATAATCATTCCAATACATTTGAAAATAATTTTGTTTAGAAGTGATTTGCAAGATTCATTACCGACCTATACGCTACCTGACTTTCGCAGTTAACTACAATGCGGAAAGGAGGCGAAACGAAATGAAAGAAAATTCCAAAGTACGAACAAGTCCTCACAAAGATGATGAAATAGCCGAAACTTGAACGATAAAAAAAAACTTGATCGTACTTTGAGGTCTCGTCCGTGCGATCTTATACAATATACTCACGGTAACTACATATCTTATATTAATGAGAATGAAAGTCGGCGCTGCTCTGACTCCATGTTTGGATTCATATTGGGTCATAACCTCTCTTTATTAGAATTGTACGCGTACCCGGGCAACTTTATTGCGAATTTAAGGAATTTGACCATTGTACGTTTTTCCAGACTATAAAATAAATGTATGGGCTTCACTAAATAAAGGATTTGCAGCGCTTGGAGTAAAAATTCTACGAGTTTTTGTTTTGCTTCATATCAATTTAATTGACAAAATTATATAAGTTACATAAATTATAAGCCATAATGAAATATACTATTTATAATTTATAGACTTCCCGTAAGGTAAGTTATTGTAATGGGCCGAAAATCGAAATTGAAAATTTTTACATTTCTCGACGTCTTGAAGGTTTCTGAACATTTTGGCATACCTCAGAGAAAATTGATGTGTGTGTGTATGTGTGTTTGTATGTATGTATGGATACAAATTTCCAATCACGTTTTCGGGCGCACAGATCAACCGATTTGAATGGTTCAAAAAACATTTGATTCCTATTGATAGGGAGATGTGCTGATTAGTTTTTGGCAAAGGCAGCTCTAGCAGTTGGAGATAAAGAGCAAAGAGTGCAAAAAATATAAATCGAGTTTTTGAGAGAACGAAGCATCCGATTTGAATGATCTAAAATCATTTAATTAGTAATGATTGGGAGAAGTGTTTATTAGTTTTTGGCAAAGGCAGGCCCAGCCACTTCGAAGATACGGAGATAAATGTGTAAAAAATGGCAGTTTTTGAGAGAACTAAGCGTCCGATTTAAATGATTCAAAGAACTTTCTGCTTGTCTTAACAAAATAATTGATTTGGGAAAAAAAATTTTGTTCCAACATTTTTTTTCAATTTTTTTTTCAAAAATATTTTTATTTTTGTATATCGAAAATAATTCAGATTTTATTTTTAATTCTGACTAAAGTTCTAATATACTTTAAACAAATAATTTCAACTTTGCAATTCAGTTTATATAATTCTTATAAATATTAGACAATGTTACAATATTTATAATAATCTATTTGAAAACATGCAATATTCCTCGAACATTTCGTTACGGTACGGGAAGTTCCAGCAATTTGCCTCAAAGCACGATGCCATACACCCCACTGGTTAATTCTATATTTTACTTGTAATGCAATTTGCAGAGTATAATATACTTAACAAACGAATGTCGCCATACTCGCGGCATTGTAAATATCCTAAAACGTCAGAGCAAAAATATAAACGATTAAAAATCTAAAATTTAGTAATTCAATATTAAATATTATATTGCTTATATTGCTCGTTCAATTTAATTATTTCAGTACTAAATGCTTTTACATCAATTTGGTGGTAGTTTGGGGTGAAACGGTCATTGTAATTTTTATTGAAGTCGGTGATTTTATAGTATTGTAATCAATGTTTTTAAACGATTTTTCATCTTCCCATAGGAAAAGTTAAAGTAATCGCAAAAAATGAAAATGAAAATTTATACATATCTTTACGCTTTAAAGATTTCTGAACATTTTGGTATACCTTAGAAGAAATGTATGTATGAGTGTGTGTATGTATTTATGTTTGGATACAATTTATGGCCTACGATTTGAGGCGCATTAATCAACCGAATTGAATGATTGAAAAAACATTAGATTCTTACTGACGTGCTGCTTAGTTTTTGACAAAAAACTAAGGGCAAAAAGTGCCAAAAATGGTAATTCAGTTTTTGAGGTAACGGAGCGCCCGATTTGAATGACTCAAAAAACATTTTAATTGTATTGATAAAATATAAAGTTGATTGAGTTTTTGAAAAGGCAGGTCAAGCGGTTTCGGAGGTACGGAGTAAAATGTAAATAATCATTAGACATATGCACATCAAATTGTCAGATATTTTATAGAGATTTTAAGCATGTGTACAAACTTTGTTACAATTTTTTTGAGTTCCGTACCAAGATTTTTAATTTTTGAAGTTCACTTATACGTATGAAACTAATTTTCAAATTTGTTTGAACTATTACACAACTTTTATAAATTTCAAAAATATACAAAGTTTTATACTTGAGATATAAATTTTAATTTACTATTCAGTTTAAAATGTATATAATACATATGCGATATTCTACTCGTAAGAAATATATTCTCAGATGGATGAATTCGACTTCTCTTTATTGTTAACATTTTCAAGTGTTTTCAGCGATGAGATCATCACTGTTGATTATATGAAGGAATAAATATACATATAGTAAATATAATTATCTTTTTGAAAATATTTGAAACAATTGTAACTAATCATTGATCAATATTTATTGAATATTTAACTCCGGTACGGGAAGTACCAGCAATTTGCCTTAAGACACGATACCATGAACCACTAGTTGACTTCAATATCATCTTCACAAGACATCTCACATTAGGGCGACCCGGCCGGTTTGGAGTACTCATAGTGGCTATATTCGTTTTAATTTTAAAATTTTTATGGCACAAATAAGTACTAGAATAATCTATTTTCGTTCTTAATTTATTAATTTTCTTCTAAAACAAAAAATAGTCTTGTGGTCTCGTGTTTTTTTAAAAATGGCACGTGGTACACATTTTTTATTATTGGTACAAATCAGTACAAAATAGGTGCTAAATAATATAACAGGTTCGGATCGATTTTTCTAATTTGATATTGCTAGCGTAAGAAAGGTACATTTTTATTATGAGTATTATCTTATTCAATGTACTGCGCTGTAAATATCTTTACAAAATATTTTTCTTATTAGACATAATTTATATGCGAATCTATCCAAAGTTTGACATTATATTGATCTTAACACATTTTCTATTTTTACCTACGATTAATTTCGTGTTCTATTTCAATTTTACTATTGTACTTTTTTTAAATATTTTTATTAAGATTTTATTTCATTGAATGTTCTCTTTACATATATCGTTTACACAGTAATACCCGAAAAGCTATTTTGATTTAAAAGTTCGTTTTCATGTAAAAATGGATGTTAGAAAGTAAGTTCTATTCAATGTGGATTTTGAAACCTGAATCTTGTGGTTAAACGCACCGCATACACATCGTAAATAAGGGCTAACAACTATTTATACAAACCGGCAAAATTAAATTATGTACCAAAAACCGTAGTTTAACATAAAATGTTTTATATTATTGTCCAAACTATCGTGAATCATTTTTCAGCTGGTAAAAAAGTGGCGTGCAGTTGTACTGCAATCCCCCAAATCGTTGAAAAAAATAATATTGCTTAAGAAAATAATGGCAAATTGGCATGACTCTCACAACAACGGCACCACTTAATAGCCAATAAAACATTATCGCGCTCGAATCTGCGGCAATCAAATTGCGTTGGAAAGTGATGTTATCGCTGCATGAATAGGTAAGAACTGACTGTTCCGACGTGTAAACGAAATTCACATATGTGCAATGTCAGCACGTCACTCTTTTACGCCCGAGTCGCGTTCATATTGTTCATATTGTTCATATCGCCTCCACATTTTATTGCTGCCGAACAAAAAATGCTCAATAAATGACATTTGAATACATGAAGAAATATATATATATATATATATATATATATATATATATATGTATATATGATTATTTGTCATACAATGCGTTTGCTAACGCCTTAGGCTGAACTCTGATCCAATGAAATTATAGAAATATTTTAATACCTTTCATACATGATAGCAATAATAAAATCTAATCTTTTTTATTGCAATATTTCAAAGAATCAAATAATCACTCATATTGAAATGCATCTTGTCTATAAGCAGCGCCTTAACCGTTAAGGGGTTACATGAGTTTCACGGTTTCAAAAAATCAAAAAAAAATTTTTTTGTCTTTTTAAATTCTATAACATCTTTAGAATATTGTCCTTAATTTTCAAGTTAATCCGACTAATAGTTTCAAAGATACAGCCTTGAAAAGGTGGACGCTCGAGGTCAGGTATAGGCTGAGGCTTTAATTTTAAACGCGTTTTTCTCAAAACTATGTTTTAAAAACGGTTGTCAAGATTTTCCGCGAACTAGTCAACCGATCTTTATGAAATTTTACACAGGTTTTCGAGATATCATTTACAAGGTCTTGAACGAAAGATTTTGTTCTTTCTTAACTACAACTATTTTTTTTAAAAAAATAGTCGAGAAATTTTCATCAAAATGCATTTTTTATAAAAACGTCTGCCAAAAATCCTATTTTCATTTTTTTCTATTTTCCTTCGTGTAATACCTAGTTTATTGTCTTTACTAAAACACGTATTTTTTATTTTTATTTTACATGATCCTGAAAGAAGTTCTGCTGACAACGCGGAGGCACCTTGTTTCCGGGAAACTGCCGGAAATGGCGTCGTAATGACCGCCATTTGGATTTTTTTTGAAAATTTTACAAGATGTTTATTAAATATGTATTTTTTAAATAAAAAAGTTATTAAAATATTTTATTTTTATATGTAAAAAAATTATTGAAAAAAGGCCGTTTTTTGCCCGAGGAAACCTATGTAACCCTATAATCCCTTTCTAAGAAATTAGATTCCTTGAACTCCTCAACCAAATTACAAGAGAATAATGTTATGGCAAGGCCATGATACTCTCCAACTTGCATACATTATGCTACTGAATTATACTAACTAAATACGGTCAAAATGTCTTGTATTTGCTGTGCATTCAGGTGTTTTACACATAAACTGCAACGTCACTTGTATATTATAAATCTGGGTCAGAAAGTCTGATATATCTAAGATAGTTTATTTTACCATTTGTGCGGTTTTTAGGTTAGGTTTTCTAACTGGCAACCTGAGAACAACGTTTGACTGCACGGCATTCGTATGGCTTTTGATATTTAGAATGATTTAGTATGGAAAGTTCTACATAACATAGCCTTTCCATAACATTGGTCCCTATGGCAGATTCGGCCCATATATCACAGGTCAATATTTGATTGGTTAAGAATGTAATGGGTAGTGGCTTGTACCCAAATATAAATCAATAAAAAATAATATAAAAAAATCAAAACTTTGTAAAATAGTACCAACTCAAATCTTAACTAATTGTAAGTAAAATCAGTACAAACATCATACAAGTAACAAGCGTTAACTCAACATTCAAATATATAACATCCATAAAATTTCAACATCGTATAATTTTAACAATTTTAATTATTTGTCATTTTTCAATTAATCTGATATAGTCACGAACTAATTTTGTTTGTCTGGTTCTTCGGAATTATTCAAAAAAGTGTACTATTTTAACAGAGCTCGGCAGCATCTTGGTGAATCACAATTTTTTCTATAATTTACTTTAAGAACTAATAGAGTCATAACAGCGACGAAATGAAATATACTATTTGTTTTAAAATTGCACAGTTTCGGAACAAAATGTGTCTTTTCGTTCATTTAAAAAATATACAAAAGCAATTACTATATTATAATAACACACATTATTAAAATTTTGTATGCCAACCAGAAAAGAACTATCTATTAAATTAAAACCCTATTAAATAAAATATTATACATTTTTAGGTCATAAAATCTAGGTTATAAAGAATATGCCACATTTACGAAAAGAAAAATGAACTTAGTTTTTATTACTTAAATTTAAGATGAACACAGGTTCTGCAAGTTTTCTGAGGTCAATATTTTTCTTTACAATGACTGGCCGGATGAATAATGTCAAAAGTAAATTTCGAGAAAGACATATGTTCGGAGAACATAGCTTTTAAATTGTTTGTGTTAGAAACGAAAGAAATTATAAAAATACTGTTCTGTTCTCTTATAAATATATTAAAAATATTCATCAATAAAGCAACAATCACAAATATTGTGAGGAGAAAAAGTACTAAACCTTGTAAAATTTAAAATATATATATTTCTTATTCTTATATATATATATATATATATATATATATATATATATATATATAGGTTTCGTAATTTATATATATATATAAATTATATTATTACTATATTAGCATCACAAAATGTGTTCAAAATATGTCTGATATATTGGTTGTGAATATTGTATCACAAATAAAGCATAAATAAATTTAAATATAAAATTGCACTCGTTACCTACTTGTAGCAATACGTCAGTTTATTTTATGCACATTAATACAAGTTTTATATAATATGAATATTTTTTTTTAGATTTTCACTCCTTTTGCAAAAAAAATATAGTCAAACTAATAATTAAAAAAGTCTACAAAATGATTATTTACTAACTTCATGTGAAAAATCTTAATATGTTTGGTGAAATCCACTGCTATTATAAATCGTTTTTTATGGTTCTAACATGAAATTATGTATTCCAATGAAGTTTGTCACTTACTTTGTTTATAACAAGTGTTTGTAAAACATTTGAAAGAGCCGCTTGCTTATAATTTTTGTTATTTGGAACTAAATCTAGATAGGTGTGAGTTGAAGATCGCATGTTCAAAAAATTTTATATTTTTCTAAAATTTTTGTACACTTTTTAGAGTGTTTTTTGTAGTTTTTTTTTTAATTGTTTTTTAATAAATTTTGCTATTAACAATGATGGCCACGCGGCAGCGCAAACAAAGGCATACTGCAGTGAAAGTTAAGGTAAAATATAAAAATCTATATTTGATAATTACATAATTACTATACTACCTAATGAACAGAAACGAGACTTCAAATATATGTAGAAGAGAATTGCCTATTGAATTTCGAACATTTGTTTTGCTTATATTTAATTATAGTTATGAATAAATGGAGAAATAAATTATAAATTTATTTAAAAAACTCAATGTAGGTTTGACATAAAAATGTTCTATTATATAGTGTTATTTAATATTCGTATCTGTCAAAAAACTGAAGTCAATTCAATTTATAAATCATTAACCATCTAGAATTTTTTGATTTAACATATTTTATTTAGAATATTTATCAAAAACATTGACATGATTTTCAGTTCTGCTAAGCGTATAAAAGAACTGTTTGTATCATGATATTTAAATTTATTTATTTTAACATGATTGACCTCAATGACAAATTTACTAATAGTTTACTAATAATTTAGATAATAATTATTTTTATTGCCAAATATTTGTTGAATATTTGTAATTTTGCTTAAAGATCTAGATAATTTAGTTTAGTAATAGTATTATTGTTAAAGAAGAAACATAATAATAAAATTATCATAATCTAGCTGCAAATTTAAATACATTTAATCCGAAATTTTGTATAATGTGCAGCATATTAATTAAATTAATATAATTTTTGATTTTTTTAAATATTATATATATTTTTAATATATATTTAAATTTATATTTATATACATTTCCCATCTTTATATATAATTACAGCAAGAACAAAAGGAGCGCCAAAAAACCCGTAAACGTAGACAAGCAAGAAGAACTGGCGGATCTCCTAGAGTAAGTAGACCGACATGCGGTTGAATTTTTGCTTCTTGAGTTATTAAAATTAAATAGTGGTGCATGGAATTGTGTGAAAAATTGAGTGGACTTTATAATTTATTTACATCAACAAAAACTAGATAAAATTTATCAAATGTTAGTAAAAATTATTTTTTACACTTGGAATTGAAATTTTTATTCATACGTGGTTGAAATGACTTCAGTGCATCTTACAATGGCTTTACCCGCTATACATATCACTTTGCTCTGGCTAGCATTTTTACGGGGCCCGCCTATAGTGTGTTAAGGCAAATTGCTGAAACTTTCCGTTTAATAATTAAAATTTTTTAAAACATTCATAATTTCGAAAAAACGATGTTTTTGAAAATTTTATAAACATTTAAATTTTTTGACAAATTATTTTTCAAGTTTGAAATTTTTTAAAAATTTCCCAACCATAGACATGTAAACAAAAATTGTACTTATCTATATAAAATATCTGATACATAACATGATGTGCATATATCTAATAATCATTTTGACAACATGGCATTTCTGCAACAATTTTTACTGGATCTTCGAAACCGCTGGACCTGCCATCTGACAAATTTACCCAATTCTTCACTCGGCCAGGCCAATGCACGTGAAATGCTATTCGAATCATTCAAAACGGACGCTCCTTTTTTTTCAAAAACTGAATTACTATTTTTTGTACATTAGCCCCGTATATTCATAACGTTTAGACCTCCCTTTGCCAAAAACTTATCAGCACGTCTCCCCACTAATGCGAATCGAATGTTGTTTAATCAATCAAATCGGTTGATACGTGCTCTCGAAATCGTCAACGAAATACATTATCCAGGGATACACATGTACATCAATTTTTTCCAAGGTATTAAAAGACTAATTAGAAGCCAATCCAACAATGTGAATTTAATCAACAAATTTTCAGAACAAGAATCGAATAAATAATAGTTTTTTTATATAATGTAACTTTGATTTGTAGGTGTTTATTCTCGTTTTTAAGTATTAATTGCAATACTGTGGGCACACCATCATCTTTATAATTACATATATATGAAAAAAAAAACATTTTCATATGCTTCGTGGTACTTTTACTTATGTGTATTATTTGTATCGTATAAAATGAGTGCGCGTAAGGGTCACGCGATTGAAGTAAAACTTATTTGCTACTGTACAAGATGGCATTTAAGTGAAAATAAATACATCATATAACAATTTTGAATAATGTTTATTAGTAATATGGTAACACTCGTGATGCACATATTTATTAGTGTCAACAATTATACACATTTATATAATGATTAATTATGAATTTTATTATTATAATAGCATTAAAAATATGTATAATATTTAAAAACAATAATGTAATTAAAGTCAGACTTCAAATATGACATGATCGGTTTGTCATTGTAATTAGCATTTAGAAATGAATCTTCATTAGAGAAATGAAGTAATTGTTGATTAATAACTTCTATAATATTTGTTCACACAGTGGATTATTTTAAACAACGTCTAAACAAATATTGTTTTCGCAACTTCACTCATCATATAATAATTGTGTTTGAAGAACTTCATGTTATTAAAATTAACATACATTTATTGACTGGTGGTATTTTTTTTTACTTTTTCGCTGGCGATATAATCTGATTCTTTAAACTGCTATAATATCTGCTTTGCCTAAAAAATATTTTCCATTTCAATAACTTCAAAGATTTATAGAAACTACGAATAATATAAAAATTATTTCAATAAATTTATATTTCATACCCTGCGCAAATGCTACATTTGTTTTATTATTTTATATGTAATTATTTACGGGGGACAGGGTAAAATATTCTTCCGATTCAGGCATTTTGCATTAAATCAAGATTTCTACGACGATGTAAGTTCAAAATGTTTATCTATGCCGAATTCCTTGTTGATATACGTCGGTACGCATACAACGACAGATCTCTATTCACATACGCGACGATTGTGGTAATCACAATCGACCCGTATAGAAATGATATCATCGAAAGCGAATGACGAATCATTGGCACTCGACTCTTATCTTATCTGCCGTAACGCACTTCCGTTGCATTTGTACGGATTTACACTCTAGTCGCGCCTAAAGAAGTTTTACTTCAAAAACGTTGTGCAAAACTTAGTTGTTCATTTTCAGTAATCACTAGTTAACTAATATATTTTATTTAAAGGCATCCGCAAGAGCAGTGCCCTCGATCTTATTTAATACTGGTGGAAACAGTGATGTACTCAATTTTGAGCTGCCACGCGCAGAAGAATTAGTAGGCTATTTGAACGCGTTTAATGCGTGGTTGCAGATTATGACTACTACTAATTGTGACATCAAAGCTTTTGTGAAGAAAAGCAACATTTCTGGAAAGGTGGATCCAAACATTTTAAAGGTTGGATATGATTTTACTGAAGTTATAATTGATTCATGAGTAAATTTATGACAAATGTGCAAGCGCGAGGCGCTCTTGTATCAAATGATATAATTGCAAACAAACACAATTCTGTGATGCAATATAATACACAAATATTAAGTGTTTAAAATATTGGAAAATTCTAACATTACATTAACTTGCAAAACTACTAAATGAAATATAATTTTTAACTTATTTTTTTATAGGTCCTACAAGAGGAGGTGTTCAGATTGAGACTTTCTTCACAGAGCAATCGGAATCGGTCTGCAACATCCATCGCCATTAACAGGGTGCATATATCATACTAGTATTCATGATATTTTTGTTATTAGGATCAAACCATTCTAAGAATCCGATATTAATTAATGAATTGCTTATATGTATTAGATTGCTATGTACTTCATCGTATTTTTTTGGGTAATAATAATTATTTGATAGGCTGCCGATTCCCTTCCTCGAAAGAGCCACCACAAATAAATGAATCCCTTTTCTTTTCTCGTCTATCATTCTCATTACCACTACCCCCCCTCTTTTAAAACATTTTTTTTAAGTATTTTTCTTCCTAAATTTTTGCTTCCATGCTTCTTGGTCATGTACATAGGTTTACAGTTTCCTGTATTTTCTCTTCTCGCGCAACTCATCAACCATCTTCATAATTTTTCTTCTTTCCATTCCTTTAAGTCCTATTTTATCATCGACGACGTCCTGCAGAAGGTACTCTTTTTGTAATGGGTCCAATCTAGTTTCCCTTTTTAGGTATCTAATACAATTAATTAATTGAACGTTCTATAGAAGTAATATTTCAAAATTCATGGTTTAAAATCAAATTTCTTAAATAATATAGTAGATAGCAAATTGCTTTGCTGGGCATTTTGCACTCATGCGTATTTACCACTTGCATTTGGCCTCATTTGTCGAAACACACATATTTGTCTTGATATAATTTGAACACTTTTAACTAATTCACACAATTTAGCGAACAATTTTCTCTTCATATTTTTCTTTTCATATTTTTATTATTAACTTTCCGTAGTAACGAGCCGAAAATGAAATTTCTTGCATGCCTTCACGTTTCAGAGGTTTCTAAACATTTTGGCATACCTCATAATCAGAAAAAATGGATATGTGTGTTTGTTTTGTGTAACCGCAATTTTTCGTTTACGTTTTCGGGTGCACAGATCAACCGATTTGAATGGTTCAAACAACATTCGATTGATATTGATAGAGAGATGTGCTAAATTGTTTTTGGCAAAAGCAGATACAGCTGTTAGGAAGATAAGGAGCAAAAAGTGCAGAAAATAAAAATCGAGTTTTTGAGATAGCGGAGTATCCGATTTGAATGATTTAAAAAACATTTAATTTGTAATGATTGGGAAAAGAAGTGATTAGTTTTTGGCAAAGGCAGGTCCAGCCATTTCAAAGATACAGAGTTAAATGTAAAAAATGCAGTTTTTGAGAAAACTAAGATTCGATTTGATTCAAAAAACTTTCTACATGTTTTGACAAAATAATTGCATTTGAAAAAAAAAAAATAATTCTGGCTGAAGTTCTAAAGCTCACTTACATACTTTAAATAAATAATTTTAACTTTGTAATTCAGCTTATTAATTCTCATAAATAAATATTAGACAATGTGGCATTATTTATAATAATCTATTTATAAACATTTATTATTCCTCGAACATTTCGTTAGGCTGTGGGAAGTCATAGCAATTTGCCTTAAGGCGCAATGCCATACATCACTAGTATTCAAATAAAATACTTTTGTTATAGACTAGATATTAACTAACAGCAATATAGTACATATTTTCACCGTTTTCAAATTCTATATTTCACCGTTTCACACGTTAATCGCCACGATAATAGGGTAGGACGGTGCATAAAAGGTCAAATTCGACTTGAAGCAATTATATCGTAAAAACAAAAACAACTATATTATAACAAATGGCACATATCAAAGAAACCTCTATCTGACTATGTTCCGTAAAAATTCCAGTTCATTCTACTGTGAAATTTTGTGACCTGGTCCGTAGGCGGGGTAAATTGGGATGATCAGGTGGCAACCAGGTCCAATGTTTTATTTCAATTTTAAAGGAATTTTACCAAATAATAGCTACATTATTCAACCAATGCAATATCATACTATGGTACATTTTTTACAGAGAGCAATGTAAATCAGCATAGTTGAAATAATAATAAATATTTATTAAATTTATTTCTTGTAAAACTGCTTTTTTTAACGTAACTTACTTCTATACTTGTTTTTTTTTTATTTTTACTCCTTTGCCGGGGTGTCAGTTCTTTTTTGCCCTGCGCAGGTAATTTGAATATAATTTTTTTATCAATATTTTGAGATCTTAATCTCTTAATTAACTGATGATTAAGTTGTGTTCTGAAAAGTATAATTCAGACATATTCTTTTATGAATCATTACTTTCATCATTACTTTAATATGATGCGTATTGATTTTTAATTCTTTTATAATATTGATTAGTAATTTATCAATGCATCTATTACTATTAGTAATTCACTTTTGCATCTGCCCAAAAATAGATGAGTAACGGCTACTGGTACGATCACAGGAATAATACTATAGTGATAGACAGCGACTGTGATTCATCAAAGAATGTGACACGCAATAACAAAAGGCGAAGATCGGGAAAAGACACCCTCGAAAGCTTCAGGAGCACATTAATCAGAAATAACGTAAGTTTCATTATTATTTTTAACTGAAAATTTTTGAGGTAATGCATATCTAACGCTTTATCATATCAAAGGCGGGTAATGTTGCTGAAGCAGGTCGCTATGAAGCCAGACGAACAATGTCGACACAGAAATCACAACCTACGAGGAATATTGGAAGAAAGCGAAGAGCTCCTAGAAAAGTCAAGAGTGGCCGTGTAGCTAAGCGTAAAGTACGTATCAATAAATTATAATACTTTTGAAATCGTAAACATATCAAGTTAAGGGGCACAACTAGTGTGGAATTTTCAAAAAATCGAATTTTGATTTTTTCCATATTTCGATAGGTTATACCGTTAAAAACAACATACCAAAATTTTAAATCGATATCTTAAATAGTTTTTGAGTCACAGCTATTTAAAGAGTATATATATAGTATGTAGTATAACGATTATTTAATCTTTAAACTTGTTTTTCTCGAAACGGCATTTTCCGAATTTGCTGCAGCGATTACTCAAAAAAAATGATCCGATGACTTCCAAATTTTTTTTACATGCTTTATATATAGTTCTCCGTAAAATGAACTGTCGATTTTTTTATCGGATCGAAAATCGAATTTTGGCAGTCCAAAAACGACCAAAGTTTTGGGTAAAATTCGACTTTTTTTAAAAAACGTCGTCGTTTTGTCAATTTTTGATTTTTTTTATCGTAGTTTATTTTACAGACAATATTATCTAGTTTAACGAGATTTTTTTTTTAAATTTCATCCACGTAGAAGGCCGGAATCACTGCAGCAGTGAAGGGCTTTTTTTGTCGCGCCGTTGGAGATCGACGATAACTTAAAAAATACTGAATTTTTTTCTTTAAAAATTTTTCTATGTATTTGTAAAACATGTATAAATATATTCCTATAATTTTCAAATGATTGATAAAGTAGTTTTTAACTTCCCGTAGGGCAAGTTATAGTAATCGCAAAAAAATCGAAAATGAAATTTTTTGCATTTCTCGACGTTTCAAAGGTTTCTGAATATTTTGGCATACCTTAGAAAAAATGGATGTATGTGTGTGTGTGTGTGTGTGTGTGCGTGTGTGTATGTATGTGCGGATACAAATTTTCGTCGACGATTTCGGGAACACCGATCAACCGATTTGAATAATTCAAAAAACATGCGATTTGTATTGATAAGGAGACGTGCTGATTAGTTTTTGGTGAAGTCAGGTCTAGCCGTTTCAAAGATACGGAGCAAAAAGTGCCGAAAACGCTAACTCAGTTTTTAAGAGAACGGAAAGTCCGATTTTAATAATTCAAAAAACATTTTACTTGTATTGACAAGGTGAAGAACCGATCAAATAAAGGCAGGTCTAGCGGTTTCGGAGATCTAATGAAAAAAGTAAAAAAAAATGCCATTTGACGGTCAAAAATGATCATTAGACATATGCACATCAAATTATCAGATATTTTATAGAGATTTTAACAATAAGTATAATTTTGGTTTACATTCCTATGGGTTCCGTACCAATGTTTACGCGTTAGACGTCGACGCGGCGCTTACGCGGTTTGATATTTTGTCTTTATGCAGTTAAAGCAGTACGATTGCTTTGAAAAAAAGTTTAGATCTTTCAAAATATGTCAAAATAAAGAAAACATTTTTTTTTCAAAAAAAAAAAACAAAAAATTAAGAAAAATTTTTTTTTTCAAAAAAAGTAATTTTTTGTCTAATTGTTTGTCAAAAATCTTATTTTTTCGAAGTAAATTTTTTTCAAAAATGTTAATCGTTTTTAAAAAAATAATAATTTTTGGTACAGGAAGTTCCAGCAATTTGCCTTAAGGCACGATGCCTTGATTGCCTTAAGACAGAATTCCACTTACAGCTAGTTTTAGTATAAATTCCCAAAAATCACCTTTTTTTAGGCGGTTACGCTAGTGGCGCTCATTGAACAGTGCACAAAGTGTATCGCATGTATCGACCCATGAAGAGTATATTCGCCAACCAGAGTAAATTTTAATATTCAAACAAATACAAAATTTTAATAGTAAAATTTACTCCTTAAATTGACATAAGTATACATTACAAAACTATTAAACTAAATACGGTATAATCACATTTGAATATTATACATATGAAAGCAATAATTCAAATACTTGCAGCAAAGTTACATGGCATCCTAAAATATAGAAAGATATATAGAAAGTAGTTCAATTACAAAAGTTCACTAAAGTTTAGAATAGTACGTCGAGCTCTCATTACAAGCACCGTATATTCTGTTTTGTACAAAATTTATTTGTAAAAGACAAATTAGAATGATGTATAATGTTATTTTTTTATTTGCTTTATATGTATTAAAATCGCTCATTATAATAAAAAACATTTAGCAGCTTTGAATTAAGTGTAAGAAAAGAGGAAATAAAACGTTACCCAAAAGGTAATTAGTTTCGCTGTTGGTTGTGTTAAATGAATTAAATTATGTTAATACAATTGCATGTAATATAAGTTTGGATTGAAAATTAAATTTTACAAAAATTATATTTTCAACAGTTAAAAATTTAGAGCTAAATTTTAATTCTTATTGATCAAACTTGCCGAAAGATAAAAAGCAACTTACCACTTCTTATTTTATACCGACAAAGCCTTAAAGTATTGCAAACATCTTAGAATATGAAAATGTTTTTTTTTTCAAAAATGCAATTCAATTAGTCAATTATCTATAGTAATGTTTTTCCTTACTCGATGTGATTGATTTTTTGATTAGTTTGAAGATTAGTAGATTTGGTAAATCGGCCTTCCAAAGTTAGTGAGGGTCGGCCATACATGTGGACACTATTAGGGCGCTATAAATGAGTCAACTCAGGATTTTTCAAAATTTGACCCAATTTTGGGTCAATGCACGGGACATCAGAATTTCTTTTATATATATATATATATATATATATATATATATATATAGAGAGAGAGAGAGAGAGTAAAGCGGGGCACAAAGTCTTTGACTTTGACTACGCATTTGAATTATATTGTAAAAACCAGAAACAGTTATATCACAACAAATAACACGTATTAAACAAACAATAATTTGGCTGGTTATACAATATACATCCAATTGTTAACTTCACTGGTTTTTGATATAATGATGGTGGACCTTTTTACCCGACTACCATTAAGCCTCGCTCTACCCTACATAACATTACATATATCATTACAGATAGGTTATTTTTGACTATTATGATTTTGTCAATTTAATCAAAATTCTAGTTGCAAATATAGTAATAATAAAGAATGATATTGATTTTGTATAATTATGATTTCATAAAAATAGAATGAAATAATAATTTAGTAAAAAAATATATACAAAACTCAGCCACTTCTTCATGACGAGAATACTTGTCAATTACAGTTAACTAATTAAACACTAGTGCGAGGCAAATTCAAGAGTAACAGTTCTTTTTGTTTAGGAAAATAATAATTTGTAGCCAAATGATCAGATTTACTAATAATTATATGCTGTTATTAATTTATTCTCAGATTTTAACAATAATAATTTAAATGAATTTAAGGTGAAGAATGATGTCCCCACAGAGATGGTTTCAAGACAAATAACTTTAGAAACGATTAACTATACGAGAGAGACTGGTATTGTTACAAGGCTCATGACCGCAGCGTTGAAAAGAAAGGGGTCTCATTATCAGGTAAACTACCTATAAAATTAGTTGATATATTGACAATTGTTTCTCCGCAAAAATAAACTGTTAAAATATAAACTTGATGTGAAAGAACTTTATTTCAAACATTTTATATTAGTTTTGATATCCGCAATTTATAGTACGTAGTAGATACAAGCTGATTGACATTAAATCCAATAGCAAACTAGCTGTAAGTGGAATTCTGTCTTAAGGCAATTAGGGCATCGTGCCTTAAGGCAAATTGCTGAAACTTCCCGTACCAAAAATTATTATTTTTTTTAAAAACGATTAACATTTTTGAAAAAAATTTACTTCGAAAAAATAAGATTTTTGAAAAACTATAAATTGGACAAAAAATTACTTTTTTTTGAAAAAAAAAAAATTTTTTTTTAAAATTTTTTTTTAAAAAAAAAATTTTTTTAATTTTTTTTTTTTTGAAAAAAATGTTTTCTTTATTTTGACATATTTTGGAAGATCTGAACTTGTTTTTCAAAGCAATCGTACTGCTTTAACTGCATAGAGACAAAATATAAAGCGCGTAAGCGCGGCGTCGCTGTCTAACGGGTAAACATTGGTACGGAACCTATAGAAAAATAAACAAAATTTAAACTTATTGTTAAAATCTCTATAAAATATCTGAAAATTTGATGTGCATATGTCTAATGATCATTTTTGACCGCCAAATGGCATTTTTTTTTACTTTTTTCGTTAGATCTCCGAAACCGCTAGACCTGCCTTTATGAAAATTTGATCAATTTTTTATCTTGTCAATACAAGTAAAATGTTTTTTGAATTATTAAAATCGGACGCTCCGTTCTCTTAAAACCTGAGTTACCGTTTTCGGCACTTTTTGCCCCGTATCTCCGGAACGGCTAGACCTGCCTTCGCCAAAAACTAATCAGCACGTCTCCTTATCAATACGAATCGAATGTTTTTTGATTTATTCAAATCGGTTGATCCGTGTTCCCGAAATCGTCGACGAAAATTTGTATCCGCACATACATACACACACATACATACATACATACACACACACACACACACACACATACTAAACATCCGCCACGGAAAAGGAGACAATACGTGGAAAACAGTGAAACTACGCCCTTCACTGTCAAGGAACTCCAAGACGCGGCGAAAACCATAAAAATTGGCAAAGCACCAGGCCCTGATGGCATCCCAGCCTCAGTGATCAAGAATGTAGCCTTGGAATTTCCGTATATTCTTCTGAACGCCTACAATGCCTGTCTGGCGACCGGCACCTTTCCTACGGTTTGGAAGCGGCAAAGATTGGTCCTAATAGACAAAGGTAAGGGAACCCCTGTAACGCCATCGTCGTTTCGACCACTCTGCATGTTAGACATCGCCGGCAAACTGCTTGAGAAACTTATTCAATGCAGATTGCGCAACGACATTGAATGCGCCGGAGGTTTTGCTAAGAACCAACACGGATTTCAAAAAGGACGATCGACGATCGGCGCGATTAGGAAGGTAACGGAAACAGCAAGAGAAGCATGGCGTGGTAGTCTTAAAGCTCGTAAAGTGTGTCTCCTTCTCACATTCGACGTTAAAAACGCGTTTAACAGTGCGAATTGGGAGGATATTTTACACGCCCTAGAGCATAATTTTGACGTAAAGCCAGAAAATCTAGGATTAATAGACGACTACCTCGATGGGAGAAAGTTGATAGTGAAAACGACGGAAGGTCATCAAGAACACGAGGTTACAGCTGGGGTACCTCAAGGCTCAATCTTAGGAGCCGATTTGTGGAACGCTGTCTACAACGAGCTCCTGGAGATCCCCTTGCCGAAGCAGGTGGAACTCACGGGCTTTGCGGACGACGTCGCAGCCACAATCGTAGTGGACAGCATTGAGGAGGCTGAACTACTCGTTCGAGAGACCGTCGACACCATAGAGACCTGGCTTGAGCAACACCACCTAAAACTCGCCAAACAAAAAACGGAGATGGTTGTCTTGACCCGACAAAAATGGTTTCCAAAACCATTCACCGTAGACGTGGGAGAGACAACTTTGACGTCGACAAGGGCCTTGCGCTACCTGGGAGTAATGATAGATGAGAAGCTATCCTTCCGTGAACATCTCGATAGTGCATGCATAAAAGCTAGCAAGACAGTATCCAACCTGTCAAGGATTATGGCTAACTGCATGGGACCACGAACCCGAAAGCGACGAGTCTTGCTTGAGGTAGTCCATTCTGTATTGCTATACGGAGCGGAAATATGGGCGGATATCCTCAAGCAAAAGACTTATCGGCGCAAAATAGCGGCAGTGCAACGACGAGGAGCTCTGAGAGTTACCTGTGCCTATCGCACGGTCTCAGAAGCAGCCGTACTGGTAATAGCAGGAGCCACACCGATTGACTTGCTAGCTTTCGAGAGAGCAAAACTCTACGACGCTAAATTAGGTGGCGAAAATTCCACAGAAACAAGGTCGAGAATTAAAAATGAAACGTTACAAGAGTGGCAAGATCGGTGGACGTCAGGAGAGACGGGCAGATGGACGGCGCGTGACATTAGCGCCTGGCTCTCTCGAAAATACGGCGACACAGATTTCTTTCTGACCCAGCTACTGACAGGACATGGACAGTTTAATGCGTATCTTTTTAAGATGGGCCTGCATAGCACGCCAATGTGCAAATACTGTCCAGAAAAAATCGACGACGCTGAGCACACGTTTTTTGAATGTGCTCGGTGGAAGGAATATCGCAACAACGCCGAGAACATTATAGGCACCAGGCTCACCCCCTCAAGTCTTGTGACCTATATGATGAAACAAGAAGAAAACTGGTCAGCTGTAGCAGCTTATGCACAGCATCTTTTGAAGGCTAAAACCGGAGAAAGGGACCAGTAGTCGGAAACAGGCGTCGCAAGGCGCAGCACGGACTGGATTGATGTAATGCTAACGCGGTTCCAATCCAGTCCTCTCCGTACCATCTGCGGGGAGAGGGGAGAGGAGTGTTTTTTTTTAGTGGGTAAAAATCTCCACACTACTGTCCGTCGTTGTCCGCTGTAGGATGGACAGTGGAGTATCAACGATGGCGGTGTCTTATGAAGATTTTTTTTCGCACCTCTATAAAAAAAAAAAAAAAAAAAAAAAAAACACACACACATACACACACACACACACACACACACATACATCCATTTTTTCTAAGGTATGCCAAAATGTTCAGAAACCTCTGAAACGTAAAGATATATAAAAATTTTCATTTTCGATTTTTTTGCGATTACTATAACTTACCCTACGGGAAGTTAATTATAAATCCAATATCAAATATTTTATTATAATAAATATACAATTCATATAATTAATATTAAATTTAGATATGTAATGTACTATTTAATGTGATAACTATTTTTAATTGATATTATTTTTATGGTAATTTTAAACGATGAAATTAATTACAGATAGAACAGGAATATCTTTCAGAATATCGCAGAAAGCGAAGTAATTCTATGTAAGTTTATTTACTTTCATTACTAGAATAAGTTATTTGCATTTATAATTGATTGATAGGAAATATCGCAAGATTTTAAAATTCAAATTTTTATTGCCACATAATATAATTTTAAAAAAAAGTGAAATTTATTTTTTATATCTCTTTTAAAACATCTAATGCATTTTTTTTAAATTGAAAAAATAAGTAAATGAACGTAATGCACTCCAGCTGATACAAAGAAGTTACAACAAAGAATTTTTTTGAATTGAAAAGGCATACAACCATATAATATAAAATAAAGCAAATAGAAGATAAATGATACTCGAGCATTTAGCCACCTACAACATATTTCAATTTCAATACAATCTTCATGTTTTCTATATAAATCCTATTCTTTTTTCTATTTTATATTCTATCCATGTACTCTTCAACGTAACTACATTCTTCTTTTTTCTTGTTTATTATCTATCATTGATCTTCTATCTTCTTACATCTTCATTACTTCTATTCTTACTTCCATTACTTTCTTCATTACTTCTATTCAATTTAATTTTTATTCTCAAATGTATTTATACACTACTAAACTATTTTCAATACTATTTGAAACTATTTTTAATATTATTTTTTATAATAGCTATGAAATTTTTCATATTTCAGAAAATTCTAAGCCGATATGGTTTTCTATATTACTAATAATAAAAGTATAATATTAAATGAAACTATAATTCACGGCCTCAGTCAAATTTGTATCAAATTATTTTCAAATAAAAATATGACAGATACTAAATCAAAGCAATAATTATTATTTTAAATAGTCTAATATACAAAATTTTATTTTATATACGAAATAAAAATTTGCTAAAAATTCTAAGTATTGGTTTCGGTCGATTAAAAATAAACTTAGTCAGCATAACACTAATCTTCTCGCGCTTTGGCTCTTTTAAAATGCAATGCTAAATATTAAATTATTTATACATTACAGGTCGAAGTCTGCACCCAAGGTTGACAACGATACTACTATTCCAATGACAACAGATGATTAACATTTATTTGCCTTCTATGAAAACCTCAAACAAAAAGCATACACCCATCTGGTTGGAAAAATCTATTCGCTTTTTATCTTAATTTTAAATCATTGTCTTGATAATTTGACGTAATAGATCAAGTTGTATTCTGTACATCTATTGTCATTTAAGAAAATAAAAAAAATTAAAAAAAATTCTATATCTTATTAAACTTATTAACTTCCCGTAGTGTAAGTTATAGTAAATGCAAAAAAATCGAAAATGAAAATTTACGTTTCAAAGATTTCTTAACACACCCATGGATAAACAAGTAAAAATAATTAATGTATGGGCATACCTTACCCTTAGAAAAAATGTGTGTGTGTGTGGATACAATTTTTCGTCGACGATTTCGAAAACACGGATCCGATTTAATTATCCAAAAAACATTAAATTTTTATTGATAAGAAAACGTGCTGATTAGTTTGTGGTCAAGGCAGGTCCAGCCGTTTTGAAGATTTGGGACAAAAAGTTCCAAAGATGGTAATTCAGATTTTCAGAGAACGGAGCTTTCGATTTCAATAATTCAAAAAACATCTTGCTTGTACATATTGACAAAATAAAGAACTGATTAAATTTTTGGGAAGGCAGATCTAGTGGTATCGGAGATCTAATAATAAAGTAAACTAGTGCTGTATGGCATCGTGCCTTAAGGCAAATTGCTGGAACTTCCCGTGCCATAATGCAAGATTCGAGAAATAATAAATGTTTTCAAATATATTATAATAATATCAATGAAATAATCAATGTTTTCAAATATATTATAAATACTGTAACTTTCATTATTCGTATTTTATAGACAAAATGTAAGAGCTCCTAAATCAAACGATGACGTTTATGTAAGTTTACATGAAAAGAAAATAAACAAAACATCATAAAGCAAAATTAGAATAAAGGAGCTTATCTCATATTTCTAAAAATTATATAAACTGAATTGCAAAGTTAAAATTATTAAGTGAACTTGAAACTTTCGCTAGAATTAAAATTAAAATCCAAGCCACTTTCAATATATTTTTTTTTCCAAATTAAAAAAAAATCTTTCCCAAAAAGCAATCGTTTCGTTTAACACAAGCAAAATAATTTTTGAATCAATCAAATCGGATGCTTCTCTCAAAAACTGTCTTTCATTTAGATCCGTATCTTCAAAACGGCTGAAACCTGCTTTTACCAAAAATTAATCATCACTTCTCCCTGTAATTACAAATTTAATGTTTTTTGGATCAATCAAATCGAATGCTCTGTGCTTTCTAAAATTCGATTTCTATTTTCTGCACTCTATATTCTCCGTATCTCCGAAGCGGCTGGACCTACCTTTGCCAAAAACTAATCAGCACATCTCCTTATCATCAGGAATCGAATGTTTTTTTAACCATTGTAGGAGGAAAAATTGTATCCATACATACATGTATACACACAAACACACAAAAATCCATTTTTTCTAAGGTATGCCAAAATGTTCAGTAACCTACAAAACAGATTTGCAAGGATACATAAAAATTTTTGTTTTCGATTTTTGGACGATTACAATAACTTAACCTACGGGAAGTTAAATATATGCTGTGTGTCGGTCAAAAATTATCATTTGACACATGCACATCAAATTATCAGATATTTGATAGAGATTTTAGTAATAAGTACAAATTTTGTTCACACTTCTTTAGGTTCCGTACCAAGATTTATGATGTGTAACAGTTAGACTGCAGCGGTTACGCGCTTTGATATTTTGTCTCTAAAACAGCTACGCAGCGCGATTGGTATAGAAAAAAATCTAAATTTCCAAAAAATTTCAAAATAAAAAAATCGAATTTTTCAGAGACATCAGATTGTCTCAAAAATTTCAAAATTCTCAAAAATCCAATTTTTTCAAAGTTTGCAAAAAATTTCAAATTACTGAACGGAAAGGCATAACGCCACGTACGTTTTGCAGAAAACAAAGCATTTTTTTTAAAAGCAGGCACAAAAGTTTTAAAAAAGTTAAAGTTAAATGGTTGGAGAACACTGATTTAGATGATTGTTTACGACCGTCACGGTTCTACGGAAACTTTAAAAATGAAATACGAGCATAGAATGATATTTTTTAGTAAGTCTCCAATGAATATGCCTTTTGCCTATGTTGCCGATGTCGCCTTCTCACTTTGATGAACCGAGCTGAGCCCGGTGGGTTGTTCTGTGTGCATTGGATGTTTATTTGGCAATTATAGGTACGCGCGGCCGTGTCATTTGCATGGACGGACGACAACGAGGCGCCGGTCGAGGCCAGCCGCGCAGTTTGTGCGTACGCATGACAAACTCTTTTATCCATTTGGATTTATATACTTTGATATATTTGTCTAATGGATTTATACATCTACATAGGTATTTATGTTGACAACACTTTTAAGCTTTCGTGTCTAATGCATATATATGCTCTTTTTATAAACTGACACTAAATAACAAACATCAATTTAAAATGTATTTAAAGTACATTTCTTATAAATAGGTAGTGCTGATTTTTAATTTATATTATTTGTATTAAGCAATATAGAAGTAGTCTGTTGGATGGAAGTCTCTAGAAGTTGTCTATACCGACAATGAGATAAAGTTACTCGCCGTTATAACTTACCCCTAGGAGTGAATACCTCGAAGAATGAAAATAATAATTGTTTTATATAATTTCGAATAGATTATTTATCATGAATACATACTGCAAATTCATAAGTGCTTATTAAATCGGGCGATGCGCGTTTTCTACAAACAACTTATGTGTATGTTTAAAAGAAATTCGTTCATTTTTTTAATTCGATTTTGTTGATAATTTAGACATTTTTTCACAATTTTGAAATTTTTTTGGAATGTAAAATTAAGAGGCGTGCTGTTTAGTTTTTGGTAAAGGCAGGTCTAGCCGTTCCGAAAATACGGGGCAAAAATGCCAGAAATGTTAATTCAGTTCTTGATAGAATGGCGCGTCAGATTTGAAAAATTCAAACATTATTATATTTGTATAGACAAAATAAAAAATCATAAAATTTTTGGAAAGGCAGGTCTAGCAGTTTCAGAGTTCCAATAAAAAAAAATAAAAAAATTCCATTTGGCGGTCAAAAATGTTCATTAGACATATGCAAAAGTATAAATGCATATGTATTTATAATAAAAAATCTATTTGATATTATTCAAAACAATTAATAATTCTCATTTCTCGAATGTTTAATTACGGCACGGGAAGTTCCAGCAATTAGCCTTAAGGCCCGATGCTATGCGCCCTGTCAAAAATTTTGCTTGTATTGACAAAATAAAGAACTGTTAAAATTTTTGGGAACACGGGTGCAGCAATTTCGGAGATACAATGAAAAAGTAGAGCATATGCCTATGAAATCTATATTTTATAGAGATTTTAATAATTAATACAAATTTTGTTTACATTTCTATGGGTTCCGTACCAATATTTATTGAAAAGCGGTGCGTACGCGCTTCAATACCTCACTACTCATTAACGCAGCGCGCGATTGCTTTGAAAAAAGTTCAAAAATTCCAAATTATTTCAAGATATTAAAAAATCAATTTTTTCTAAAAGTGTCATTTTCATCAAAAATTTCAAAATTCACAAAAAAATTTTCCAAAGTTTTATTTTTTTTAATTTGCCTTAATCACGATGCCATGCACAACAAGTTTTCTTATTTCTTTGTAATTTATTGCCCTATAGAGGCAGGATTAGCTCATAGAGTAGTGTTTCCAACTCACCTGCTGGAGGTTCAGAATTCGAATCCCCAGCAAGAATTTGAAAGACATTAAGTAGTTAATTTAGAATAATAATAGAAATATGAGAAATAATCATAATAGAATAATAGAAATAATCAGAACGTACAAATATTAGAGAATTAAAAAAAAGAAAAGAAAGTTGAAGAAGAAGTAAAAAATAAGAAGAGTTGAGAAGATGAAATGAGTAGATAGTAAAGAAGAAAGAAGAAGAATTGAGGTAAGTTAAAAAAGTATGAAATTGAAATTGAAGATTGTATAGAATATGATTCTATAGAAGTAGGATTTTGGTGGCTATAAATAAGCTCGAGTAGGCAATTAAAAAAGCAAGGCGATTAAAAAATAATAAAAATAAAAAATATTACCCCATAGCTCTAAATTGTTGAGCATAAGTTTTAACAATATATTTGTTTGTAGATTTTCTACTTAGTATTTTACATAAGTATAAACAAATCAGGGCATATAAATGAGAAATATGGTGTATGTTGCATGTTGCATGTAACAAAATCTATTTTACCACCGCCTCCATATTATAATTTAACAATATTAAGTATCACTCTGCGCATATATAATTAGCTTGGAAGTAGAATTGAAAAACGATATAATGTTGATAGTATTAACTATATTTAATTATACGTATGTTTGTGATTACATACAATAAAAGTAAAATCTTGACAGCAGTGATTTTATTTGATAAAAATATATATCAGAATAAATAATGAAGAATGTTTTATAATATTGTATATGAACTTATGAACCTGAGCCTGCCTTTCGTCCTTTACCACGTTATTATTTTTATCAAACAATCAACGCTGAACTGTTTTTCAGCAGGTGTTCTTTTATATACCTATATACAGGTTGGTGAGTAGATTGTGAATCATTCGCAAAAGTGACGCTTAATAATTCATAAATCGCTAACGTTATTTGTGTTATTATATTTTTTTCCTCTGTAGGAGTATTGTTGTCGAACGATATTTGCAACGGAATGTTTTCGTAGCGAAGGGGACGTTTTACGATCGAGCCGGGCCCATGGCTAATAATGACCACCGCCAAGTGAACGAATAGAAGGGCGAGTACTGAGTCAACAACGTATGACGTGTAATTCGTTAGAGCTAAATCGACAACTGAATTTATGTGTTTGTCAGCAGAGAGAAGTGAAAGCAATACCTTTAATTTTTATTACGTCTGGTGTGCATTTCTAGCGCAATTAACCACCGCCCTGCTGCGTTTCCAACGCTTATGCATTAAAACTCATTAAGGTTATCCTAACAGATTCAGTTGCCAACTGAAATGTTATGTTAGAAAACTAGCCGCAAGCTAAAACGTTATTTGCTTTATGCGTCGATTATTTAACTACGGATTATACAGTTAAATATTCATTTGGTAATTAATTATTACCTACTGCAATAGTACAAACGCGTAGTTTATGATTTAAGTGCAAATGGTATGATATCAAATAGTAACTGATAGATTCTAATTGATAACACAGAAACTCACACAATCGTGTTTTAAGCAACAATGTTGATGATGATTCCATTAATTTCCACTCTGCACATTTATATTTTCCTTAATGTGAGATATAAAAATTTGAAGTGATTTATTTGACCCAAGAACTTTGTCAAATTTAAAGTTAGAATTTAATTTATTATAAGGATTCAATGCTCTATAAGCTGATATTACTTAAGAGTTGTCTTAACTTTATCTGATGAGTTTTTATTAATGCAGCAATGCCGCGAAAGAACTATTTTCATTATTTTGGAATTTGCCAACTTTTATTTCATTATATAGGGTGCAATACAATATATTTTATGCATATTTTAAATCTTAGAGTATTTAATACTTTGAAAATATAGCAATACATTGAAAATAATTTAATTAACATGAAACACATGTTACAAATAGAAAAACTGTTAACAGTTTCCCAAACAAATCATATAGCAATGTTTCATGACAATACAATAACAAGAAAGAAGAAAAATTACAAGACAAACAATACTTTAATTGATTTTGTTATGTTAAATTGAGAGCCAGGATATAGTCTGGCATGACGTGTTAGCTATACCAAGATCCCTGATGCTAGTGTTGCCATGTTTTTTGCAACCGAGATAAAAATTCCCAGAGAGCTCCTCTATTTGTTTGAATACTATTGGTACGGTAGTCTGTTTATGAATGCATTTTTTTTTTTTTTTTTTTTTATATATATTTATTAACAGCAATCAAAAATTATAATTTTTTATAAGCTATTATGCTAAGTTTTACAAATAAACATACATTACATAAAAATTACATATACATATACATCTATACAAACACAAACAAATATACAACATGAATAATTATGTGAAATAATATTATAGTATTCGAATCTCTCCAGTGAGAGATTTACAAATAAGTGCTAAGTTGTATCAGTGGGCCATTTTCGTTTGAGTCTTCTCATTGGCGGTACATTGAGCAAAGATGTTACTAAATCATTCGAGTGAAACTCTAATTTTAACAAATGATTATTTTTTCTGTCATTAATAACTTCTTGAACAAATGGAACTTGAAGATCGTTATGAATTATATAATTTGAGACATACCAAGAAGCGTCTGTTATTGTCCTAAGTGTTTTTGACTGGATTCTTTGAATCATTGCAATATTAGATTTCGAAGCACTGCCCCATATTTCGGCTCCATATGTCCAGATCGGTTTGAGTATTGTCTTATAAATAAGTATTTTGTTTTCTATAGACAATTTTGACTGTTTCCCAATAAGCCAGTTAAGCTCTTGGGATTTTAATCTAATTTGTTGAATTTTATATTTTATATGAGTTCTCCAAGTCAATCGCCTATCTAGATGAATTCCAAGATACTTCACGGATTCAGACTGCGGTAGCAGTTCATTGTTAAAATATACTGATGGGCATGTATCTTTTCTCAGAGTGAAGCATATGTGCTGGGATTTGGATTCGTTTATTTTAATTTTCCATGCATTTGTCCAATCTGCAATAATATTGAGGTGGGATTGCAATTTATGTGAAGCTCTAATTGGATCCTTATCTACAGCTAGGATGGCAATATCGTCGGCAAAAGTTGCTATTGTTGAGTTAAGTCCAGTCGGAAAATCGTGGGTATACAATACATAAAGGAAAGGACCTAGCACGCTGCCTTGAGGAACACCAGCTTTCATAATATTAGGCGGAGTTAATGCCATATCTACTCTGATTTTAAATTGTCTATTGCTCAAATAAGATTCAAAAAATTTAGCATATGCTGGCAATATTTTTTGTATCTTATAGATAAGTCCTTCGTGCCACACCTTGTCAAAGGCTTGACTTACGTCAAGGAATGCTGCAGAGCATTTTTAGACTCGTATGCTTTGTTGATAGTGTCGACTAATCTATGGCACTGCTGGATTGTTGAGTGTCCTTTGCGGAACCCAAATTGATGTGCAGGAATGATATTATTAACTGCAAGAATGTCTTCCAATATCAATCTTTCAAGTACTTTAGATAAATTTGGTAAAAGACTAATAGGTCTGTAAGAACTTACTATTTTTAAATCCTTACCCACTTTTGGAACCATTTTAATAACAGCAGTTTTGAAAGCTGATGGCCAATAATTGAGCCTAATGATAGAATTAAAAATATATGTTATGAGAATATATCCCTTTTTAGTAAGTTCTTTTAAAATTTTTGAAGAAATTTGATCAATTCCAGGAGACTTTTTGTTTTTTAAAGTCTGAATAGATCTATAGACTCTTTTGACAGTGAAGAATTTAGTAGAACAGTTCTGGGTGCTTATAGATTCATCTGCAGACAATTGCAAAGGAATATTAGGATTAGACATGTTAGGTGAAAAAACAGAGCACAAATAAGTTGAAAAAAGGTCGGCTTTTTCGTATTCACTTCTTGCCCATGAATTATTGCTCGAATTTATTCTGATAGGTAAGTTTTCAATAGTCGGTCTTTTCTTGCATGGCCTCCAGACTGAATTGTCGAATCTGTTAAGATTTTTAACGTAGTTATTAAAATTACTTTCATTAAATTCTCTAATTTTTCGTTTTAGAGTATTGCTTATATTATTATAAGTTCTCTTATCTGAAGGATAATGTGATTGTTGCCATACTCTTCGAGCCACGCGTTTCTCAGAAATTAATCTTCTTATTTCTAAAGTGGTTGAGGGTACTTTTCTAGTTTTAATGTGATCAGGGGTAGATAATTTAGCTGAGTGTTGTAAAGTTTCTACTAGATCATCCAAAGCTTTCTCTATGTCAGTAGGAGATTTAAGTCTAGTGTTTAAGCTAATTTTACCATCTATAGTATGCCGAAATAAGTTCCAATTGGTACTATTGTTGTGTAGCACAGGAAATTTAGTTTTAGATATATAGGTAGAATTTATCGAAGCTAATACTGGAGAGTGGTCTGAAGATAGGTCATAGTTAGGCCCGACTTCAACGTATGTTTCACTAATTCCAGAAAAAATAAAAAAGTCCAATAGATCTGGTATACGTGCTGGATCGCTAGGCCAGTAAGTAGGTGAACCTGTAGAAACTACATTAAAATTATTCTGTTGGATGATATTGTTTAATACTCTGCCTTTGGGATTCACTAGTCGAGAGCCCCAATACGGATGTTTGCTATTGAAGTCACCACCGATAAAAAATTTAGGTCCAAGAGTTTCAAAAAATGTTTGGAACTGTTCGTCTTGGATGCTATGTCTTGGTGGGCAGTAAACTGCAGATATTGTTAGATCATAAGAAAAAAATTTCACTTTTATTGAAGTAGCTTGAATGTAGATTTCACTAAAATTTGTCATCGGAAAATGTGAGATGTTTGATTTAACAATAATTGCAGTGCCACCGTGTGGATTACCGCTTGGATGAGGAGTTTGATACGTCGTGTAGTAAGGAATGACAAAATTAGAATAGTGAGTGAAATGAGTCTCGCTCACTAATAGTATATCGATTTTATTATGTGTTAAAAAAACTTTTACTTCGTTCTTATGCTGAGATAGCCGATTGGCATTCCATAATGCTACTCGAATAAATTTACCCATTATTTGAATTTGTTTACTAATACAGAAAGCATGTTTATTATCATGCTATTCTGTTGCATAAGTTGCTGACACATAGTTTTGAATTCATTTAGTATAACTGATTATGTATTGTTGGCTTGATTATTGTCTTCGTAATGATTCATAGATTGTTGTTGCCTAACCGCCTGTGAATAACTCAAGTGCTGAGAATATAAAGGTTTGTTTACCTGAGGTAAGCTGCGTTCGGGCTTGTGCAGAGCTGAACTAGGATTAGAATTAAATTCAGTTACGGTATTAAATTTATTGTTCTTATTAACAAGTCTTTGATAGTATTCACATTTAGAGTAATTAGAGTTATGGGGGCCGCCACAAAAATAGCACGTGCCCGGAGCTTCTTTAGCTTTAGTGCAGAGTTGATATATATGTGGTCCACCGCATCTTAGACAAACAACGGGCCGGTTACAATAGGATTTGGAGTGACCATACATTTGGCATCTTCCACATTGTATAATTTTGGAAGGCTTTAATGGATTCTCAAAATGAATAATTTGATTGAAAATTTTGTTTACCTTGAATATTGCTGAATTGTTGTTAGATGGCTCTAAGTCAATATAAAACATATTGAGCGGTTCTTTGCTTTTTGGGTGAATAACATTTATTATACTTCGTACTTTGTGTCCTTTTTTTTCGATTTCGGATTTAATATCTGCGATATTGGTAGTACGGTGAATATACTTGAGTACGACTCTGTACACTCGTTCTGATTTTATCTGATATGTATGAAAGACTACTCTAGTTTCACGTAAGTAGTGTATTAAATTCCTATAACAGTCGCTATCTATCACATTAATTTTGACACTGTTGTCCGCCATTGTTTTTGACGAAAACTGGTTTGAATTTAAAATAGAATTAATACTTCCGATCATTTGTGCATAGTTTCTCACACCATAGATAAATATTGGAGGAATGTCTTTTTTTATTGGAATGTTAGGTGAATTGTCATTCTGATTCATAGATGATTCATTAGTATACAGGGCGCTGAATCTATTAGTTGTTTTGATATTATCATTAATTATATTGCCCGTTCGTCTTCTTTTAAAGCCGTGATGAACTTCCTGCCAGGGATTAGGGTTTGAGTCTAATGTATCAGTCGAGTCCGTAGCTGTTGTTGATGGAGTTGAGTCCATAGCTGTTATTGATGAAGTTGAGTCCATTGCCGATGTTGATTGAATTGCGTTCATAGACGAATTTGATTGAACTGTTAAGTCGATAATTGCTGGCGCATTGCAACTATTAATGTTGTTTAAATGATTTTGAACAAAAGCTGAATTCGTAGTTGATTCGTCACATAATATTTGATTGGTTTGAACCAATGGCGGAATTAAAGATTTGCTCCCTTCCGAAGGGAGCATTGTAAATAAAAACAAAGAAAAAACTTATAATAAATGTCTGCTATATCACTTAGTAGATAAACTTCACTTTAACCGAAAAATAAAAATCACTTTTTAGAAAAATAATACTTCACAGTATATAATGAACGATAGGTCTTCACTCGAGGAGAGCTCAACCGAGAGTGAATGCATTTTGTAAATTCATAGTGTTTCATGTTTTTTTGGTAAGTACTGGTCATAAAGTTTTGTTTTGTACAGCCTGTAGACACTTAGTTATGTCTTTGTTGTCGCGTTCCATGCTGGTACACCATACAATAGTAAAGGTCTAATTAAGATCATGTAAAGTGTCATATTAGGTGTTTTATTGGTCAGTTTTCAAGTAACTATACAAGAGTGAGCCCTATAATTTAGGATTTTGAAAAACAATGATTCACTTGTAAAACTATACTTATACTACTAATATATAATGAAAATAATTTATTGTATTGAAAACTAAATTTCAAGAAGTTGCTAAATACCAAAATGAGTTAATTATTGCTCATTATCAGTAAGAGCACCTAAAAGATTAATAGAGCTCATTGTGATTTTCAAGTTGTAAAGTATATCTAAAGTATATATAAAGTATATATATAAAACTTCAATAATAGTCTTGTAATTATAATTACTAAAGATGTAGCATTGCTAAAGGTGTATGAGATTGTGCCTTTCAGGCAAGTCGTGAAACTTGGAGCATTGTAAACTATACTTAAATAAAGTAAAAATTTGAATAATTTTTTTTTGCATGATCGTAATTCAGTGATTCGTTCTTTATTCACAAAATTATATAAAAACAAGTTTCATTTTTAATTTTCTGCATTTTCCATCACTTGCTATACAAAAACTTAAGCATTATGTTCAAACAAAAATCGCAATACTGAACAAATAAAATAAAACAATAATTATCAAATATTAAAAATGCACATAACTCTCAATGTATTATTGCAAATTTATGAATGTCGCGTTTTATTTGAAAATATAGTATCACAAATAACGTAATTTAGTTCTTAGTTTGTATAATATGAAAATGCCGTTTTGCAGGAAAGCTGCATAAACTTGAGTACATAAATAATCGAGTTAACCAATGAAATTTACAATTTAGCAACTTTTAAAACAGCGAAGATAAATATTTCAATTATTCACTTTGAAATTAATATTGTTTATTCTTAAAACCTCAAAAATTAAGATTGTTTTTCCTTAAAACCTAATCAATTTTCTATTGATATTATACACGTTATATGTACTATAAGGTTGCGGCCGATTATACCATACTTTTATTGTTATAATTCAACTGTGTACTTTTCGTAGGTAATAATGTACGATGCTTGTAAACACCGTGATCATTATTACTATGAAAAGCTTCATGAAAGTAGTCAAACAATTTCAATAATTAATCGGCCGATCTTTACCTAGTACTAATCAGTACCTACGATTCACTACTGATATCTTTCGAATGGTTTTTTTAAATTAAAATCGCAGTTCAATAATGTAAATAATTGTAAAACATGCTAATTATAGAGATAAGACTCGGCCGATATTGTATCGATGCCCATATAATAGCTTTTAAATTTTTGAAAAGCTTGTGAAGATATATTAACGAAAAACCACATTTTAGATTATATATACTGGTACAAAATTTTCCTATTACCAAATCGAATTTCCTAGCCAAAGTTGTATAAAATTATTAATTTATTAGTTGAAAAGTTAATAAGATTATTGATGTGTTTTTTTACATGTTGATATATTTTATCCTATATATCATTTAATGATAATTATTTCGCAAGTGATGGTAACGTATCTGAAATCACTCGTATGTATTAACATCTGCTACATATTACTTTAGCGATCCATTTCAAAAACATTTTATAATTTGCAAATACTTTCTTACACCAACAACTATAAAAACCATTTGAGTATACATATATAGATAAAACTATTGGTATATGTAAAGTAATTAAAAACCAAAACAAAGTATAACGACCAAGCGTAAATAGTTTCTCAACATGTTTTACACTCCACATTGCTTCATAGACTATTTTCGCGTGTATACATAAATGAAAAGTTATCGGCCGGAAAAAATCGTGTTTCATAAAAAAGCAAACCCGCACGATTCTGTATAGCAATATCTATAGCTATTGAGAAAAAAAACAATATCGGCTTCAACCCTTACTCTGCACATATGTGTTTTGCATACACAACCCCTGTGCACGAGCCAGTTTACCTACATCGCCAAATTGGGCTGTGTAGGAATGTCCTTTTGTCACGCATTTCATGCAGATCACAGGAACGGAAGAAAATGAAAGAGGCTATCTGTATTCAACAGAGCTACGAGTTTATAAAATGAAAAACATGTAACATATATTTTTATGAACACATCTTTATAAATGTTGCTTTAATATTAATTTATTAACTTCCCGAAACAGGAGTGTATGTATCCGCTAGCGTATGGTTCGCTAATTTATGTTTTCTCGATCTTTCAAGTCATTCTCAACCATTTGAAACCAAAATTAGAAAAGTATGTAATAATGTGTGACTTTTCGTTGACTTTAATCAAAATCAGTTGCACTGGTTTAAAAAATTTAAAAACCTTCTGATAATAGGATAGATCTAGGTACAAGGACCAATTTCACTTTGGACAATTATATTGTGAAAACCAAACAAATTATATCACAACAAATAACATATGTCAAACAAGCAATTTTCTGACAATAATCAATAAAACTCTTAGCTAATTCATGATTGTAGAAATGTTTTTCTTTTGTTGTTTGTAACTTCCCGAAGGAGAAGTATATTTTTTCTTCAAAAAATCCGATTCGCTAATTTTACGTTTCAAGCCTTTCTGAATCGAATGAGACTAAATTTGGAAAAAGTATGTGTGTGTGAACAGATTTTTTGTCGTAAATCGACGTTTCTCAAAAACGGCTGGACCGATTTCAAAATTTTAAAAGCCACTCGATGTATCTCGAAGAGGTCTAGCGTTTATCAATTTTGCGCGACGATCAGCCAAGCCAAGTTTCTTTGTAAATAGCAGAAAACTGAATTTTTTTTCATTTCAGCCCGCAATTCTGAATCGATTTTGAAAGTTCAAAAGCCGTTCGAAAGATATTGGTTGGGAGTCGTGCTGATTAGTTTTTGGTAAAGATAGGCCGAGCCGTTTTCTTGTTAAAAGCCGTTTCTAAGGTGTTAAAAAAATGTGTTCGACGATTTTTATTATTTTTTTTTTTAACTGTAGATATCATAGTCTTATAGATCATACTAAAATATATGACGATATATATCATGGTCTTATAGAACTTTCTAAAATATTACGACCTTATGACAAGTAGTTTAACTTGGTATAACGATAGAGTACTTGGAACATTCTACTTAACCATTAAAGTCCTACGAAAACCGGTTCAATTATAAAAATTGATTTTTGAAAATTTGCTTTTAGAAAATACTCCTAGTTAATATGTTCGTTCGTTTTTAATTGTGTGTAATAAATCCACTCGGAATACTTTTAATCACTCATAAATTAATTTATTTTATATTAATTAAGTCGATTACTTACACATATCGGATAGTTCATGTAACTTGCCTCAAGGCAAAATACCAATACCAACTAGTTTTTGAATTTATACCTGGTCCTTTTTACCCCGTGGCGGAGGTAAAATAGGACAGTCAAGGGGCAAACAGATCCAACGTTTTATTTTTAATTCTGCAAGGATTTCACAAAATAATAGCTACATTATTCAGCAAATGTAAAATATTTCTATACCCAAATTTCATGGGTATATTTTTGACATAGATTACGCCCGAAATATTTATATCAATAACTAACTGGAATAACTATTTATTTAATCGAGATTGTAAAATTGCTTTTTAACTTAGTTTTATTTTTCATTTACTATTTATTTATTGTTTAAACCTTTGCTGGGGTATAGACTCGGATGGTCTTTTCAAATGTAAGCTTTTATAGAAGTAATGTAAAAAACTGTTGAATCTAACTTTTAACAATACATCTTATAAAACATATAATAAAGTTAAAGACTTTAAATCACGAAAAAATATATAAAAAACTCTTAAATTAAATGATAATGCTTACCAAAAAAATGAACAACGAAAGAGATTACTTTTGTTATGAATTTTCAAACATTAGCGTTCACCTCCCAATAGCGACGTCAAGTTACAAATTCTTACTACAATATTCATCAAAAGTTTTACCAATCTTGTTTGGTTCAATAATAATATTATACATATTTAAAAACCAAAAACCGAAGTTTTAAAAATAATTTTGAAAGCAATGCTTTGCTAATCTTAAAAATAGTGTTTCTAATTTAGCAATTTCTAAATATAATATCGCATGTATTTTATGTCAAGTCGTAAAAATTTCACAGCATATAGACCAAACGTTTAGGTTTCCGAAGTAGTTTTAATACTAATAATTTATCAATGAAAATTCCAGCATACGCAAGTAAACATGTTTTCTGGAATATAAGTCATAAATGATTTCAATAGAAAAATACACGAGAAAATAAAACTGACATCGAATCTGTATGAAAGTTTGCATAATACAAGATTCTCCGCACCGAATTGATTCAACAAATATTTCATATTATTGAAATAATCTCACAAAAAAGCTTTGCATACAGGAAAGTCGGGTTGTATTGTACATTGAGCAAAATAATAATACAATTTCATGTTATGGCACATTAAAAAGTTAGACATCAAAAATTATATATTACTTTTCATCCAAAAAGATGGTGGATGAAACACAGTAGAAAAAATACAAGGAATTGAAAGCCAAGACACAAGATGTGAAAACATGAACGTGAAAGTTTGAGAAGTAAGAAGTGAAGTATAATAAATTTAAAAAATAGTAATTGAGATATGGTATTGTCATACCTCAAACCTGATATCGGACTCGAACGATAATAATGTTATAATTTTTTCAGTGAATAAGTACTTAGAGCTATGAGATTCCAATCAGAAGTTCCAGCTTTGATATCCGCTTCGGACAGTCTGATAGATTATAAGGACAAATGATGGATTGCCTACTAATAACTTTGTTCTTAGTAATAAGCATTTGATTAAGTACAGTTGTTTTTTTTTTTTGATCAGCCGTAATTTTGTTAATTTACTAGTTAGCTGGGAGAAAAATAAATTAAATGGTAATTTGAACATTTGTCTACATGAAAATACTGAAATACTGTTCTTAAATGGAAGTCATAAAATCAAATCATACGGGCGAGTATCACAAACGTTCCACAGGGAAGGTTGTGACAGGCGTTAAAATATGTTAAAAACCTTAGGTGTAAACACCAAAATGGTTTTTAACGACTTCTATTGTCGTTAGTAACAATAATATGTAACACAACACAACATACTAAACAAAGCTTATGAATAAAATATAATTATATATAATAAAACATATGTTTTTAAACTAAGTTAACAACTTCTTTATATTGAATTTTAATTTTTCTTTCTCTTTCACATTGTCTCAATTAAGTTAGATTTTATTAAGTAAAACTTCTTTAGGCACGACTAGGGTGCAAAATCCGTATAAATGCAACGGAAGTGTGTTACAGCAGGTTCGAGTGCCAATGATTCGTCATTCGCTCTCGATGATATCATTTCTATACGGGTCGATTGTGATTAGTCGTCGCGTATGTGAATAGAGATCTGTTGCTGTATGCGTACTGGCATTAACGTTGTATGCGTACCGATATCAACAAGGAAATCGGCATAGATAAGTAAACATTTTGAAGTTACATCGTAGTACAAATCTTGATTTAATGAAAAATGTCTGAATCAGAAGAATATTTTACCCTGTCTATTTAAAATAATAAAACAAGTTAAACAATTGTACTAAACGTAAGTTTATTGATTAGAAATTATTTTTATATTATTCGTAGTTTCTATAAATCTTTGAAGTTATTAAAATGGAATATATTTTTTAGGCAATACAGATATTACAGCTGTTCAAAGAATGAGATTAAATCGCCAGCTAAAAAGTAAAAAATATACAAGCAGCCAATGAATGTATGTTAATTTTAATTATATGAAGTTCTTCAAACACAATTACATGATGAGTGAAGTTGCAAAAACAATATTTGTTAAGGCGTTGTTTAAATGATCCACTGTGTAAACGAATATAATATAATTTATTAATCAGCAATTACTTCATTTCTTTAATGAAGATTCATTCCTCAATGCAATGCATTTTCCAATGCAATGCATTTCTCAATGCAATTAATTACAACGACAAACCGATCTTGTCATATTTGAAGTGTGTCTTTAATTACATTATTGTTTTTAAATATTATACATATTTATTCAATGTGTACATCACGAGTGTTACCATATTACTAATAAACATTATTCAAAATTGTTATATGATGTTTTTATTTTTACTAAACTTAAAATTGCTACTTTGTACAGTAGCAAATAAGTCTTACTTAAAATAATGTTAAATAAACGTATTCTAATTTTTAGGAAAATGCAATGTTCATATGGCAACAAATATGTTTCCCTTCCTATTACCTCGCAATTGTGTAAAAAATGTGCACATCAACGCATCGCTAAAAACTCTTGTTTTCATTTGCAATATATTTTTATGTGTAAAGTTTATTTTCATAGTCGGTTTATTTCGCAAGCATGTCCTCTCGCAGTTAATTCCCAAAGAGAGCGATAAAACTTGTCCGTGTCTATTTTTCCATAAACGATATGCAATAACTCCGTGTTGTGCTGGCAGCGAGACAAATTGCGTTTGAGAAAAGACGCTTACTGAACATAATAATGCTCTAATCTTCAATATCGAAATCAAATTTGTACTTAATGGTGGAAATTTAAAGCATAAAGCTTTCTCGTACTATTACCAGGTAATAAATAAAGAAAATTAATTGACCAATTACAAATGCAAAAAAAATTATATATTGTTCTAATTATATTACAGCAATACTAGCTACGATAAATAATTTTGATGTAATTATAATTTGAAAGCAGACGAATAAAAGTATGAAAACTGGAACGAATGTTTTTCTAAAATATAATTATTATTCTAAATAAATAAATGTAGTTAAAAACTTACCTTGGATGCCAAAGCTGTACAATCTCCACCGCTTGGCTCAAATTTTTCATAGTATATAAATAAGTTATTGGCTACCATCGGGAATCACATATACATACTGCTTAATCTGTAACAAAATGAAAAGATTAATATAAAATCAAAGTGTACAGTTTTTGATTTCGTCGGATATGGAATGAAGGATATGATCGGCCAATAAACATTATTTTATTGAGAAGATAGAGAGCATATATTGAAACAGATGAGAAACAATTTGAATAATAATTATAATTTAAAAAATCGTATTTTTCTATGTGACTCTTATTCAAATAACCCTAAACTAAACTAAATCAAGATTATTCATTATTTCAATAATTTTAGTTATTTGTGGTGATATGTCCACCATCCATCTCTAATCATTTTAAAGTTGAATTAGAAGTCTATCAAGAGCTTTTGCGGAAAAAAAGGATGTAAGTACGTTAGTAATTTTAATTAATTATGCGACTAATTTTCGGGTTTTATTTGTTTACTCAAAACTGTTTGGTAATATTATCATGTATCTTACTATTTTACAATTCTGATTAAATGCGCAAAATTTTGGTGAAACGTGCCAAAACATTTTAATGCATTTTTTTCAAAGGAGGGCTTCTTAAACTCGACTGATTACTTAGATTTCAAATGCACGGTAAGGGCAATTATAGTGTTTTTCACTGCAATCCTAGAAATGTTATTCACGATTATGGTTTTGAAGTTTAAATGAACAAAATTAATTAAAGTCAACCAAAACATCCAAAAATGATCATAATTTTACTAAAGCTGTTATTTGCACTTATAAATAGAAAATTTTTAAACAACGTGAAATAAATCTTAACTTCCCATAGACTAAGTTATAGTAATAGCAAAAAATCGAAAATGGATATTTTTATATATCTTTACGTTCAGGAGAGTTTTTATATTTTGGCATACCTTAGAAAAAATGGATGTATGTGCGTGTAAGTGCGCGCGTGTATGTGTGTGTGATACAAAATTTTGTCGACGATTTTGGGAACACGGTTCAACCGATTTGAATTATTAAAAAAACATTCGATTTCTATTGATACGGAAACGTGCTTATTAGTTTTTAGTCAAGGCAGCCGTTTCGAAGATATGGGGCAAAAAGTGTCTGATTTTAATAATTCAAAAAATATTTTGCTTGTACTGACGAAGTAAAAAACTGGTAAAATTTTTGGGAAGGCAAGTCTAGCGGTTTCACGGATCTAGTGAAAGAAGTAAAAAATGCCATTTGGCAGTCAAAAATGTTCATTAGACATATGCACATAAAATTATCAGATATTTCATAGAGATTTCAATGATAAGTATAAATTTTGTTTACATTTCTATGGGTTCCGTAACGCGGCGCTTACGCGCTTCGATATTTTATCTCTATGCAGTTAAGCAGCGCGATTGCTTTGAAATAATGTTTAATATTTACAAAATATTTCAATATATAAAAAAAATAAGTAAAAACATTTTTTTTTTCAAAATTCTCAAACATCTAATTTTTTCAAAAAAAAATTAATATTAATTAGAAATAATAAGAACATCTATAGTATATTATCATATAAATACAAGAATTTATGTCCAGATATCATAGATAATTCCCTAGTAATCAAAAACAAATATTTTTTGTGCCAATATATTAATTATTCTAAATCATTAAACGACGATTTAGCACACCAATTATCTTATCGTAAAAACGCAATATCATTTTGACGAATGTTTATCGTAATCTAATCAATAATTCGATATCGATATCGTCGAAATAATTGTCGATTTATTATTGTACCTTGGCACATATTGCACAAATCGAGGGAATGAACGACTATAAAGAGCATTCAAGTAGAAAATGCATCCTGTTCAACCTCCGTACGTTCTCTTCTAACCGGATGACTTTGTTATTGTAGATATCTTCTAGGATAGCGAATCTTCCAGCATATATAGCAATTCTATTTGTTTCTACTCACATTACATACACCTGCATTCCGAACAAAATTTAAAATTCATGATTCCTGAAGTCTTCGACTCGGTATATTTTGTTTTCATTTATTGATTTGAGTGCTTCATTCTTCATTATATGGGTATCTGGGTTTATATATACAAATATATGTAGGAGAAATACGTATGTTCTGCTTAGAACTAGAATATTCAATGATACGGAGGAAACTTTATTAAATAAATTCTTACAGGAGAGTAGTCATATGCGGAATAGTGTTCAAATCGGGAATAATGATAATGATGAGTAAACAAGATCTTTGGACCTAATAATAAAGATTACATATTAATGTTTATCACTAATAATTTGCCTGTATTTAGGAAATCCACGTGTGATTATTTTATACATCACAACAAAGATTCAAGATAATTTGCATAAATAAGACATTCAATTAATATGCATTTCTGTTAATTCATGGTAATTACTATAAAAACAATTATCGCTCTGAAATGTCCTAATAAGTTTTACAGTTAATAAAACTTGAACCATATGTATGGTTTCAAATGGAAATATTTTGCTTGAGCACTGCAGTATAATAAGAAATCGGCAATCTGTAACATTAAAACTTTACCAAGTTAAAGATAATATCTGCTCACGGTACTATCCGTAAAGTACTTTCATTGATTATTAATTAAAATTAAGTACTCCTAATAAAATTATTATCTTAAATTTGATCATATTGCATTCACGCTAATAAATCGTATGATGTTATCCCATGATCCACGAAAAAAGTATTTTTTTATTAATGTTGGTTCATAAAAATAGTTCATATTTAATTTACCTTTTGTCCATAATTTTGACCTAATTTATTAATATGAATAATAATTTTATTTGCCGAAAGAGATTACATTTATGATAAAAATCATTTTGATAAGCATTTGGCAAATATTATGCGATATATAGTGCAAAGTATCTTGCCGATTAATTACAATGTGCTTATTTAGTACTGTATTATTATAAAAACAATCAGCATAATTATCACTATTATGAAAAGAATATTTTATCAATTTAGGTAAAAAATATATAAAAAAATGGTTAAATTGTTTGATATAAAAAGTTGACTTAATTTGTATATTTGCCTAAATAATAATTTTCACTCTTGTGGACGACGTTACTCGTTTCTTAAAATTAAATATAACTAATAAAACTGAATTTGTTAGCCCAATTAGCATTAACAAATTTTGCGTTTCTTTATAAACAACGGTCTTATATTATATATCATAAACCAATTTTGAAATATATTATTTAAAAATTATGCTGATTTGTAATTAACCGCTAATAGAATTTTCACAATTACTTAAATTCAATTAATTATTAGATCTTTATTTATAGCTTTAAAATAAAATTTAAGTCATTTTGCCTCATGACCAATTTTGGTCATGAAATATAAAATAATAATATTAATAAGATAATATATAATGATATATTTGGTTTATAATTTAAGACTTTCATTGTGTTTTAGTGGTTATAGCTACGGTATATCAAGTACAAGTCCCAGGTTCAACGCCCACTTCGAGTAGCATGATGTTGGGCAGTAGTGATATCTGTTTTTGCTTGAACATATTGATAGCAATATGTTCCCAAATGAAAATAGCCATTGCCCGACATTAGTGCATTATATCGAAAATGGTAATAATAAAATTCATCTCATAGAAATGAGACAACTCTGCTCATCAAAGTTCAAATAAAATATAATAGAGTGGAGTTTGAAGGTCGGCGGGTAAAAATGCCCATCATAATTATATTAAGAATAAGCAAAGTATAGAATTATTTAGTGGTACTATTTTAAAGTAGAAGACAAAAAATGTGTGACCAGCTATCACATCAATTCTTACGACGTTGATATCAGAAAATAAACGGAAATGTATCAATCTTTAATACCAAGTATTATCAATATTATTATTAAGGTTTTTTTTTTGTTGGTAGTTTTTTGGTTTTGGTCTCTTGTATTTAGTTTATGACGCCAGATTTTAGGTATACGTTATTTAACTCTTTGGGGACGGCTGTCCACCTGAGTGGACAAACATTCTCTGTGAGGCACAGGCTATTTTATAAACAATGACTCAGTTTGCATCGAAAAGTTGAATAAATTACATATAGCAGTGATAAACAGTGTTGTATTTTGAAAATAATTTTTAGTTATTTTAGTAGTATTTTTAGCCTTTTTCTTTGCTATATAGTCTTTTTTTTAATGTTTAAAACGACCAACCGCTTTTAAATATGGCAAAACGACTGGTAAATTTTGTGAATTAAGCAGTAGTTAAGATGAGTTTCAAATAGACATTCATACAGACAAATTTTACGAAATTACTATCACTACCGAAGATAGTGATGAATGTGATGATGATATTATTCAACCAACAAAAAGAAGAAGAAGTTTGACAATTCGAAGAAGAGTGGAAAGACATTAGCGAATGTGCCGATTCTTCGACTATAAATACCAAGCAATATAAGACATCCAAAAGATTATTTTACTTTATATTTTACAAATGAATTATTAGACAATAGAATAGAAAAAACAAACCACCATGGCAGTACAAAAATGAACAAATATACTGACTAATCAGTGGCATTTTCTAAATGAGAGAAAAGCACTACAAGGCAGGCGGCGGACAACATTTTATTGTAAAACATGCCAAAATCAACCAGCTATGCATTGTGGAAATTGTTGGGAATGTCATCATTCTTTATAAAATGATCAAAAATAAATTAAAATTATAAATGTATGTCCTTCAATAACCACAAATTGCATAACATACACAATGAAATCAAAAGATTTTATTTTCCACCCAATGGCTTTAGATATTTTCGCATGTCTTCTAATGTTTCTATCTGTTGATATTTCCCAGATGATTGCATTGTGGTCACTAGCAGTGTAGATATCTAATACCTCCCAATTGCAAATTCCTCTGACGAGGCTATTGCTAACAAAAGTAAGGTCTATTATTGAGCTTGCACTGCCCTTTTCAAAGGTTGGTTTATCACCACTATTAAGTAAAACCACGTCAAGTGCATTGAAGGCCTCCAAAAGTGCTTTACCTCTTGCATTAGTCTTCCTACTTCCCCAGTCTACCGCCCATGCGTTAAAGTCACCGGCTATCGCTACGGGGTGGTGTCGTTTTGCATCCTCCACAAGACGATCTAAAAAATCGACAAAATCTGGCAAAGAAAGACTAGGTGGAGCGTAACAGCTGTATAAATGTATGCCATCTAATGATGCTGCGACAAATCCTGCGTTGCTATTGTTAACAACATTTTGGAAACAAAACTTGCCACAGGACCAAATAACGGCTTTGGTGGTACTGTCCGTTTCCCATGGCCAATCAGTTAGATGTTTGTAAGGTTCTGATAAGAGGGCAACATCAATTTTTATATCTCTTACCGTCTGCATAAGCAAGTCGTGTGCAGCCTCACAATGATTCATGTTTAGCTGTATTATCTTCATGCTTTTGCGTTCATTATTTTCTCTATGGCCTCCCTATATAGAGGACATCTGTGAGTGCCGGCATGATGTGCTACATTTTCAGAGTTTCCATTTTCAGCGCATAGTGCACATTTTGCTGCATTTATACAGTTGGCTATTTTGTGACCATCTTGTCCACATCTAAAGCATAGATTGGTCCGATTCACTTCGCTCTTGCACTGTGATCCATAATGTCCGAATAGCCAGCAATTAAAACATCGAATTGGTTTCTTGATGATTTTAATTTGACAGTTGACCCATCCAATTCGTATTTTGCTACTTGCTTTGAGCAGATCGTGTACAACTGCCGCTGGAAGAGCTACAGTAGCAATCTGGGTACCTCTATATGCCTTACGAAGCCTAATTTCTTCTGCTGGTGTGTTGCAGGCTCCCCCGGTTGCTTTTTGTAGTGCTATCTGGATATCAATTTTTGAGGTTTCATCATCAATATCCCTTATTTCTATAGTTTCTTGGTGCCCCTTATAAATAACTTCGGCCTCATCCTTTAACACACCTGCGATAATCTGTTGCAGTCCTTGGCCTTTGTCCTCACTTTTCTTAGAAATAGTTATCAACAAGTCTCCATTTCTGGTTTTGTTTATTTTCTCTACTGTCGTATTTACCTTGTCATCAGGGACATCATGTTTGATGCGACGTAATATTTCGGAATAATTAACTTTTTCGGTCGGCCTGATTAATAAGGCATTTGGTTTTGGAAAAATTCTATGATTTTTTATCATTTTATGGTTAGAGTCCTGTTCTGACAGATGTACCCTTGCTTCCTTTTTTTTCTGTTTTCTCGGCTGAACTTTATGCCAGTCATTTACCTCGATTTTTTCTTCATTACATATTTCTATGATCGTATGACGTCTTGGCAAACCATTTTTCTCATTAACCTGATTATTGCTTATATGTTGTGAGTTTCGGTTTCTTGTGGCTTTGCTTGTGTCCTGCCGTACACTTTTTTCTATAGGGGCTGTCTCACAACATTGCACTTCATTTATCATAACTTCCGTATCATCCGTGGTTCGGCCTTTTTCCTCTAACAATTGGTTGTCTAAATCAATAAATCTTTTAATTACGGCCGCTATGTTGCCTGTTTTTATTTTCACCTCTTTATGTATGTTTGACTTTGATTTGACAATCATATGCAGTTCATTTATCAGATTCTCAAGGCACTTCAATGACTCATTCCGTTGTAAAATGACATTTTCCGGAATTATATGTGACAGTTCAGCCACTGGTTCTACTTTACTAGTCATACCGTCGCATGAGCTGGTCAGCGGGTTTCGGGCTATATCTGATATACCTGAACATAGCGTTGTGTTCAAATTATTGTGTGATTTATTGATTACATCACCAGCATTGTTTGACACTATGTCCCCACTAATGGGGATCATTTTAACAAAAATTCTACCTGCACCCAGAGGCGAGGATCACTCAGCTCACTAACTTATTAGTAACTTATTAAAACTGATGGAACTAATTATAAATTTTGTACGACAAAATAACTAATTTCTGACGTGAGAAAATATGGAGGTGTTGTAGTCCTCCATATTAATACCAATATGATAAAGAATGATAAATTTCATAAAATATTATTTATATTTCGTTTATTTTATATATGATTAATATCCACGACACTATGTGTTGTCATACTGATCATTAATAAAACGTTATTGGTATTTTCTTATTTATAATAGAAAAGAAAGGTTTCAAGAATTATACATTTTTTTGGCAAAAACTACGAAGCCAGCCAATACCTTCACCAACTTGCCCACGACTATTGAATAAAATAGTAACTACTTTGTTTCCACGACAACCTAATTTGAACTACCAGGTAACACATGTAGAACAGAATAATATTCCACTTATAACACTGCAAGAACTGATGGAAGCTTGTCATCGCGTTGGTAATAGCAAGGCACCGGGATTAGATGGAATTCCTAATATTGCCTTGAAAACATCAATTATGACATCTCCGACAATGTTTCTTAATGCATATAATACATGCCTGAAAGAAGGGGTTTTTCCACGAAAATGGAAACAGCAAAGACTAGTGCTTATTCCCAAAGGAAAAAAACCACCAGATGAACCATCATCCTATCGTCCAATATGCATGCTGGATACAGCGGGTAAAATTTTTGAAAGAATAATTCACCAAAGAATAGATGCAGTAGTTGATCCAATCCTAGCAGACAATCAGTATGGTTTTCGCAAAGGGCGATCAACTATCGATGCTATAAACTTGGTAGTTAATACCGCCAAGGAGGCAATTGCTGGAACCAGATGGAAGGGGGGTTCCAAAAAGTACTGCCTTGTAGCTACATTGGATATAAAAAATGCTTTTAATTCTGCAAACTGGGATTGCATTATGAATGCACTCCGTGACAAGAACGTGCCAGCATACCTATGCAATATAGTCGCAAGCTACTTTACAGACAGAATTCTAATGTACCATTCAAGCGATGGTACAGAAGAATATAATATAACAGGAGGTGTGCCGCAGGGCTCTGTTCTAGGCCCTTTGCTGTGGAATATTATGTATGATGGCCTTTTGAGACTAGAGTTTCCAGAATGTGTGAAACTAGTAGCATATGCAGACGATGTTGCCATAGTGGTTGTCTCCAAACAAATTGATGACATCGTAAGCCTATTCGATATTACATTCAGAAAAATTAATCGGTGGATGGGAACAATGAATCTCCAATTAGCACAACAAAAAAGTGAAGCTGTTCTTATCACTAGTAGGAAAAGAATTGAGACCATCAAGCTAAAGATAGGAAATCTTGAGATCACGTCAAAACCTCACATCTGTTACCTTGGCGTAATGCTTGATGCTCGTTTGAATTTCAATCAACAGGTGGAATACGTTAGTGCTAAGGCGTCAATAGTTAGGACGAAACTTGCTCGACTGATGCCTAATATTGGAGGTCCTAAACAAACCAGAAGGATATTACTATCGTCAGTTATTACTTCAGTGCTGACATATGGTATCTCCATATGGGGTGATGCTCTTAAATCTCAAAAATCGAGGAGAATGGCAGGGCCCTTATACCGTCTCAGTGCTATAAGAATTGCTTGCGCATTTCGCACAATATCGGCGGAAGCAGTGTGCGTCATTTCAGGAACTGTGCCTCTCTTAGTCTTAGCAGAGGAAAGACGGACAATTTACCATAGAAGACATCAACAACTGTGTACTGAAAAGTTAAGATTAGAAGAACGGCAGAACAGCATTGACCGATGGCAGCGACTGTGGGATGTCGCTGTAAAGGGCAGATGGACGCATCGTCTCATTCCTAACATCAATGTCTGGCTAAGTCGCAAGCACGGCGAAGTAAACTATTATACTACGCAAATGCTATCGGGGCATGGCTGTTTTCGAGCCTACCTACACCGATTCAAGCACGATAGCTCGCCGGATTGCCCATATTGTTTGGGCGAAATCGAAGATGCTGAGCACGTGTTCTTCGTGTGCCCGCGATTTGGTGCTCTACGGGATGATGTGGAGGAGACATTGAGACGCACAATTACCCCAGGTAATGTTGTTGAAGTGATGCTGACAAGTGAAGCTGCTTGGAACGCCATAGACAGATTTGCGAGAGACGTTTTAATGGACCTGCGTTCTATAGAGAGAGAAAGGGCGAATGGGACTTCGCCCATTTAAAAGATAAGTAAAATGTTTATGATTTATAACATTGTTTATAACAAGTTAAGAATTGTAACATTCTAGATCCTCCCCCCACGAAGTAATGCCTAGCGGCGGTTTCCGTGGGGACCAGAGGCAGGGGCAAAGCGGAGGTTTTAGTCGGTATTATACCAGGGCGGTATCGAGTCCGACATACCCAGACAGAAGACCGGTCTGGGATGCATAAAAGCATTTCCTTCGCTATACAAAAAAAAAAAAAAAAAAAACACAATGAAATCAAGTTCACAGCCGGTACAGTAGATTGTTTTTAAATCGGTGCCGTCCCGTATGTGTTAATTATTTTATAGGATGTATTGTTATTTTTCAATTACATTTAACAGTTTTTTGATAATTTTATTAGAAATAAATTAATAGTTATTCGATCTAGGCAGATAATTTTTTTTTTGAAATACCAGATTAGAGTTATATACAATGAAATCTTTGCAAAAATGTTCACATAAAATTTGTAAAAAACGTTGGATCTGCTTGCCATTTGAGGCAAGAAGGGAGAGTTCTAAAATAAAAGAAAAATTGTAAAAAGCTCATATGCCAATAATTAGAAGTTTACTGAGCATTTTACAGAACTTTTATTGTTAGTTCGATAATGGTCTTTTGATACATGTAATTTGTTGCCACGTAGTTCCTTCAGTGTAGACAGTATAATTACTAAAATCAAATTAAACTTTTATGCACCGCACCACTCTCTCCGCATATATAATATACGAATCGGAATTTTGGTAAACCAACAGTTCATACAAAATAATCCTATTAATTTGTATCTGTTCCTTGATACAAAATCAATCGACTTCATCCCTTATCTCATAATCCTGGTAAAATCACCTCTTAATATGCAATGAATTAACAACAAAAAGTTTGTCCTCGTCGTCCCACAAACATTATTATTTCGTACGCAGCCTCAATGTCTTTTATGCTAATTAGTATTTTTGTGTTATCCTCGGAGCCATGTGGGCCATCGACCGGCGTAAAGAAGAGACACGGTAGTAATTCAAAAGCGTGCGCCCTTCGCGGGAATCGTCGCAGTGTCTTAATCCCGTCTTAATTACACCAAGGGCTAATAGTCGCGTGCACGCAGCACGAATAGACGGAGAATTCGTCGACAATGTTAGTTTTACTTATCATGAAACTACTATATATAGATAGATTTTTGTTAATAATTTAGTTTGGAATTACTAGTGGGGTGCATGGCGTCGTGCCTTAAGGCAAATTGCTGGAACTTACCGTACCGTAATTAAAAATCTTGGTATGGAACCCAAAAAAAATTACACAAAATGTGTACACACTATGAAAATCTCTGTAAAATATCTGATAATTTTATGTGCGTAAGACCAATAAACATTTTGACCACCAAATGACATTGCTTTAACTTATTTTTATCGAGAGCCCATAACCCTTTAGACCTACCTTCCCAAAAATTTAGTCAGTTTTTTAGTAAAATGTTTCAGTAAAATGTTTTTTGAATTATTAATATCGGACGCTCCGTTCTCTTAAAAACTGACTTGCCGTTTTTGGCACTTTTTGCCCCGTATCTTCGGAATGACTGGACCTGCCTTTGCCAAAAACTAATCAGCACGTCTCCTTATCAATACAAATCGAAAGTTTTTTGAATTATTCAAATCTGTTGATTCGTGTTCCCGAAATCGTCGACGAAAATTTGTATCCGCACACACACACACACATACATAATTTTTTTCTAAAGTATGCCAAAATGTTCAGAAACCTTTGAAACGCAAAGATTCATAAATATTTTCATTTTCGCTTTTTTGCGTTTACTATAATTTGTTCTACGGGAAGTTAATAAACACCCAACACTCTGTGTGCTGCCATAAACATTTTGAGATTATAATTTGACTATTCTACTGTATAAAAATAATTTTTTTTTAATTATATGTAGGCATGAAATCTCCATGTATCATCTATAAATATCATTAAATAAACGGGTGGTGCATGACATCGTGCCTTGAAGCAAATGGCTAGAACTTTCCGTGCAGTAATTTAATTTTTACGAAATAAAAATAATCGATCATCAATAAAAAATTATCAATGAATATTAACAATCGTTCTAATTATTTTCAAATATGTATTATAAATACAACAATCAAAATAAAATAAACACCGTCGACACACGCAATGTGATTTTTGAATCAATCTAATCAGATGCGTCTCTCTCTATTCTTTGCACTTTTTGCTCCGTATATCCAAAAACGCTCGATCTTTTGTCGCAAAAATAATATTCACTTCGCAAAATCAGTCACTCACTGAATCAACATAAATCGAATGTTTTTTGAATCATTCTTATCGGATGTGCCGTTTTTCACAAACTGGTTGTTTTTGCGTTTTTTATCCGTTTCTCCGGAACGAGTGAAACTGCCTTTGTCAAAAACTAATCAGCACCGTCAATAATACGAATTAAATGTTTTTTGAGTCATTAAAATCGGTTGGTCTGTGCTCTTTATATCGTGGACAAAAAAATTATCCAAATATACATAAACACACGCACACACACCTACATCATTTTTTAAAGGTTTGCTAAAATGTTCAGAAAACTTCGAAACGTAAGGTTACGCAAAAATTTTCATTTTCGATTTTGGACGATTACTGTAATTTACTCTATGGAAAGTTAAAAGGTCTATTAATTACTAGAACAGAAATATATTCTTTTTTTTCGCAGAAAAACTTTCTCTACATTCGTATACAAATCAAAGTTCACTGCAATAATCATACCCGCATATTATTTCAGAAATTTATTTCTATTTATATACAAAAGTTATATAATCAGAACTGCCTAGAAGTAATTATGCAAATTGTGAAAATTATTATAAATACTAATTTTTCTACGTAGATTTGAGTCGCAATTAACTTCCCGTAGGGTAAGTTATAGTAATCACAAACAAATTGAAAATGAAAATTTGTATATAGGGTAGGGCGGGGCTAGTTGAGCAAATTTTTACTTAAACGGATGTAGCACCTCAATGAAAAGTCTCAATAAATTGCTATATGACTTAATGGATTTGCTGTTTATCGCTTAACAAAAGAGTTAATACTATTTTTTGGTAATAAGTAAACTTTAAAAGCTACAGCTGTTTAAATGCAAAAAGTCAAGTATGCTCAATGTACCCCATAGGTGAGGCAAGTTGAGCACTAAGAAAGTATAATAAAATATAGGTTCAATGTCGATTATTAATGAAATAAAATAAGTTTTTAATAACCAGTTCTATATTTATGGTCTTTATTGACAGAGAAAACAAAACTTATAGTAATTTGCTTTGAATAATTAACGAAAAGTAGAATCAACAGAACAATATCGTAGCTTAGGAATTATTTTACCATTATATTCAGTATTTTTGTTTAAAATCATTATTTCTTTATATTACTACTCATAGACTAATGCTTAAATCTTAAAAATAATGATCAATTTCTGGAAGTTAATGGTAATTGTCTCAGTGACAGAACAAGTTTAGCAACTATGCTCAACTAACCCCAACTCGGAATTTCAAAATAAAAGTGAGTTTATAAAAAAACCGTGAGAATTATAGCCAGAATCTCTGTGCATATTAAAAGTACTATAATTATATGGAAGAATAAAATTTACCTGGTTAAAAATAAATAACATTTGACTAAACTAGACGAAAACTCGTGATGAATGACTTTTTTACTTTTTGGTCTCAAAATAAACAAAGCGCCCGTGAGCCTAACTCATTTGTCCAGGGCCACTAGCGATCGCGGGATGTTTATTTCTCCTAAACCTCTATCTTTCCGCCATATAATGCCTAAACGGACGGTGAATAGTTTTAGAGATATTTCGATTGCTCAACTTGCCCCTATGCTCAACTAGCCCCGCTCTACCCTATATTTACGTTTCAAAGGTTTTTGAACATTTTGGCATACCTTAGAAAAAAATGATGTATGTCCAGGCCGTGATATGTGTATATGTGTATGCGTGTGTTTGGATTCAAAATTTTGTCGGCAACCATATCCACCAGATCCAGTTGTTTCAAAGATACGGGGCAGAAAGTGCCAAATATAGTTATTCAATTTTTGAGAAAATAGAGCGTCCGCTACGAATGGTTCAAAAACATTTCATTCATATCGACGAAGCGAAGAACTGGATAAATTTTAAGGAAGGCAGATACATCGGTTTTTGAAATCCAATAAAAAGTTAAAATCGTCAGACATATGCAAACAAATTATCTGATATTTCATAAAGATTTTAATAAGCATCAATGAGTATGCGTCGGACTGCGTCGCGATATTGCGCGTCGACTCAGCGCCGCTTTAAAAAATAGTTCAAAATTTTGAAAAAATTCCAAATTATAAAAAAATCGATTTTTTCAAAAAAGTAAATTTATTTTAAAAAAAATTATATTTCCAAATATCTATTTTTCAGTTTTCAAATAAGTTTAGAGCTTTTTCAAAAATTTTAATTTTTGGTACGGGAAGTTCCAGCAATTTGCCTCAATATACCATGTCATGCACCACTAGTTTCATATATATTTTCTTTTTGAACAATACTTTCACTAGCTTTCCCACTAAAAGGCTCGTGCGGATTTTCGGCATGGGACCAGGTGAATTCCGGGTCGTGGCGGTCGCTAAAGCATTCAGTACAACGGAGGGCGACTCAAAATTTATTGATCATTAGGGTTTAAGTATGATACATACTGTTTAGAATTGTGACGGTAACTCATAGTTTCTTGTGAAACGAGGATGATCGCCCCGACATCATTTTAATAATGACTCATTTAATTAACAAGTGTTTTCCTTTGTGTACGCATCTGCAACAGACTTAAAAGGAACGAACAATCATAGTATGCACAATTAAAATAAATACAATTTTTAATCCTTTTGCTTTGGAAACACTCTTGTTGAATCTCTTCATGTTTTAGCGCGAGATAACTACGTTTGTAAGTTGATACGTTGGCTGGGGAGTTTTGATAGCTCAATTAAACAATAACGTTTTTGTACTTTATATTTATGAATTAATTTATAATTAATTAATTTTTAAAACAATACGGTTCACCTCTACGAATTTGATATACATCTAATATGTTTAAAAGAAAATTAGTTTTATAACAATAGCTTAGCTTATTGCTATAAAACGCTTTCCTGCCATTATAATCTAATAACATTTTTATACATGTAAAAAAATGAAATATAATTACATATATAAATTAATTTTATTGTTACGCTATTAATTAGCTGAAGATTAAAAACTTGAACATAAAAACTAGGGGACCAGCCGACACGATTGTTTTATGGAAATGTCAGTTTGAAAGTCACACATTTTAAGGCCAGAAGTGTTTAGGGTTGTTCTTGGGAAAAAATATGTAACAAAACCTATTTTTATGGTATGCAATAAAGTAAGGTAGGTAAACCACTCGTACGGTTATATTGGACTTAACAATTGTAGTATTTACGAAAGAAATCTGTATGTATGTATGTATATATATATATATATATATATATATATATATATATATATATATATATATATATATATGAAATAGTGCGAACAATTGACGAACTTTATATGGGAATTATTTATAAAATTGTTATTCTCTCGATTTAATTTAAAAAAACATTATGCTCAACGTCAAGCCAAAATGAGAGAATAGTATTGATCGAAAAAAGACCACAGTGAAAAATAATGACATAATTGCACCAAGTATTTAAGAATTAAGACTTTTTGTATAAATATGAATTCAACTTTTTTAAACTCGGTCGAAGTTGAGAAGCCCTCCTTTGCGAAAAATGTACTAAAATATGAACTACCAAAAATCATGATTTTTAGGTTTTTTCATTTTTTCATTTGATTTAAACATTTTTTAAGTACATCCAAGAACTTACTGATGTTCAGAAAGAAATAGGTTTTTATTTTTATACTTAACATTTTTTATTATAACATTTCAAATAGATATTTTATTAATTTGTACAACTTTTGATAAATCTTACCAATAACCTCTAGCACACTTTTCTTTAAAGGGCTATTAAAAGTCAACCAATTTTGAAAATTTTATATTTACAGTTCAATAAAAAAATTAATTCTTGAAAACTTGAGGTAATTGTGACTGTGAATTGTGAGGTGATCTAGAAATGTTATTAGATATGCAGATCCAAAGTTCAAATGTTGTTCAAATGATCCAAAATTCAAACCAAAAAATAGTCATTTTCACCAAAACTCTGGGTTACCCTTCAAAATTCATAATTTTCAATCTACGTAAGATTTTTTTATATATTTTTTTCATGATAATTATTGTAAATACTATCACCCCGTTTCGGTTTGAAGATGAGTTCTGGGACACACTGTATAATTTTCTGTTCATGCGCATAATAACGGACAGTCATTAAAAAACCTGTTAAGCAGACTTTCCAAAGTAGTCAGTGTTTATATCGAAAAAATGGAAAGACGTTTTGAATACTTTTTGTTTTGATTTTGGTTACTTTGCATCCATACCGATTAAAATAAAATATACTACGATGTAAATTAAAAAAAAAAAATAACTGTAACTAGTAAAGTAAATGTAATTAGTTTATTAGTTATCGGTTCATCACATAAATCACATATGAGGTAACATTTGAGAGTATAGAAACAGGCTGTTTGATAATCCTATTAATCTAGCAAGGAATTGATACCCGGACGCCCAATCAATGGATTAGCATCCGATTTAGACATTCTTAGTACTACCAAAAATTTTGCTGATGTAGCAAAAGAAGTTTTTAATGGGTTGTTCTTTTTTTATATTTATATATACTTTTTATTATACTTTTTTATATTTTTTTGTTTCGGTTTTGAGATTTTTTGATATTATGAAAGCTAAACACCTTAGAATTATTTTAAAAAAGAAATCATCTCAATATCTATTTTTTTGAAGAAATTATAGATATATATATCTCTATACGTATGATCCTCTGAAAGCGTTTTTTTATCGTTCCGCGAGCTATTGTGTGCCAGCTACCTCTTTTTCATCATGATACCTCATGCACATGACCTTTTTAATGTGTCAGCATCTTTGAACACCATGGTGTATTTCGTACATTAAATTAAATGGTGTATTTAGTACATTATATTAAAAACTTTAAATACGTTTTTCTCAAAGTGACTTTTTTCAATGCGGTGCCACAAATTAAAAAAAACTACAAGCCGGATCGACTTCAATTTTTTTTTAATTTGTTCACCACTGCAATACCTAGTCCCCCTACCTCAAATAACTTGATAACATTACGCAAAAAAATTTTGCGAACCTTTTCGTCCCAAAACAAAGGCCTTTTTGGACACTTTTTTTTTAAATAGCTGCCATTTTTTTCCTTCTTGCTTTTGTTCTTTCATTTTGGTAGGGGGACTGGATTCAAACTTCTTCTTCAACGTAGTTTCGTTTTTTTTTTGTTTCAGGCGATGCGCAACGGATTTATCTGTGGCATCGCAAACGAGATCAATTTTGCAATGCCCACTTTGGCGCCCCCTGGTTAAAAAATTACGGCAAAAAAAATAAAATAAAAAATTTCTTAATATTCTATGATTTTGTAATTTTTGTTTAAAAAAAACCGCATGTCTTTATGATAAATACATTTCGAGAAAAACAAAAACAAATACCTTGCATGTTTTGTAACAAAAAAAAGAACAACCCCCTTAAATTAAAAAAATCTTATTAACCTATTTGAAGTTTATTGTGAATATTTATGTTCATTATATCATTTACTCTTGTAGTATTATTATCAATTTAAAAACTGCATCATTGTATGAATTTTTTTTGCACTATTGATTTTGTATATTATATAGATAGATGATAGAACAAATAAAAAAAATAGCTGAACTAATCTCCGATATTTTACGTTCTATTACAAAGCAAAGCCGATATTATTTATACTGACCTGAACCGGTCAGAAATCATTCCGCTACTCTAACAAAATATAAGTAAAACGTAAACAGTTTTTTTCAAAAACTTATTCCCGAAAATATTTAGATTCGCAACGATACAGCGTCGAATGCAGATTCTTTTTTACAGCGGGCATATTTGTTTTGGTTTGAAGCTCCGGCATGTGCTTTTGATTGCCATTTTACGGCAGTCGCATTTGGTGCCGCGCGCCGCTTTTTACCTACGAATTGAAACCGCGCCGTAGATATCAACCGGCAGACATATATACGAGGTCCAATAATAAAAATATGAAACAAGAACAGAATAGAAAGCCCACAGGCTAACGATGTGATCGGATACAGTTTGTATTTCAAATAGTTTGCAAGAGACGAGCGCTAGGTCAAAAGGTTGCGACCTTTGAAAACCACCAATCAGCAGATTTTGGTAAAATTGAATTTATGAATATAATAAAATTTACATTACATTTTTATTCAATTTATATTTTGATGTTGTATTAAAATAAAACAAAGAAATGAATACAATTCTATATTAAAATAGGAAGCTCAAATTTGATCTCATCCTCAGATGAGAGTGTTAACGATGTGGTTAAACCCCCCCACATCTTAAATTTTAGAAATATATCTATTCAAAAGCTTGTAAGTCAGGATGGTATTGAAATTGATTTATTTTTATCGAAAAGTATTGAACTAGATTCAATTAAATATATATTATATAATATATTACATACTCTTGAAAGCGGTTAAGAGCGACGGGACTTGATTCAGGGGTCCCGAGTTCGATACCTACTTCGAGCAGCCTGTTGTCAGGCAGCAGTGACAAGGATTATCACTTGGAAATATAGATCGCAATATGTTACCAAGTGAAAATAGCCCTTAAACCGGCATTGGTGCAATATCCCAATTAGAACGACGAGCAGTGGGTCGTCTTCTAATAGCGTTTAGTATAAAAATTAAAACTATATTTCAAATAGAGTAAGAATAATCAATGGATTGCCTATTTCACAATATCGTGTTAGTAATAATCAGTGGTCAGTACAGCTTGTAGAAGATATAATAGTTCTGATTGCTGTAACAACTACGTGTATAAAAATAAAAACATACTCTTAAATAATTGCCTCATTGTTATTATTCAATTATATGCTTAGTACAATAATCAATTTCAATTCAATGAGCTATTTCATAACCAACTGTTTCACTTCCTGTAAAATTTTTGCATTTCTCTATGTTTCAAGACCTTCTGAACATTTTGGCATACCTGAGTAATAATGGATGAGTGTATGTGTGTGTGTGCATGTATGCATGTATGGATATAATATTTTGTCTACGATTTCTGGCACACGGATTAACCGATTTGAATGATTCAATAAACATTTGATTCGTGTTGACGACGAGACGTGCTGATTAGTTTTGAGCAAATGTAAACCCGTTTAAAAAATATAGAACAAGAAGTGCTAGAAATCAAAAGTTTTTGAGAGGAGCATCCGATTTGAATGATTCAAAAAATATTTTATTTTTGTACGAAATAAAGAATTGATTGCATTTTTGCAAAGGCAGGACCACAATAGTTGTAGATGCAGAAAAAAATTGCAGAAATTGACATTTGTTGCGTTAAAAGTTATCTTTACACATCATCATTATTGATTCATATTCAAATAGAATTAGTAGACTACCTGTCAACAGGTTAAAAGGTGAAAAAGTCGAAAATAATAAAAGTAGAAATGTAAATAGCTTAGCAGCTATGGTTGACAGACATGTAGATAGTATGACAGGTGAACAGGTACTTAGGTAAAAAATAGAAAACAAGACATGTAAACAAATAGAGTAGTAGACTAATAAACTGACAGACAGGTCAGCTGGTAAGCAAACATATAAGTAGGCAGGTGAATAGATAGACACATATACAGGTAAACGAATGAACAGGTACACTAGTAAATTAGTGAACAAGCAGCCAGGTGAATAGGCTGACAGGTAGACAGGTAACATACCTAAAAACAATAACTGAATTAATAAATACATATGATTAAGAAGTAAATAAATATTAAATTTTGTTTTGTCTCTAAAAATTACTTATTATTAAAACCGTACATATTAATTATTATAGAATTATTAATTAATTATAGATTCAACTTTTATTCACAATATAATTATTAACATTTAATTCATTTAATTATAAATATTTATAATCAGTAAATTCATCCTCGTGCGCTAAAATGATTAAAAGTTAAAACAATGTATGATGTCATACTGCGAAAGATTCGATTTTGATATCGAAACTGGTACAAGCGATAATGGCGATAAAATTATGGTTAAATTAAATCATTGAAATCTTTATTATCTTTTTATCTAGAACTAATATATTCGTACAAAAAGCGTGTAAATCGTTTGTAATTTAAAAAAAACGTATAAAATAACAAGTCTAGCTGTAAAACTATTTAGATCAACGTAAAAATTACATGAGATAAATTAAATTAATAAGTATTCCAACTGTGCTGAAGAATGTTGAGGTATAATCTTTGTAAAAAAGTGCTAATGAAATATGTATTTGGAATTGAGTAAAAAATGCAGCTTTTAGATCGGAAAATTCCTTGTGAGTAAAAATGAGACATTCGGTGTGTTTGCCCTCAATGGGGTAAACAGGGCCAAATGGAAATTTTAAGAAAAAATAGGAATCATATTTCTATATATAGGCAATAACTGGAAAATCTTTTGAACATATTACGATTTCAATAGTTGGTTGTTTGATATATGTCATATTTTGTGATGTAAGGTTGTAATTTATTTACTGCTGATATGCATAAAAGCTTATATTATATATTAGGATGGTGATTGGTGAATTGGATATTTTACTCGATGATGTATCTAATACAACTCAACTATCAATCAGGAAAGATACTTGCGATCTCTTCCATCTTGATAACTAAATGTAACATGATCATTTTTGTTAAGATTTTTATTTATATGTATACAGCAGCGCGTGATCAGTAACAGCTAGTTATATTATATAAAAGCATTTATTTCCGGTTATTTTATAGATGTTTCATATTTATTTTTACTATACAATATATCTTAATAACAATGTTCATGTTTTAAGTTACAATTTTAAACGATGTTCAGAATAAATCCTTTCTATAAATCGGTTTCAAATAAAACGAGTAACGCTGAGAACAATCACAACTCGCGGCAATACTTACGAACAAGAAAACGCTTGGAGTTCCTTTATCTACAGTACTGGTGGATCAGATAAATGCTATCGAAATTCTTATATTTTGACATAAATTGTTATCAGAGAAGAAAAATCACAAATGATTCAAGTATTCATTTTATAAATTTTTTATCCGATGATACAATAATAACAGCATGGTGATGGGAAATGTGTTGACATAACTCATGAACCAATTAATTATGTGTTAATTTAGATTACTACCACAATTAGTTTTACACACAAATTTGAAACTTAAAGTATATCGTGATAACGATTACACAAAATATTATTGTTTTTGATGGCCTATCATCGACTAAAATATTTAATATATAAATGAAGATAAATGGAACATTTCTAAAAATTGAATATATTGGATACTGTTTGAAGTAAAATAATATAATAATAAAAATATTTTGTTCAACTTTCATATTATAGAGACTGTTGTAAACTTGTCTGCTTACAAAAACATATTTTTGTAAAATATATATAAAATAATGGTTCAAAGTTAATGTGCTTGTTTAATTCGTAAGAGTTATCAGTATCAGACGCATGCATTGATTTCGTAACATTCATTATTATTTCATTGTTAAGTGTTTTAGCTGATAACGATCAAATGATTGAATTTTTTAATTAATTTATTTAGTAGTAGAATATAATCTGTACTATTCCGTCTAATGTGGTTTAAAGCTTTTTTTCGTTTATTTAACCCACTGTGGTTAAGTTACAAATATACTCGTCAAGAAGAAAAATGTAATGTAAACGTTGTTTAAGTATGATTAGTAATATCGGATATAGATTTTCATATAGTGCTTATTGAGACATTTCATTTTAATTTATGTACGTATTTATGTGTATTTTCTCTGTACATTTCACCAAAATATCAAAATATTTATTATTTATTTTCCCAAACATTACTGGTTGGAGATGTGAGATTTGAATAAAAGGTCCCAGATTTGATACCCGCCTGGAGCACTTTGATGTCAAGCTGTAGTGATTTCGGTTTTTACTTGGTAATACAGGTACATATGTTACCAAGCAAAAATATGGCATTACGCAGCACCAATACAGAAATTCATGATTATTGCCATAAATGAAATAATATATTCATCGCATAGAAGGGACAAACGTGTGAATTGTTAATTATAAAGCCACGTCTTGAAGTTCTGAATGTTGTTAAATACTATATAGAAAATAAAATGAAATGAATGCGTTTGCTGATATGTTTGGTTCAGAAAACTAAAATTACTAAAAGAATTATTTTGTGCTAGATTAAATATAGGAAGTAGGGAAAACTGGGTACGGATGTGACAGGGTACTATGATGACAGCCATCATAACAGCTAAACTATACTGATTTAGATACAGGGCTAAAGGATGAAATATGAAGTATGTTTGTTCGGACAAGTTTTCATTATTGCTTTCAGTCAGTGTCTCGCATTAACATAATCTGTAGACCGCATACTAACTGTTCATTATGTACAGATAGATCACTTTGTTTATTATTTTACTGTAAGTTGAACATTGCAAGCTATTTACTAGTTATTAGTTTTTGCTTACGATTAGATAATTTAGCTAAGTCATAATAATGATTTATTTTTCAAAGTTTGCGTTGGGTAAGGTTGTGACAAATTTTGTGGGTACGGTTGCGACATTTATTTCTTGTCCTTTTCGGGTGAAGATCAAACAGATGAAAAAAAATTAACTAAGACAAAATGCGAAAAAAACATTCAATATATATATAAAGGAAAGGAAAATTCAATAAATATAAAAAAAGGTTTTACAAAGATTTTTTATTACCTTTGAAAAATTATATTTTGTTGTATTTTGCTATATGATATTCATCAACTTTGTTTAAATAATTATGTTGTGTTGTGTTTCATATTTCTGACAATAAATTATGTTACAACTGAGTCCTGAAAGTGTGGACGGTTCCGGCACTCGCCCTTTTTTTTACATTCATTGGCCTCCGCTTTACAGCATTTTTAGCCGCCTACATTATTCATATTATTTTTCATCACATTCTATACAATTCTAACATAATAATTTAACATATAAAATTTTCTACTAATTTTCATTCTTCTTCTTGATTCTCAATAAGTTCTCATTTTCTAAACTAAACTTTTTTCCCTTCTTACTTCTAATATAATTTTTCTTGTATTTTATAAATTAACAATTCTTAATCTAGTTTAATATTTTATAATAATTCTGGTATTGCTGGAGATTTGAACCAAATTCCTCGAGCGTGTGAGTCAAGAACGCTACTGAGTGATCGCTCTATTCCCGCCGCAAACACTCCCCTTTTCCTTGTATGATTTGATTTTATGAGTAATCCATTGTATTTAAAGGTATTTCAGTATTTCCACGTAGACAAATATTCAAACTACCATTTTATTTAATTTTTTCCCAGCGAACTGGTAAATTAGCAAAATTATTGCTGATAAAAAAGTGGCAAATCCGCACCCAGTCTCCCAATTATACTCGAACCATACATTCATGTTGTTTAACATATCACGTCAAAATACCAAGAACTCACCTAACCATCACATCATATCACAATTAGGTAAGTAACTACAAAGGCGCAATGATAAAAATTATCGCAATACAACCAATTATCTGTAATTAAATCAGAACTGTGTTTCGATATCTGTTTGCTTCGGAAATATATAAATATGCCCGGTAGCATTTGAATCGTGTCAGTGAATCGTTTTGAATCCAATTTGACTACAATCGACCGAGAGATGCAGATCGGGACTTTTCTTGTGCTCGCGACGGCGGCAATCAGCGCTCAATTCGCAGCCGCCGCTTCGAATGACACCGATCTTCCATTGGCTGATTATTGCAATGGGCCTCCTACGAATTGCAAGTTGCCTGATTGCAGATGCTCGGGAGTCGACATACCCGGAGGACTCAATGTGTCAGATGTACCACAGGTTAGAATCAATTAGATCAAATGCCGCTGATGTTACTTGTACAACTAACAGATTGTTATGAGAGACAAATTAGGGAGCGCTTTGTACCCCGTTGTATACACACACGCAGACACATACATATATACATACATACATACATACATATATATATATATATATATATATATATATATAACAAAGTATATAAATGTAACAAAGTCTAGTCATCGGGCATAACATCAATAAAAAAACATGAATTTCTTTCAAATTCATACGTTTTGGCTATAATCCTAGCCTTCATTCAGTGGAAAATTTAGTTAATCTTAGTTATAATAGAATATTTTAATAATCCATGGTATCAAGATGTGGTAATGCACTACACTATTTAATATAAACATTAAACATTAAACATGTAATTAAACAATACTTCACAAAACACTAACTTATACTCAAATAGATATTGTGTAATATATGTATTGTTTCTAAACTGGTTGAAGTCATAGTATTTTGTGAAATATTGGTTAATTACAAGTTTAATGTTTATATTACATAGTGTAGTGCATTACCATATCTTAATACCATGGATGATTGGAATTTTTTATTTTAACACTAAGATTAACTAATTTTTCCACTAAATGATGGCTAGAATTATAGCAGAAACGTATGAATGTAAAATAAAATTTTGAACAAAAACCATGTTTTTTATTCAAGTTATGCCCGATTACTAGACTTTGCTAACACACACACACATATATATATATATATATATATATATATATATATACTAGCTGACCCGACAGACGTTCTGTACCCACGTCTACAATTTTTCAATATTTTATACTAATATTTACTGCTTAGTTAAAAATAATAATTACTGTTTTTTGAATTACTACTTACACCAATATATGAGTGATGTTGAATGTAGAACTGTTTCAAATAAAATGATTGTTCTCAATTCCCACAGTTAACACTTTAATTATTCATTTAACAAATATTAAAAAATGTTCAATACAATTGTATATTAAAAATTATACACTGCGATTTATAGAACAAATTTATTTCCAATAGCTCAATTTATTTTATTGCATTTAAGGGTTATATAGTATTTTTAGTCATACCTGTAGATGTGGATGTATAAATGAATGATTTTTCGTTTATTCACGACTAAAACATTATTTTCCAAAATTATCACACTAAAAATTATCGTCTGCCTTTGTGAATTATGGTCATAGCATAAGATACACGTGTTGAAAATTGAAATCTTTTAAAAAGTACAACAAATTCAGAAAGAATTAATATATAGCATTCGCGGCAAAGGTGCAATATCACCTTTTATTTTTCTACCCAAAATAATTTCTTCAATAATGTTGCCTATAATTTTTATATTTTCGTACCATAATTTAACTGGCTTTTAGTAATTTTAATATCTAAATTACATTTTTTTCTCCAATAAATCAATATACATTATTGCTTAAGTTTATATTTGAAGTGAAATAATTTGTCAAATCCTGTTCACATGTGCTCTATTCAACTTACGATCAACAAAATTATTGCTCTGTGAATTTATTTACTGTGCTCCAATTTACTTGATATTTTGGAAATAGCCTAATCTTTATCTTAAGTTCAGAAGTGAAAACAATTTGCACTCCGTCACCATCCATCGCATTAATTGGATTATTACCCTTTTAATTCTGATTTTATCAGAACTTGTAATACACTATTTTAAAGGTGATTAAATGAGCTACAATTTTCTCTATCATAAATTTTACCGTAACTTCTCTTATTGTGAAACGGCGAAGGGTTAAAGGAATCGAAAGACCTCTGGTTGAACAGCCGCGCACTCCTCAATTAATACCTCTATCAATATTTGTGTAATGGAAAAATAATAAACAACAATAATTAGTCAGAAAAATACCTCGAATTTCCATATATATATACTTTTATACGTATTCTTTCAGAGATATTATAATGAGAAATTGGATGTTTTTTTTAATGTTTTTTTTTCATAAAATTATGAGTTTTTTGAAAATCGTTTGTACTAAAGTTGTGGTATTTAATAGAATCCATCAGATCTCTTAAACCAAGTTAATTCTAAATGGAATACAATTATTTATAAATTTAGTGGAAATGGCACTGAAAAACTATTTGATTTAAATGAAAAAACATTATATGCGTCTTTTATTTGCATGATAGTTTACTCAATTTACACGCAGAAGTACTCATTTTAAAGCTTATTTTGAGCACTATAAAAATCAATTTTCATATCTAGCCTAATAATGTTCCTAAAACACTATGAAATAGCGATTTATTAAGATTTTACTTGATATAATTTTGTTCATTACATGATTTTCGTTCAAATGCATATTTTTGAAGATATTAGCAAAAAATGATGAAAAACGCAAAAAAGAAACAAATTTTCAGTAGCCAGTAACTTGAAAAGTATTTGCTTTTTGAAAAACATCATTAAACATTTTTCTCTTATAATTAGTTCTTTTATCGATACCCAACGTTATTTTGAAAAATGTAAAATTACACCACTGAAAAGAAATGTCATCCACCCGAGAAGTGGTAAAGGAGTCTAAATTGTTTTCACTTCTGAAGAGTAAGATGAACCTAGTTCCAAAATTCCAAACGAAGTGGAAAACAGTAAAAAAAGTTCAGACCGAAAGCGCTCCATTGAGTAAATATTCCGTACCGAATGACAAACATATGAATTTTTGACACAATGAAACTTCTAAAGAATTTTTTTTGTATTGTGGCTTAGTATAGTAAGGCAAAACGACTGCAAATTGAATATTTTTGAGCGCAATCACTTATGGCTCGTCTCCTTTGCACGAATTCGTACGGCAAATCTGTTCGCAAAGTGCGTAAACAAAATTATTGCAAGCAAAAGCAATCCACAAACCACGCGCACGTTGAGAACACGATTCGCCGTGCGCGTCAGACGCATGCGAAGACTGTCAGACGCATGTTATATTATTTGCATCTTATATTAATTTAATTTTTGGCACATCTCAGCTGCTTTTCGGCATTAATAATGTAGACATTACATTTTCCTCATTCATAATCATGAATTTATTATATTTTAATATTGCCTTAGCCTATAAGTGAATAGAAATGTTTGGCAAATGACAGTTTTCAATTGTTTTTAATGTCAAACTAAGCTTCATATATTTTCAAGGGCAAACAATGATAAGCGGTTTTTTGTAATTTTTTCTATTTATTTCTACAATCTAACTATATTTCTATGAATCAAAACATTCTAAAAAATTTCCCGAACAAACTTCAGGAAGATTCATGAAAATCCGAATTATAGTTTAGGACAGGGGTGGGCAAAAGCCGGCCCGCGGGCCGGATCCGGCCCTTTTGCTCATTTTATCCGGCCCGTTGAAAATTCCCGCACGCTTATTTTTTTAAATTTTTTTATGAGATTTTGTTGACATCAACATTATTTGTGTGTGTACTGTATATATACTAGGCGTAATAAAATGGGCGGTACGCTGATTTTTACCAAACAAAGTAATATAGAGAAATCTACCACAAAAGCAAGTTATGTTATCGCACATAAAATTGCTAAGTTCTGTAAACCGTTTTCTGAAACAGAATTTGTTAAATAATGCATGGTACAAGTGTCGGAGATCTGTTGTCTTGAATAGAAACATATTTTTTGAAATGTAAGCCTTTCGAGAACAATTTTTACATGATGAAATAGTATCCTTCTTGTCGATAAAAGGAAAACTACATGATTTTCCTGAATTGCAAAATAAGGCTTGGCTAAACGATTTCTCGAAGCTCCTGTTGAAATTCAACTAGAACTAATTGACTTACAATCAAATAATTCACTAAAAGAAAATTTTCACTCAAACGAATTAAGTGCTTTGAATAACGAACATTTCAAACATTTTTTTTAACTATGTTCAAAAATACATTGTTATTATTCGTCGACATATATTTGTGAAAGAACTTTTTCTTTAATGGTTTCCACGAAAAATAAATATCGATCACAAATTACTGAAAATCTGCACTCGGTATTAAGGATTGCCACAAGTGATTTGGAACCCAATTTTGAAGAAATAATGTCAGATGAATATTTGAGATTTCACGTTTCGCAATAACTTTAATTATTTATTTTTACGTTTTTGAAATCTATTTACTATTATACCTACGAAATGCAATATAAATGTTAAATTGTAATAACTGGGCGTCAATATAAAATAATTTGTATCGTTAAAACATAAATAACAAAATAAAATGTTTCATTGACCGGTTTATCTAACAGCCATTTATTTATAATAATATTTCTTTAAAAATTACGTGATATATTTTATTCAAATTGAAATGATACATAGTGTTTTTGTCAAAAAAAAATTAGACAGGGAAAAAACTCCACCCAAAACCTCCGGCCCGGGAGAGACATTTTAAAAATTTCATTTCGGCCCGCGCTTTAAAGTATTTGCCCACCCCTGGTTTAGGAGGATTAATGAAACTTACATTGTTACAGAAGAATTTTATATATAAGATATATATATATATATATATATATATATATATATATATATATATTAGGGTGGTCCTTAAAATGGTCATTTTCGAATTTCCTTGCTCCCAGGGACTCAAATGGTTCCAAATTGATAAAAAACAATTATCTGAAAGTTTTAGCTTTTAATATTAACGTTTATTAGATAGAGCGCAATTCAATCAAACTTCGTATGGAGAGAGCATGGAAAATTTTTTGAAAATTTAAAAAAATGTTTTAGGAATAACTTAGCGACAGATGAATGAGTTTTATTAATTTATTTGTTCGCCAAATTACATCTAAAAACATTTTTAAAATTTTTGAAAATTTTTTCATGCTATTTTCATACAAAACTTAGATTGAATTGCGCTCTATCTAAATGTTAATATTAGGAGCTAAAACTTTCAGAGAATTGTTTTTTTTATCTATTTGGAACCATTTGAGCCCTTATGTATGTGTGTGTGTGAGTGTGTGTGTATGTTTTAGATGGTTAATTTTAATGTTTATATATTTGCATAAAATCTTAGGTGCAATATATACTAAAATATGTACCAACGATTGATCCCATAAATTTCCTCATATGATGTGATTTTCAGTACTTAAAGACACATTAGAGATTAAACATTATAAAACACATTCATCATAATAAATACATTACGTCGTAATTGACACTAACACGTAGCACTAAAACTGTTAGTAATTGTTCATTAAGTTGAAATTCTCCCGAAACGTCTAATTCATTATTTCTTTAATTCAAAAGAAAAATTACTTCATATCATTATTTCATTTTTATAAAAAATTACCTTAAAAATTAAGATTCTATAACTTGCAAATAAAACTAAATACAATATTTATCATAGTGAAAAAAACTTCGAATTAGAGATTTTATAGTAAGTTACCTTATAGTAACATAAAAATGACAGTACAAAATATTTCAATAACTTTCAATAAATTGTATGAATTGGGCGTAGCACATTTACAAAAAAGTAAAAACAAATCATGGTACGTTGTTAGATGTGTAAACACCCAATATCCCGTTCTGAATCATAAGTTCAATGAATAATGTGATTGTGAGCATAAATATTGCTTGTTTCGTTTTCAATTTCTAATTTAATAAGTATTTTTTATAATTGCTTAGTTCAAATTGCATGTCAGTCGTCGCGTATTTGGCTTGCACAAACTAGTTCTGGGTTCGATCCCAACCTTTACTAAGCACGTTTAAAGTTATAGAATATAATCTCAAGTAAATCTTTGCTGCACCACATATAAGTCAAAACTATAATCTATTAATATGCATAATATTGCTACAGATGCTGTCCCACGGATCGACGAAATAAACAGAACTGTGCAGTTCCATCATTTCTGACAAATAATAAAAAATGACCTATTATAATATTTTGATTTGCGTTATTATTATCGACTGATTTTAATTTTTTTATATCTTATGGTGTTTCAAACGTAACAATCGTTAATAATGTGTAACATTTTTGTGATAGCTAAGTTATATAAATATCGTTAATAATGTAAAAAAATATCACACTTAGGGTTAGTTGAGAAAATACTGTTACAACGAGCCCCTAGCTCACATATGATACATAAAAATATCAAAGAACAGAGGTAATTTGTTGGGTGCAATGTATGTTAGCAAACACAACTCACAAAATACGTAGTTCTAACCGCTAGAAAAAAATTAAATACTACATGCTACAATATGAACTTGTGCTACAACAAGTTAAATAACTTGTAGAATGAATAGATAAATGAAAATTTTATCGATGTTTTTTTTTTCCTAAACTTAGCTATGTTATGATGGTTAAAATGTCAAAATGAAATTTATTTTTGTTATTAATAACAATCAGAACATTAGTTACATTCTATGAGTTATTTTCATTGACATTAACTAAATATAACTATAGATAGTAGTTGCCCCAGTGGGTATTAACTATTAGATAGAATTCTACTATATCCAGTTAATTAGCCATAATTTTTTCTTAGCCTCCTTAATTCTGGTGTAATTAGCAGCGGAGCAACGAATAAATTGGGTTAATTTTCTAATTTGTGATAATAAGTGGTTATTGTTTTCATAAATTCGTTAATATTTACCACCTTCATATCATTATGCAAAGTTTTGTTGCTCACGTGTCAGGGTGCACCCTTCATCACTCTAAGTAGTATTGATTGGGACCGCTGTACCAAAGCCACATTCAGAGCAGCCCCAAAGCTCTATTCCGTATGACCAGGTAGAAATTATTATCGTTTTATAAATCAAGATTTTGTTTTCGAGTGCTAATTTTGAATTATGTCCGATGAGTCAATAAATTGCCTTAAATGTATATTGAATAGCTTAGATTTTTGTTGTAATGTGGTGTTTCCATGTTAGTTCCTCCGGTGTAGATGCATACCTAGGTTTTTAGCATAATCAGCTCTTGGTATTATTTGGTTAGAAAAAGGTACTCTTGGGTATGTTATCTTATTCAACGTAATTGTAAAATGGTTAAACTTGCCCTCGTTAATTTTTATTTGGCTTAGTCTATAACGTTTAAATAGATTAAAATGTCATGTTTTAGCTAATGTGTCATATATCTAAATCATATTTCAAGTAAACTGTAGAAGAAACTGCCCAATGATAATATTGAAGACTTTTAGCACTACCATATCTTTGCATACGTGAACAGTATTGTTGAATACACTTATTTGAGTGATTTTCCAATTATTGATAAAATATTAACTGAACTATAATTAACTGGATCCAGTAGAATTCTATCTAATAGTAAATACCCACTGGAGCAACTACTATTTATAGTTTTACTTAGTTAATGTCTTTGAAAATAACTCATAGAATGTAATTATTGTTCTGATTGTTCTTAATATTTTTTTTACATTTTGACATTTTAACCATCATAACATAGCCAAAGTTTATCACAATAACTTATATGTATGTTTGAAAGTGTTTGTGTATGCGTGCGAGTGAATGTTTTAAGCCAAATAGTTCATGAAATTGTACTGCATTCTGATTGCTATTGAAAATAATAAAAAAATATATAATTTTCAGTTTGTAGTTGTTACATTCGATGACGCAGTAACTCTGCAGAGCTACCACTACGCCGAGGGAAGTTTCCGCGGACGTAAGAACCGCGACAATTGTTCAGCAGCCTTCACATTCTTTGTTTCTCATGAGTACACAGATTACGAAAGAGTAAACGCTCTATGGAGCTACGGTCACGAATTGGGTCTTCGTTCCATTACGTAAGTAAAAAATAAATTATTCACATGAATAAATTCTCATTCAGATAACTAATTTAAAATGGTTTGTTCAAACAAATGGTTCCAAGTGAATTCAGAATTTATATTTCATTCAATAATAGGTGAATAAGAGTATGATGTTTGATGTTACTGTATTCAATGTAAATGTATTCAATAAATTCATAGAAGTTATTATAGGCGCAAATCAATTTGACTCACATCATCAGGCTATTTTTTTTTTAAATATTTAAAACTAAATTAAATTAAAACAAACAATTTTACAAGAGAAATATAATGAATAGGTATTCAAATACTGCTGACAAACGAAATACCAGATCATGGTTTCTGTAAAAAATGTATCCTTGAAATTCATGTTCCTTCATTTACATGAATAATGTAGCAATTATTTCGTAAAATTTCTTCAGTATCAAAAATAATACAATGAATCTGTTTCTTATTTTTAAGATCAAAAAATAACTGAAAATTTGATTGAACATGGCTCAATAGTTGCTTGTTTGATACGTGTTATGTATTGTGATGAAGTTCATTTGGTTTAGGCAGTTTAATTGCCTAAAGTCAAATTTGACCCTTGTGCCCTACAGGAAATTAGCGAATAAAAGGCTCTGACAATAAGTCATTTTATGTTAAATTAATTTTGATATGAGCAATAAAGTGAAAAAATGGGCCTCACACACATTGTACTGTGAAAGCATAGTCCCAAAAATTATTTAGATACGGTTTTAATCAGTTAGTATTACATCTATATAAACATAAGCTTGTAGAACAAATAAAACATGTTTTAGTTTTTAGAGTAATTTATGTATATGTTTAAAAATAATTTGCATAATTGACAATGGAAATGATTATTCCAACGGTTTTACTAAACTTTTTTTTAGTATTATTTCGTAATAGTTTTATTAGTTATATATATATATATATATATATATATATATATATTTACTTAGCATAATAGCTCATAGAAATTTATAATTTTTGATTGCTTTTAATAAATATATATAAAAAAAAATGTTTATATAATTTAATTAATACATCATGAAATAGAATTTACAAAATTTACTGTAGTATTTAATTTTAATTCAATTTTGTTTTCAACAGAAACACACCATTGAGCGACTACTGGAGATACGCATCGGTCGATGTATTGAAAAGAGAATTCGGAGGTCAAAGGGAGCAATTGGCTCATTTTGCAAATGTCACAGCTAGTAACATCACAGGATTGAGAGTTCCATACCTTGAATTATCTGGTAAATAATTAAAATCTAACACATCAACATACCATTGCAGAAAAAAATAATTCATATCGGAATTGCTTTTGCAGGAAACAACAGCTTCCTTGCTTTAATTCAGTTGAATCTGACATACGACTACACATGGACCACAAAAAAATACACTTCTCCCGGTCTGTGGCCATACAATTTGCAATATAGATCGAGTCAGGAATGTGAATACGGTAACTGCCCGACTGCTTTCATGCCTAAAGCTTGGGAGCATCCTTTGTTGACATGGTTGGACAAGTCCGGAACTCCATGCGTATCAGTCGACTCTTGCGCAAATATGTGAGTAGTCGATAAATGACAGAAAATGTAAAACCGATATATTTTTATATTGATTTTAACTACAGCATGAATTTCACTAAAAAGATTTCGAAGATTTTGCAAATACGCAATAATAAAATCGCAATTTAATTTTTATAGTTCAAGAGCAATTTATATAAAAAATAAAATGAATTATAGCCCATTTTATAATTAGAACAGAAGTTGACATTACACTTATAATTAATGAAAATTTTACATGTTTACTATTTTTCATAAAATAATTTAGTTATTAATTTGCAGCCCCGATGAAGAAGATGAAATTGTACGTTGGATGGTAACCAACTTCAACAATAGTTACCACACCAACAAGGCTCCATTCAGTGTCTTCGTTCGTACCGGATGGTTTGCATCCAGAGAAGTTAATTTCAGGGCTTACAACAAGTAAGTGCAGTAAAATATATAAAAGACTAATAGTGCATTGTGCATTGAGACCTTTTATTTTCATTTTGAAAAATTTAAAAAAAATAGATTTTTTATGATAATCTTGATATTTTTTCAATTTTTTTCTACTATGATATGCTGCATAGCTGTTTTAGAGACTAAATATCAAACGCGTAAGCGCCCCATCTCAGTCTAACGGTTAAAAATTATAAATTTTGGTACGTAACCCATAGAAATGTGAACATTGTAACCAACCATAACAAATGTAAACATTGGAACAAAACCCATAGAAACGTAACCAAAATTTGTACTTATTATTGAAATATCTTTAAAATTTTTGATTTGATGTGCATATGTTTAGTAGGCTCGCCCGTAGGTAAGCGGTTAAGAGCGACGGGACTTGTTTCAGAGGTCCCGGGTTCGAAATCCACTTCGAGCAGCCTGTTGTCAGGCAGCAGTGACAACGATTTTCACTTGGAAATATAGATAGCAATATGATAAGAGATTCAGAGGATTTTGAAACGTAAGGATGTGCAAAAATTCCCATTTTGAATTGTTTTGCTAATACTATAACTTACTGTACGAGAATTGATGAAGTATATATCAGTTAGTTAGGCAATCAATGAATTGCTTTATAATAGCGTTTTACCTATAAATAGTTTGTATCCAAAACAGCCCATAAAACATATAGCAGTTCTCATTACTGTTAAATGAACTCTAAACAATACACTTTGATGTATAGAACTCGGTTTTGCACATTTAATAGGTGAAATAAAAGTTTAACGTCTTCATATGTTATTTTTCGTATTTACATTTATACATTTAGCACCTTCATTTTTTAATTGCAGATGCATTTTTAATTACACACAGTAATGGAAGCTTTTTTTTTAACTTCCCGTAGGTCAACTTATAGTAATCGCAAAAAAATCGAAAATGAAAATGTTTATATATCTTTACGTTTCAAAACCTTCTGAACATTTTGGCATACCTTAGAAAAAATGGATATATGTGTGTGTATGTGTGTGCGGATACAAATTTTTGTCGACGATTTCGGGAACACGGATGAAGCGATTTGAATAATTCAAACAACATTCGATTCGTATTGATAAGGAGACGTGCTGATTCGTTTTTGGCGAAGGCAGGTCTAGCCATTTCGAAGATACGGGGCAAAAAGTGCCAAAAATGGTAACTCGGTTTTTAAGAGAACGGAGCGTCCGATTGTAATAATTCAAAAAACATGTTACTTGTATTGACAAAATGAATTGATTAAATTTTCATGGAGGCAGGTTTAGCGGTTTTAGAGAGCTAGTAAAAGAAGTAAAAAAGAAATGCCATTTGGCGGTTAAAAATGATCATTAGACATATGCACATTAAATTATCAAATACTTTACAGAGATTTTAATAATAAGTATAAATTTTGTTTACATATTCCTATGGGTTCCGTACCAATGTTTATCCGTTAGACGGCGACGCGGCGCTTACGCGCTTTGACATTTTGTCTCTATGCAGTTAAAGCAGTACGATTGCTTTGAAAAAAAGTTCAAAATTTCCAAATTATATCAAAATAAAGAAAACATTTTTTCAAAAAAAAGTAATTTTTCGTCAAATTTATAGTTTCTCAAAAATCTTATCGAAGTAAAATTTTTTTCAACGATGTTAATCGTTTTTAAAAAAAATAATAATTTTTGGTACGGAAAGTTCCAGCATTTTGCCTTAAGGCACGATGCCATGCGCCCCACTAGTTTTATACTTTTTTTCCATAATAATTCTTTTTTTTCCTTTTCAAGATTCTTGGACTACCTTCAAACGTTGCCCGATGTTTATCTGGTATCCGCCAACCGCGTTGTTGAATGGACTCGCAACCCAATTGCCTTATCCAAAGGAGGTCCTTTCACTTCCTGCCAGAGGGTTCGCGCTCCATCCTGTAACAACGCTAAAGTCTGCCGTTTCTTAATGCCCACTGGTGAAGAACGCTACATGACATCCTGCCAACCTTGTCCTGTTGCATATCCTTGGCTCGACGATCCTCTCGGTCACGGATTCAACACAACACAATCGTAAAATATTGACACAAGTCTTAATATTATATGATATAGAATAGATTTAGTTAATTTTTAAAAATTGCGATATGAGATGTTAAGTATTGTATTATTTATGAACTATTAAATTGATTGTTGTTTATATCTGTCGTTGTTTATTTCATTATTTCATGATCATCTTAGTTTATAAATGTTATATATATATATATATATATATATATATATTAAAAATATTACAGCCTTATGATAAGTAGTTCAATTTTGAAAATTCATTAAAGTTTACAAAAACGAGTAGTTCTTTTTGACGTTTGTTAAAATTAACATTAGACGATTTACTTGGTATAATGATAGCGTACTTGGTCTTAATAAGCATACTAAATCATTAAAGTCCTTATAGAAACTCGGAATACTTTTTATCACTCATAAATTAATTTATTTTTTATTGATTAAGTCGATTATTTAAACTTATCGGGAACTTTATGTAACTTGCCTCAAAATACCAATAGCAACTTATTTTCTAGGCACCGGAGGTGGACCTTTTTACCCGCGAACCTTTAAGCCCCGTTATAATTATTTCAACAAAAATTCAATATGTTTTAACATATATATTTATTATACAAATTAATTTATTAGTAAAATGTCAAGGATAAAGTTCACAAAATACTAACAACAAAATTTCCAAAAAAGTACATTAGAACAACGTTTCTTGTAGGCCGAAAACTTCTACAAATACAGAAAACTTCGTGCAAAGTAAAAAAAATCCATAACAGGAAATAAAGCTCTCGAGCAACAAAAGCAAATATGTAACCGCTCGGCATCTCTCCGATAACTCGCCAATGCTCCGGCAGCATGTAGTTTTCTAATTTGATTTATTCGATTTTTCATTTAATGTATCTCAACACATTTCGCAGTTAAGGAACTGGCGTGAAAAATGCGAGTCAAAACGAAATACCAAAAGCGAACGTGAGAAATGCGCAAAACGGGGTGAATTAGGGGTCGTGGGTAGGGTAGGTTCCGGGTCGGAGTAAACTTTTGTTAGATGCCACTCGATAACATAGAGCGATCTATCGAAATGGCAAAGAGCACAACTTCCAATAGAAGAAGCTTGGAACGCGCTTTCGCGGGTTATATCTGAAATAAGATATCTCTATGTGTGCGTACGTTATGTTGATAACGCCGACACGCGACGCAAAACGGAACATATTTTACTTCGCGAAATCCGGGATTGCTAATTTTCAACGAAAGATGTGCACGCACCTAAATGCTGATCGAGCGACCCGCTATCTTTATTCATTCCGATAAGTAAAATCAGTTAATATTTTGTCACGAGCAATTTTTTATCGTCTAATCGTTTAATTTTGATTCTTTCAATTTCGATTCAATCATGAATCAGGAAATAAGTACATAGTACATTTGTAAGACACATTATTCAGATTAAATTTTGAAATCAGAAAAAAAAAAATAGAAAGAAAGTACATTTATTCAATTGGCTATGTGCGAAGGCATGGAAGGGGAAGTCAAATCGACCGAAGCGTTCGTAGTGGCTAACTTGGAGCACTAAAAGGGGCTATTATAAACAAAATTTTAAACAAAAACACATAAAATATTTATTTATTTCAAATTTAAATAAGATAATTAAAAATGAGCCACCATATCTGTTGTGTAGTGGGTTGTAGAAATACCAGCAGAAAAAGTGACTGCAAATTCTATACATTTTCTACAGCTAAGGATCGCAGCGGTTAGAAGAATAAAGTAAGTATCATAACCTTATTGTTATAAAAATACAATTTGGAGTATTATGAATAGTTGTAAAATTGTTATGTTTAGCAAAAAGAAAAATTATAAGTCAATAAATTGTTGTATTATCAAAATTTAATGCTTACTTAAAAAAATGTTTTGTAAAACAATGTAATTAATACAAGCCTGAAATAATGAAAAATACATATTTATATATTGTATATTGATTATGTATAACTATTATCTATATATTAATTACATTTTATTATATAATAATTGTAATTTTATGATTAAAAGAAAAATAAAAGTTATCACATAGCGAAAAAATGTTTATTTTGCAAACAGTTTAATTAATACAATGCTGAAATAATGCGAAATATATATTTGTAGTGTTGATGGATCACCGTGGGTTCCCAAGCCCTATGATCGCATTTGCAGTGAATCGGTCGAGATATTGAGTCCTACCTACTTGTCAACTTGGTCTTGTCTTTATAATAATGTCTAAATTATGTCTTTATAATAGTGTCTAAGTCTTTAGTTTGAATGTGTTTGAAAAAAAATGAGTAAATTAATTTATTATTTACTTACTCTATTGATAAAATATTATTTATCATTATTATATTGTTTTTATTAAGAACTATTCCGAGATTATGACATAAGCTTTGAGGCACTTAACCTTAAAATTATTTACTGCATTTCTTTATTTAATTAATGATTATACTTAACTATGTTTTAAGTACGTTGAAGTAAATTTAATAATTTCAATAAACATTCAGCGTTCACATCATTACTGTATCTTGTTTATTATTATTTATAACAATTATTTAATATCTTTTTTCTTTAACAAACATGTAAAACCCATGAAAAACACACACTGATAGCCCCAATCAGTTCATATTTATTACGGCGCTGCATGGGCGCTGCAGTCACGCTCGGAGCGAATACAAGTTATTAACTTCCCATAGGGTAAGTTATTGTAATGGATCGATAATCGAAATTGAAAATTTTTGCATTTTTCGACGTTTTGAAGGTTTCTGAACATTTTGGCACACCTCAGAAAAAATGGATGTGTGTGTGTGTGTGAATGTATGTATCGATACAATTTTTCGCCCACGTTTTTGGGCGCACGGATCAACCGATTTGAATGGTTCAAAAAACATTCGATTCTCATTGATAGGGAGATGTGCTGATTAGTTTTTGGCAAAGGCAGGTCCAGCCGTTACGGAGATACAGAGCAAAGAGTGCAGAAAATAGAAATCGAGTTTTTGAGAGAACGGAGCATCCGATTTAAATGATCTAAAAATATTCAATTAGTAATGATTGGGAGAAGTGATTGTTAGTTTTTGGCAATGGCAGGCCCAGCCATTTCGAAGATACAGAGCTAAATGTGCAAAAAATGGCAGTTTTTGAGAGAACTAAGCGTCCAAATGATTCAAAGAACTTTCAGCTTGTTTTAACAAAATAATTGATTTTGGAAAAAAAAAATTGTAATTTTTTTTTTAGTTTTTTTGTATATCGAAAATAATTCAGATTTTATTTCTAATTCGGACTAAATTTCTAATATACTTTAAACAAATAATTTGAACTTTGCAATTCAGTTTATATAAATCTAAATATTTGACAATGTTACAAAATTTATAATAATCTATTTGAAAACATTCAGTATTCCTTGAACATTTCGTTACGGTACGGAAAGTTCCAGCAATTTGCCTTAAGGGGGTCTCCTCATCAGTCAGTTTCAAAAAATCGATTTTTTTATTTTTGCTTCAATCGTTAGATTAATTATTTAAGAATATTCTTGCAAAGTTTGAGAGTCCAACTCAAACTAGTTTAGGATTTACAGGTCCGAGTAGAGTCGCGCGTGGGCAAGCGCCAGTCAAGCCGCGCAACTTTAAAGCTTATTTTCCGAAAACCGATTTTTGTAAAATTCCGTGCACGATTAAAAATGAACCATAAAAGCTACATATACAAGTAAGACACCGTTTTTTAGATAATTTTATTGTCCATAGATTGAACTAAAAACATGTATTGAAAATTTTCATTTTACAATGTTGTTAACGCAATTACTCCTTAAAAAAGCCCTAAAAAACCAGTACTTTTTTTAAAAAATGTTAAAAATGTTTAAATTTCAACTTTGAGCCACCATAATAGTCTATGATGTGCAGAAAAGCCTTCTGAATAAAGAAGTATTTCCATTTTTAGTTTCAGATAAAAATTACAGGCTGTACCTTGCACGGAGTTTGAGTTGTCAATCGCGAGCTGCTGCGCAAGATTGTTTATAAATCAGCCATTTTTATTTATTTTGACATACAATAAATTTTATTTTGTTGAATAAATACGTGTTCAAAACTATGCAAAAGATCTTTTGTTTCTCTTGTTGTTTTCATGTTCAAAAAAAATACTGAAAAATCCCTTTTTTTGTAAGCAACTGATGAGGAGACCCCCTTAAGACACGATGCCTTAATTGCCACTTACAGCTAGTTTTAACTATGTTTTTCTTAAACAATGAACATGTATGTATATAAATAAGACATATTTATCTTGCATAATTTTCCACAATATTACCCATTGTTTCATTTATGATTAAACAAAAAGGTAAAGAAGTAATTTTACAAGAGGTAAATTGATTAAACAGTTATACGAACTCGGCTAATGAATTTTCCTGACAAAATACTAGATCAAGGTTATATGCAGTTTTATCTCTGTGAAAAATGTTTCCATGAAATTTATATTTTGCATTGATTAAATAATGTAGCTATTATTTCGCAAAATATATTTAAAATTAAAACTAACACAAAGTACGTGTTTACGTACGGAGTTAATTTTTTGAAAAACAGCAAAACTTTTTTGTACAATTATGGATTAGCTGGAAGTTTTACTGAATGTATAGTCAGATTGTTGTTCGTTTGTTATGTGTTATTTATTGTTGTATAATTGGTTTGATTTTTCCATTAAAATTGCACAATGTCAAATTGGACTTTTTTTCCACCTATATAAACAATTAATTTATTATGCTGATTTAATATGATATGAATATTATATTATAAACAATTAAGTTATTATGCTGGTTTAAGGGGCACAACTAGTGTGAAATTTTCGATTTTTGTTTTTTCATATTTCGGTAGATTACACCTTTAAAAATAACATATTGAAATTTCAAATCGATATCTCAAATAGTTTTTGAGTTACAGCCATTTAAAAAGTATACATATAGTATATAGTACAACGATCATTTTATCTTTAAACGCGTTTTTCTCGAAACAGCATTTTTCGAATTTGCTGCAGTGATTACTCAAAAACGAATGATCCGATCACTATCATTTTTTTTTTACATGTTCTGAATATAGTTCTCCGTAAAATGAACTATCGATTTTTTGATCGGATCAAAAATCGAAATTTGGCAGTCAAAAAACGACCAAAATTTTGGGTAAAATTCGACTTTTTTTTTAAAACGCCGCCATTTTGTCAATTTTTGATTTATTTTTTTTATTGTAGTTCATTTTATGTATTCTCAAAACATGTATAAATATATTCCTAAAATTTTGAAATTATTGATAAAGTAGTTTTTTTTATATAAATTCCCAAAAATCACCTTTTTTTAGGCGGTTATACTAGTTGTGCTCCAATATGATATGCATATATTATGGTGGTTCAATGTGTTTGGTCATTGAGGCACTTTGCAATACTGATCCCTTGGGTCAATTGAAGATAATTTGCTGAAGAAATCATTGTTCAAGAATTTCGACATTCGAGCTAGCAAAATTTTTAATCAAGTTTTTTTTCATATATTTAAATATCAACAAGTATCTCATGTGTAAAATGAAAGGTTTGAAAATTTGATGAAACTGCGTGGAATTGGTAGTCACAAGCTGTGATTCACAATTAAATCCCAATACATGAATGTATGTTTGTATGTATGTACATATATATTTATATGTAAGTTTTGCTCTTAACATACTTTACAATGCCAATACTGATCGAATATTATGTGAACTGACCGATCAATTGATGCAGTAATGATGATCTCTTAAGATGATGCAGAAAATTTTTATTAAAGCATACGTGCACACATTTGCGCTACATAAAACATACATACATACATACATAAAATGTACTTACCTATAATCTATTTATAATATACTAAAATAGACAGAAAGTCTTCAAACAACAAAACAATCTCGTCGTTTTCAAAAACTTATACGCAAAATTAATATAGAGCAGATGATTGTAAAATTAACTTGCATCGTACATATACTGCAATCTGCACGAAACTTTTCGTCTACTTTCAATAGAAATTTAATATTACTCAATTTCTATACACATTTTGCAACAAATTTTTTATTTGATAACTGTAATAAAATTTAAATTAATTTTGAACTTATGCTACTTAGATTTTAATTCAATCACTATGTATTTATGTATTATTTGTAAGTTAGTGGTACAAGATATCGTGTATTAAGTTAAATTACTGTAACTTTCTGTACTGTAATTTAAAGTTTTTAAAATCTCAGAAAATAAAAATTAGATTGATTGAAAATTAGACTTGATTGAAAATTTTGAAAATATTAGAAAAATTTGAATATTGAAAAATAGCCTGTTTTAAAAAATAGTGATTTTCTGAAAACTTGTTGATTTTTTTTTTTTTTTTTTGAAAATTTTGAAACTTTTTGAAGGTTAGAAGGTTTGAAGGTTAGAAGACAAACTTAATTTCCATTTTCTGAGCTCCTTGCTCTGAATCTACAAAACGGTTGGACGAACTTTGGCCAAAAAACTAATCAGCACGTCTCCTAATCGATAGGGACCGAATGCTTTTAAATAATTCAAATCAGTTGAACGGTGCTCCCGAAAACGCCAACGAAAAATTGTATTCATACATACATATCATATACACACATCCATTTTTATTAAGGGGGTATTCTACTTTAGAGTCATGAATTTCGCCCGGTTTTTGAAGCGCTGTATAAAGGGAACAAATAATATTTTTACTATCGATTTTTTTTATCATTTGTTTATTGATATTTTATTATTACATCAAAAAATTATTAAAAAAAAAATAAAATTCACAAAGTTATGAGCAGTCAAAGTGGAGGTTCCCAAAAAAAGAGGGTGTCCTGGCGTACATGATTCCAACCCTCCTGGTGATTTGAAACATAAAAAATAGATGGATTCTTAATTATAATAGATGCCGCTATCGTATGAACCTTGGATAAGTAAAAAAAATTGTTTTTGTTCGAATGGCGGCAGTTTGAAAAAAAAAATATTTTTTTTCATGTTTTTTTGGCAATTCCGTATTTTTTAAAAATACTAAATGAAAAGTTATAGTTTTGGGCAAGGTCCATACGATAAAGCGATGTATAGAGAAGATCCTCTCCAAATTTGAAGTAAATCGGTTCATTAGAACTCGAGATATCCTTACCGCCAGCTCGAAAAAAGTAGTTCCGACAAAAACGCGATCAAAGTTTTGAGACAAGTCGGACCCGAACCGAAACCACGTCACTAAAACGGCTATAACTCAGGAAATAATAGTAATTTTGAAAAATCCTTTTAATGTCATATTTCTGAATAACTAAACTTTGAAAATATGGAAAAAAATTTTTTTCGATTTTTTCAAAATTCTACAGTAGAATACCCCCTTAAGATATGCTAACATAATTCAGAAACGTAAAAATGTGCAAAAAATCATTTTCATGATTTGGACGATTACTATAACTTACCCTACAGAAAGTTAATAAGTAATGTGATACATATGGCACAAGACTGATATCGATTTTGCAAGTGCAATATAGAAATTGAACAATAACTCTGGTATAGTAAAATTCATTTAATCTGCACGAATAGAATTTACAACCTAAAATACACCATACGAAATACATAAGTACCGTGAAGTTTGTTCAAGTTCGTAGTTTACTGTCATAGTATATTATCCAGCAGCTTGTTCTCGAAACACTAACAAATTATATCATATAAATTAATTTTACCAAGCATAATAAATCAACATGGTGGCATTATTAATTCGTCTTTTTAATATTTCTCTTAATTAACTACAGCTCACTGTGGAAAATACTCATTGTGCACGGTAAAACTCCGTAACACAAAAGGCGAAAGACCGGAGCGGCGATAGAATGGGTTCGCTTCGCTCTCGCCTCGCGGAAACTTCTTGTTCGAATGAACGAATTAAGTTAAAGTAATAGTATGATTAAACCATATTAAATGCTATCAGCAATTCGTTATGTCGTTATGGTTCTCTTCGTGTGCATTTTAAGTTTATTCAGAAATGAATAGAATATTTCTGCATTTAAGATATTTCAAGAAAAAATAATGAATATTTTTTTTACACTAGAGAGTTATGAATTTCACGCAGTACATATTTAAGGAATTTCTTGCCATTTTCAATTAACACGTTGATCTCTATGTCAGTCATATGTGCCTAACGCTAAGATGTTCTACTTGAGTCGTATCGAATATATATGTCGAACTTACGTAATTTGGTAAGAAGCCACGCCAATTACAGATGTCCGACGCAAACTATACATTTGCAATATGTTTCGAACGCTTGGCCTATCAGGAACAAAACTTGGAAATGTCTTGGCTAACATATTAGACTGACAATGCTTGTTGAAAAAAAATTATAGAAGGGCTATGTCTAGGGCTTACAATACCGGGATTCCGTGATCCCGAATACCGGGATCCCGGACGATTTTTGTCCGGTATTCAATACCGGTATTGATACCAAAAATACCGGTATTTCGGGATTAGCAGTATTTTGTTGAAAAATGAACTTACGCAACACACATTCACAAGTTTCACACTGTGTATGTGCATTACACATATTATTGAGTATGACACATCGGCAAGATAAAGCGAATGTTTATATATTATATTAGGACCAAATGAATGAAACCCATTTATAAAAATTATTAGTCGTCCACGTGCATTGTCCTCATATTTAATTCGTTATCAATGATTTTTAAATAAAATATACAATCGACACGTTATAATTCTCTATATTGAATATCTATATCCTATCAATCATTCGTATTTATTTATTATTTCATGATAACGAAAATTTACAAGTCAAATTATTGGTCTTAGCGGAGGATGACCTCTTATGCGTACGTCGTAGATCCTTAGAAATCGTTCATATAGAATTATTTTATTTATTTATTAGATAATCAGAAAATACAATAAATTTCTATAAGTCTATGTGATGTGCTGATATCTAATGATGATTTTATTATAACATAAATACACTATACTAACTCTTGCAAGTACTAACTCATATCCACCTATAATGTACTCGGATTATTTCTTTATGACAATTGTGCCGACAAATGTAGAATGAGAACAAAAGTTTTCAGCTTGTTATATCTGTACTAAAATTCGGTCGCCGCTTGAAGATAAAACAATTGATTCTTTATATTTTTTAAAAGCATATTTTAATAAACAAAATATAAGCTAATAATTGAATTTGTTTTTTTTTTCTTTAAAAATATAACTCCATACGAGCCTATTAAATGTAAAATGTAACATACAAGTTAATATATGATTGTTTATTTGCACGTTTTTTTTGTATATATCTACTCCTATTCTCTATGTAATGAAATAATTAGAACAATAATAATGTTAACAATTTTAGAACAATAATAATGTTAATATGTCAATATAACAACTGCGGTAAATAAAAATATGACTAGTAAATTTTTCATTCATAATACCGGGATCCCGGTATTAAAAATTTCAAATATCGAATACCGGTATTCAGATTTTAGTACGGTATTGGAAGCCCTAGCTATGTCAGTCATATATGTGTAACATAAAAAACAGTGTTTTTCCAGGAATTTTGGCAAAACTTTTTTTGACACATTGTTTACTAAATTAATCTAAAAGTTACCATGTTAAAACTATGTTTCGAAAGACTTCAAAAACTGAAACACTATATTATTGTTATTCAAAACCAGAGTGAGACACAGAGATCTAATTTGAGAAAATAACTTTGAGAAATCATATTGTGAAAACTAAGCCAATTAAATCACAAAAAATAACACATATAAGCTAATTCATCATTGTACATTGTGCCTTTTTACTATTTGTCGAAAATTTGTCATCTGCCCCTTTTCATCCCATAGGCGGGGTAAAATGGGACGGCCAGGGGGCAAACAGGAATGATGCCTTATTTTTAATTTTAAATGGATTTCACAAAATAATAGCTAAATTATTTAACTCATGCGAAATATAAATTTTACATGATATATTACTGTATATTATTTTGATCTGGTATTTCATCCGAAATATTCATCAGTGGAGTTGAAAGAACTACTTATGTAATTCACCTCTTATAAAATTGTTCACTCTTTTATATACTATTTTTTATTGTTTACAACTTTGTCAGGCTTAAGGTTTAATGAATCCTTCTTACCGCATCCACGTGTAAGCTTTTATAGAGATTATATAATAAAACTGTTGAGCATCGTAAGAATCAAATGGCTGGTTATACATCTTTTTCCCTCTACTTCCAAATATTGTTAAAATATTCTTAACTTTACTTGTTTTTGAGATATTGCTAGGTATCTCTACCCGACTATTAAAAATATTTTTGCAAATAATAGTCAATTGTGAAACAACTTCTTATAAACTATTGTGATGTTTTGGATTAACTACTGTATAGATGGCAACCCAAACAGTTAACCCATCTCTATTTGAGGAATTTTATTATTACAATTTTCGATAAGAACACACTTATCGTTTTTTGATGATTGTTTTACATAGATATTATGTTACAATTCGAGTTTGATAAATAAAATAAAAACAGGCTAAATGTAAAAAAAAATAGTTCAAAAACTGCAAATAATTAAAATGTATTTTATCGTCGCGCAAAATTAATCAAAGCGAGTCTCCTTAACGAATTTTATTATTGATGGCGTTTAAATATTTGAAATCGTCCAGACGGTTTAAAGAAAATGTCGACAAAAAGTATGTGGTTGACCACATACCTTTCCAAATTTTGATCTCAAACGATTCAGAACGGGTTGAATTGTAGAAAAAATTTAAAAATAAACTTTTGTATTATGTTAATAATAAATGATTTTCATCAAGCATATTGAATAAATCTCATTTAAGTTCTAAATCTATTCAATCCTAAATCATGTAATAACTATATAATTGTTTGCAAACTCTCCAAATTTAGTACAAAATAAATTATTCATATTTTAGAAAACACATAACTAGAATACTTAATTTTGTTATACTTCTGTATATGGCATGGCTATTACTTTAAATTCAATTACAAAGTTATGAATTTCGTGTTTTGTTGTTTTATTACCTCATAAACGTTCAACTATCAAATGACTTGAATTCGTTACTATTATTATTATTTTCCGGCATACAGATTTTGTTGCAATAAAGCAAGAAAGTAAGATATAAACCCATAATTACCTACTTCACTAGATATAGTACTTACGACAAACAATTATGAAATAGCAAATCATCATTAAATTAATTACAGTTCTTTTTGGCAATTAATCGATTTTAATGCATATATTTATTTTTATATAAACGTTAATTTAGGGTAATTGTCTTTAATGATCTACAAGACACCACTAAAACCAGCACTTTCCAACACGGTCTGTGGATCACTGAAACCTCTACCTTCAGGAGACAAATGCACAGACTTCCCTAGCTGAGAAAATAGCTCTTCTGCTAAATTGCCATAATCAATATTATCTTGCATACCAGATGCTCCAACTGTTCTTAGGTTTTTAACCATACGCTTTTTCAATTCCATAAAACCTTCAGCTAAACAATGTTCTTGAGCAAACCTTAGGATACCTAATATCTCGTCTTTTTTTTTGTTGTCTCCACGGCCATCATTGCGTTTCCAATCTACAATCAACATTGCAAGTGCTGGTTTCATAGCAGCAAAGGCAAGTATATCTTTCAAAGGATCAATGGCATTTTTTTGTGTTCAGAAAAGCAGCTGCATTTCCAAAGATCCATGATAACTACTCTTGCCTTAGCTTGGATACCTGTATCAGGATGTCCTAACATCAATTTTGAAAGTGAGAAAAGGAGAGATGCATAGTCTCTATTTGAGAGAATTTTCTCTTCCTCAGGTAATGAAACTTTTTCCTCAGACCAATATTTTACTACATCTTGAACTACATCAACAAAACCACACTGTACTAATGCGCTAAGAGTTCGATACATAACTCCTTTGTCTGGTAGCTCAAGTAATAATTTATACTTTGCTGAATCAGTGATTATTTCACGTATAAGAAAATCTAAAACAGTAGCGACATTATGGTTAGCCTTAACAGCAGACAAGTTAGCAATAGCGTCAACTATTAGGTTATCGATCTTTTTCTTTTATTCTTGACTCATACGGCGATAGAAGTATTCCACTCCTTCACTCCACTTAAATTCTACAGCTTTATTAAAACCCTCTGCTGCATCATCATGTTTTTCAAACCCTCCAGTTTTTTTATCAATCCAGAAAGTAAACACAGGGTCTACACTTTTCATAGCATCCAATAATTCATTTCTGACGTATTTGCGGTTGTTAGTTGCAGGCTTGCCATCATCATCTACTTCTTCGGAAGAGAAGCCACTTTTGTAAGACTCAAGTTGTTTCTGAAAAAGTTGAGGAATCTTATCTGTCACACAATACCTGCATGCCATATTATATCTACAAAGTGGATTATTTATTTCTCTTATTTTGTCTTCAGTCAATTTCTGACCTAAAACAGCATTATTTAGTCTTATACCCGACCAATAATTCTCGTCTTGGAAAACCTTATACAAAAACTGCAGCTCATCGTCTTTGAGATACTCTACCTGCTCTATATAAGTCTTTACCCATTTTTCAACAGACAAGCGCCTACCAGCAGTGATATTAGAGTCTTTATGTTGAATAGAATCTTGCAATTTTTTAAGTACTACAGCACGATGCTCTTTCTCTTGGCACTTTACCCCCTATATAAAAATATTTACTGCATTATGCCAAAGGTAGAATCAAATAGCAACACTAAAATTATCAAGGATAAGAAAATTTTATGAAAAACATTTTTTATATTTAAATATCATCTATTTTGCGATTAACTGATGCATAGAGTTAGTGAGAAAATCAAAAAGGCCATAGTGAGAATAGCAGAAGAGTTAGATGTAGGCTTTAGTATTAGACTAATGGATAAAGAAGTATAATAAGTTGAAAAGAGCTCTAAGAGAGTTACAGTACTTAGGCTTTTTTCTTAAGTTTTGAAATTTCAGCTTTAGGAAGACCGGTAGACTCAGCTATTAAATCAACAGATACACCTGCTTTAAGTAGGTTTTTTGCCACTTCAATTTCCCTTTCTTTTCTGCCTTCTTCATGGCCGATTTAGATGCCTTCTTGTCTACCTTCTTGTCTACCTTCTTGTTTAGCATCATCGAGTTTTTGTTCTAAGATAGCAGCTTCTTTCTGTAAATCCATGACCCTTTCTTCATAAGCTACAAGATCTTTTAATAACAAATGCGTATCTATTTAAAAATACAAAATATAAAAGTCGTTTTCTTCCGTAATACAAATAATTTAAGTATCTTATTTGGATGAATAATACGGATTTGTTGCTAATAATATGTCTTTTATACCTATTTGGCTTTTACCAAAATTTTAATAGGAGAGGTTTTATACTAGTGTGATTAAAGAAAAATAAGCAATATGTAAGTTAAAAAAAATAATTATTTTCTGATAATTTTTTATGTCGAACATAAAGACTAGGGCGGCGCACATCGGTCCAATTTGATTTTGAGGATAATCAAAACCAAATGAATTACATCAAAACAAATAACACAAATCAAACAACTATTTAGCTATGTTTAGTAAAGTTCTCAACTAATTAATCATTATAGAGCAATGTTATTTAGCTATTTTTGAAAACTTTCTCATTTTATTTAATTTATGGGCTACAATGTTCAACCAATTTATAAGCAAATTTTTCATAAAGATAACACTGCATATAACCTTGATCAGATATTTTGTCAGAATTATTCATCAGGAGAATTGGAATAACTATTAATTTGATTTATTTATTGTAGAATTGCTTTTATAAACTGAATTCACATTTTTATTTCTATTTTCCATTGTTTACGCCTTTTCCAAGGCAAAGGTTCAGTTGGTCCTTCTTAACCCAACCACATGAAAGCTTTTATAAAGGTTATATAAAAATATATGTTGAATATAACTTCAAAATAACAATATGGACATCGTATAAAACAATTAAATAACGCAAACTTAAAGATTACATTAAGGCCTCGCAATCTAAACAACAGTGCGCAAAACCATAAAGACAACCGAAAAAAATACTTTTGCTATGGATTTTCAAGCATGTTCGTTTATTTCTTGACAGAGACGTTGCTTGATTTAAAGCAATGGATTGTTAAATTTCATTTTCCTTCTACTTTCAAATATTGTTAAAAAAATCCTGACTTCACTTGTTTTTGAGATATTGGTGATGGATCTATTTACTTTTAATCCCCGTTCTACCATAATTCAATTTTTCTAAATCTCAGAAATATACGAACAGAGTAATTCATTTAGTTCTATATATACTTATAGTATACAATGGAAGGAGTAGGAAAAACTGGAATTAAAATGTTAGAATTGGTTACAATTTATTGAATTATTATTAAACTTAGAATTAGATCATATTTAATAAATTTTTATAAGATCTGATTTAAATTCCTTTTGTGTCATCATATCGTGATATCAAACAATAAATCACTCATGGGTTGACAAAACATTAAAAACTTAATTGTAGAAGTAGAACTTTAGATATTTAGAAACTGGATATAGTCAAGAGTAAGAGTATGGTATAACCATTACCATTTTTGGTTATTGAAAGCATATAATAATTTTGTGATAATTTAGCAATCAAGAGTACTAAAATAGAAAAAAATGGACGCGAACTCAAATTATTACAAACCAATTTCTTTGTGATAAAGGTTCAAAGCGAAGATCGCATAGTATCCCCAATTACGAATCCAAACTTGGTTTTTATAAGGGATAACGCACATAACACATTTTGCTTTTGGAAATAAAGTACAATTCGATATGGGACCGAGACTTCGTTAAATTCGAGACAAAGTGTAAAATATGTAAAATAAAGTTCCCAACTGGAGACGTAGTTCAATAGGGCGCCGTTTATAAGTGGGTTTAGAGAAGGCCCATAGAGAATGTATAAAAGGGGCTTGGTGTCTTCCGCTATTCGTTGTACATACAGATTGTCAAAAGCTCTAGCAATAAACTTCAATATAGACACACACACTTACAGGCGTACGTGCCCTTAGAACGATTTCGAATCATTTCAAGAATGAAATACTTTTACGGGACCATGACCTATATATCATTTCTTTACTGAATTCCCATTCGATACCTAAATGGTACATGAGTTCAATTCTGCGATACAGAAGATATGAAAAAAAAAAACTAATTTTTAATCGACGTGATCAAAATTTATAGTATATATTTATATATATATTTATAAAATTTATAGTATATATTTATATATATAGTATAAAATATATATATATTTTTTTGTTCCACTGAATGACGGTTTCAACAAAGACCGAAACGTATAGTTAAATAAAGCTCACTACTATTGTTTGTTTTTTTTACCTGATGTTACTACCCGAATCAATATACCTCATCATATATATATATATATATATATATATATATATATATATATATATATATATGGAAGCGTGGTCCATATTAAATACCAAAATGATAGACAATGATAAATTTCATAAAATATTATTTATATTTCGTTTATTTTATATATGATTAATATCCACGACACTATGTGTTGTCATACTGATCATTAATAAAACGTTATTGGTATTTTCTTATTTATAATAGAAAAGAAAGGTTTCAAGAATTATACATTTTAGGCAAATTCGACTAGGGAGAAACAAAAACCGTGTCCGATCTGACACTTGAATTTCCTTTTGTTTTTCTCAGTGCTGTCACTATATGGGCCAATCTGTCCAGAGACATGTGATGCGTGTTGACAAGCCGCTATGCGTGTTGGCAACCCGCTACATCACTCCGCCCTAATGAAAAAGATTGTTTCGCATCTCTGACTGCCATTCTTGAACTTCCTTGTAAATTTCTTTTGGTTGAGATTGTGTGATAAATTGCCGTGTTGGCTTGTTGAGTTTGTTGAATGCTTACGTGGCCCTTCGCTGGTGAGTTAGCGGTTGAGTAGATGTGGCCCTTCGCTGGTGAGTTAGCGGCTGAGTATATTTGACACTTCGCTGGTGAGTTAGCGGTTGAGTGTATGTGGCCCTTCGCTGGTGAGTTAGCGGTTGAGTGTATGTGGCCCTTCGTTGGTGAGTTAGCGGTTGATTGTATGTGGCCCTTCGCTGGTGAGTTAGCGGTTGATTGTATGTGGCCCTTTTGAATGGCGGTTGCCGATGTTTGTTGGTGCTCCCTGTCCTCTGCCGTGGTGCTTATTATCGACTTATTTACCATGATAATAAGTGATTTATTGAGCACGTGTTGTTGTTGATCTTGAAGTGCGTGGTCGGAGTCTCAGTTGTATGCTTAGAATGCTCTTCGAATTATGGAAGTTGTGAGCCATTCATAATAATTATTTATATTTTTAAAAATTCTTTTCTTAATAATTCTTGAGACTTCAATTTATTTTTTTTTCTTGTGCTACTTCAAAATATGTCTTGATCTTCTTACCTTCTTGTATGTGTGTTGCTAGTTCACTCTCGGGGTCACCAAAATATGGAAGCGTGGTCCATATTAAATACCAAAATGATAGACAATGATAAATTTCATAAAATATTATTTATATTTCGTTTATTTTATATATGATTAATATCCACGACACTATGTGTTGTCATACTGATCATTAATAAAACGTTATTGGTATTTTCTTATTTATAATAGAAAAGAAAGGTTTCAAGAATTATACATTTTAGGCAAATTCGACTAGGGAGAAACAAAAACCGTGTCCGATCTGACACTTGAATTTCCTTTTGTTTTTCTCAGTGCTGTCACTATATGGGCCAATCTGTCCAGAGACATGTGATGCGTGTTGACAAGCCGCTATGCGTGTTGGCAACCCGCTACATATATATATATATATATATATATATATATATATATATATATATATATATATCAACATCAAATTCACTAGATATAGTACTCACATAAACAATTTATTCGGATAAATCATCACAAAATATTATAAAATGATGGACATGATATTGACTTATTAGGTGAACTGGATCTTATACAGTTTTTGCCCACTTTAGCCAATATTTTAGTTAATTTTGTTAATTAGGCAAAATTTACAATCTCATTCATTGATACATTCATTCATTAATACGTATAATATTTATAATGGTGGATCAAAAATAAATGCTATTTTTGTTGGTACATAATAAAAATATTGGAAAGTATTATGGTAATGATATTATGGAAAAATTACTGAGTACTAAATTATAATAATATGAGTAGTCTTATAATTAAGGGAAAAAAACAAAAATATAATTAATACTATAAGAATACAAAAAAGTAATATTCTGCGAAAATAAAAATAATATCAGATCTTGATTCGATTTACTGTCAAATTACTGTACTGTACAAAAAGCCATCTCTTTTCAATTTTAATCCAAAAATTTTAAATTATATAATGATTCTTAAACGGTTTTCTTCAAGTTTCATATAAAATGAGTAACACTGAAAGTTATAATGTACTTAGGACTATGTCTTCAATAAAGAAATCTAAATAAATAATTATACTACATATTCGGAATGGAAATAGTTCGAACCTCGCTCTGAACGACCTGACATCGTGCAGTAGCGATGTTGAAATTTACTTAAGATTATAGATGAAAAATATATTTTCATTCGAAAATAGCTCATTGCTATCATTGCTGTGATGGCAATAGTAAATTTCTCTCACACTATGAGACACTATGGTGAGTAGAATTTAACCCACCTCACGCCTGCTGTAGGGTAGTGCTACTACTACCTATATATATATATATATATATATATATATATATATATATATATATATTTCATTTAATTTTTGGTATACAAAAAACACCAACTATTCCTTGCAATGCTTGACACAGTACTAAAGAAACATATAACACTTACAGAAATATTCTAAACAAATTTGAAGTACTTATATAGATGGAGACAGAGAGGGTATCATTATAATGTAAACAAAAGGAGTGCTATCGCATACAAATCGATAAAAATGAAAAAACAAATTAATTTATTGAAAAGAATAAGATAAATGAAAAAATTTATAAATTATTAATGATGTTTATATAAGTATCATGTAAAATATTTGTGTCGGTTCTTAGATTTATGCTATTGTTAGTCCGAACTATTAACATTGATTCTGCCATGCTCCGTTTAAATAAGTCTTTCTCATGGAATAAAATTTGGGGATTGTCAAAATCAAACTTATGGTTGTTGATATTAGCATGATCCACAAGTGTACTTTTAAATTTTTTGTTATCTATTTTTTCACATTGTAATTCATGTTGCCTGAGTCTCTTTTCTAAGTTCTGGCAGGTCTGGCCAATATAAGAGCAATTACAATCCAAACAATTTACTTTATAAACTATATCTTTCTTTTTTGTTAATGGAGTTTCATCTTTAATTTTGGAATATAAAAATTTTAATTGTTTTAATGGAGAAAAAGTAATACGAATATTGTGTTTTTTGAAAAGTCTTTTTGATAATTGGTTAAAATTATTGTCAAGATTTGGAAAATTAATGAAAAAAGTTTTTTCAGGAACACTTGTTTTGCCAGGCTCTTCCGGTTTCTTATCAAAAGGTTCAAGTAATTTTGCGACTCTATTTTTAATAATTGGACAAATTAACTTATATGGAAAATTATTGCCAAGTAGGATCGTTTTAACTAATTTTATGTTTGTATCATAAAACAGGGGATCAGATAATAAAATAGCGTGATCTACAAGATTTAGAATGGTAGAAATTTTTATATTGAGAGGAACATGCGAATTAATATATATAATTAAAATAAATTAAAATATATATATATATATATATATATATATATATATGTATGTATGTATCTTATATAAATATATGTATATGTAAATGTAATGTTTTATATAAAAATATGCGAACAGATTAGCCGTTGATTACTTACTAAAACGTATAAGAAGGTGCCTTGTTAAAGGGCGTTCAATTTCATGTAAAATAAAATGTATGAATAATTCGGTAGTTCTCGAATTAGAGTTCTCGGAAGATTTTTATCTGGAAGAAAGAACAGCTGAAAGCTGAAGGCTGAAGGCAGAAGTCTGAAGGCTGAAGCAGATGCGAGTACAGTAAATTACCGAGTTGAACTTTCCCTAACGCGAAAGCTAAAAAGAAACCGTGATATCATTTCAGCGAGCAATGCAAATCACCGCCGCACCGGTGCTATCTGCTGCCATTGCGAAATATTACCCATATCAAAACATCTCTAGAAGTATTTCCTTGTGCGAATGGACCGATCCCCTGTTCTTTGTGTCATTTAGGGAAAAGTCATTACCAGTGAACACCAGCAGCGCGCCAGACGGGCTCTGCTCTTCTTATAAACTACCTTTTCTTTTTTGCTCAGTCTTGTACGTAATGTACGTATATAATGTGTATATTTGAAACATACTTAGATACTAAAAGGATCGCGTATACATGTGCGTTAAAGTATATATCAAACGAACGCTGAGGCTCCTTCTGTGCTAAATCCCATTATAGGATCGAGCCGTGGACACATTTCGAATACTGAACAGATGAATGATTCTCTACGTTATATGTTACTATAGTGACAATAAGTCCTTGATATTCTAAGGACGCTGGAACAACATAAGAACATACGACGGTTGCTTCTGTTTTTCAAATGTGCGTTATTACAATATATAATATCGACATTATCACCAGAAACAAGTCACGAATTTTCGGCGAAATCTGTGTCATTCCTTTAACTGCTCTAACACACAGATATATATATATATATATATATATATATATATATCAATTTTATTTAATAGCGATGTTTTATATAACAGCAACTCAATATACATTATCCTGTAGTGACATAATTTGAAAATTCTTAAATATTTTCAATCAATCATAAATGTTTAAGAAATGCGTGAATAAATAAATCGAATAAATTTAATTCTATACGATCATATTATTTAAAACTAGTGCAACCAAAGCAAACTGCTGGAACTTTCCGTATCGTAATTAAACATTAGAGAAATAACAATAATCTAAAAATGATAATAACATTTTTTTTTATTATTATTTGTTTATATATATACATTATTTTCATATCTCAGTCAGACAGAGGTACCTTGAACTTGTTTTAATTCGGTTAAATTTCATTTTGTGTATTAGTTTGCATTTCTTCATTTTAATTATGTTATTTAGTGAATGATTATTTGTTTCTCTCTGTAAGTATTTGGTGGGTGTTAGATGTGGAAAATTATATGCTATTTTTATGGCTTTATTCATTATTCTCTGTATGTCATTCAGGTTAGCTTTAGTTGTTTGGCTCCATGTTGTTATTCCATATAAAATTATAGGTATTATTTGCGTTTTAAGAATTAGTATTTTATTTTTTTTTGCCGAAAGAGTGGATCCTTTTCAATGCCCCTGTTAATGTTCCTATCTTTCTTTTTATTTTGTTTATTAGTTCTGTCCATGTCAATTTTTCATTTATTATCAGTCCTAAGTATTTTATGTTTTCCACTTCTTCTATTTCTTTACTATTTACTTTAAATATTTAGTTTAGTGTTCTGGGTATTTTTTCTATGTTTGAATTATATGTATTTTGTTTTATCGATGTTAATTGTTACATTTACATTTGTTTTGAATCTTTTCAAATGGATTATTATAAATACTATAAATGTTACGAGACCTTAATATAATTTTTGAGTATACGTTAATTGTTTTATTAGATGTATTGTTAATTTTAAGTTAGGTTCAGCTTTTATTTATATAGAATTATTCTATAAAAGCTTATTCGTGAGTAGAGTAAAAAGGGGTAATTTAACTAACTAACTTAATATTTTGACAGAGGTGTAAACAATAAAAAAAGTAAATTAAGTTAAAAAGAGCAATTTTAAAAGAAATAAATAAAAAGTTATTTGTAAGAAGCGCATAAGCGCCGTGTCGCAGTTTAAACCGTTAAACATTATAAATCTTGGTACGGGACTCATAGAAATGCAAACTAAATTTTGTATATAATATCTGATAATTTCATGTGTACATGTTGAATAATAATTTTTTTCCACCAATTGGCCTTTTTTTCATTTTTTAACGCATCTCCAAAATCGCTAGACCTGTCTTTAAAAATTTTAGTCAGTTTTTTATCCCGTCAATATAAATCAAATTTTTCTTTTTAAATCATTCAAGTGAGACGCTCCGTTTTCTTAAAATATAATTATTTCTTTTTACCCCTTTAAACCCTTTTCTAAATGGTTGTACCTGCCTTAGTCAAAAACTAATCAGCACGTCACACTTTATCAATAGGAATCGAATGACTTTTAAATCAATTAAATCGGTTCATCTCTGTGCTCTCAAAATCATCGACGAAAATTTGTATCCTTACATACAACATACACACCTCCACACTCATACACATCCTTTGTCTTTAAACCAAAATGTTCAGAAAGGTTTGAAACGTAAAGATAAACAAAAATTTTATTTTTTTTATTTTTAAATGAATTTAAATGAAGTTAATAATTTAAACCTATTCACAACAGTTTTAAATAAATAAAAAAAAAGTTTGAACAAAAGTGGTGCTTAACATTGTTGACATACGAACGCGACAAAATACATTTTAACTTTTGCTCTTTAATTACGTGCAAAACCATACACAGTATACACGCATAATAATACAGACATGTATTACAAACACAATCCATCATATCATATTGTTATGAAAATGAACCAAGTGAGATTAGTTTGAATCTGAATGTTTGAATTGTGAGCGCTCTCAAGCTCGCAATTAATGAAAAGCTTTTCGAAATACATCGACTGCCGTTAAAACATTAACGAGCTTTCGAATTCGCCCATGACCCGGAACACAAATGACACACGTTGCACAAAACACGAGCGTTAATTGTATTTAATTAAAACTGGCTGATTATAAATAGATAATTCCGAGTTTCATATACAACTTTATACAATTTTTAATATTCGTTTGTTCATTCAATATAATCAGTGCATCATTAAATGCATTTTCAAATGTAACAAATACGAATTAATTAGCAATATATAGAAATCATGACAGAATTATAATAAAGGCGCTGTGATCATTCGCTATGTTCTGTTTATAATTCAAATTATTATGATTCAAAATGGAACGCTGATTAATACAACGGCAGTACTCTTGAATACGCTACCCTAAACCAGTGTTAATATGCTAATAAAAGCATATTGATAATGTAATAAACCTATATACAACCTATAAACACACATACCCCCATAATTTACACCATAAATACACTCACAATGTAATACATGTATTATATAGTTGTGTCTTGTGTAAGCTCAATTTACACACAATAGTACACGCGAATTGCTCGAGGTCTTACAAATTTTAATTTTTAGTGAATGTATAATTAGACCTTTTGTAAGAGCTATATTAAAAGGAAATTGTGATTGTCGAGGAGACATTCTAATTATTATTATTATTATTATTATTATTATTATTATTATTATTATTATTATTATTATATATATATATATATATATATATATAAAGCGAGGTTTTTCTTCAGATGGTGAAATAATATAATAAAATTGTTTCTTGGGCATCCATCCAGTAATTAAAAAACAGTTTTAATGAAAAATGTTTTTATTTATAGAGAACATACGTTTCGGGTCTGGATTTGACCCATCTTCAGTGCTACAATTAAATAATTCAGGGTTACAAATTAAAACAATATAAAAAAATACATAATTAACAGACAAAAATAAGTAAAACAATGTATATGAAAAGTATATATGAAAAACAACCATAAAATAAACAATGTAAAGAAACTCACCATACAAATAAACTTTGAAAAACAACACAAAAACACAAAATTGCACGAAAAATAAATAAAAGTGAAATAAAAATTGATGAAACGTCGAGTTATGAAAAATTTTTAAAAAAATTGTAAAATTAAAATGAATGATATATTTTATTATAAAAAAGCTTATTCCAAACGAACATGTTGTTAGTTTGGAAGTTGTATTACGAGTGTGTACGAGAGTAAAATGTGTGCGAACGTGTTTGCGGAAAATACTGGAAACTGTATCGTCATTGGTGAGAGAACGGGATAGAGAGAATTTTGGTGGTTCCATATTACGAAGATTTTCTCAACGATCATGCGCAGTAGGAACATAGTAAAAAATTTATACATGTGCAAGACATCCATAATCAAATCCCAAAAATATGTGAATGAAGAGAAAATTATTAAGAAAAAGTATAGATATTAACAGAAAAACGATAATAGTTATGGAACGATAAAAGTTACATAAAAATTATAACATAACATATATATGTATATATAAACGCAAAACAATAAATGTAATATATGTATACACATACACACACATACACATACACATACACATACACATATATGCATACACAAAAGAATATGTAGAATACATAAAAGAAATGTTAGGATGTATTACGCATATTGAAAAAATTATTTGAAGCATCGCGGTAAATATTGCAAAGAGAAGCCGAATCAAATCGTTTGTTAATAGAAGGTAATATTTGTATGAAAATACTCTCAGCGAACTTCCTGCGTAAAATGTTAGATTCACGATGAATAACTCTTGGATTGGTGAAATTAAAAGAATGTTTAAATTTGGAGACATGCTCGGTGATCATGGTTTTATTTTGTTTTCTGTTCAAACTATTAAGTTCGTGTTGGCGCATTCTTTTTGAGAGAAATTGTGAGTTTTCTCCAACATAACAGCTTGAACAATCATTACAATCAATGACATATACGATGTTTGAAGTGCGGGAAATAGGGGTAGGAGTTTTTAAATTAGTGTATAAGTCTGAGAGAGTGTGTCCAGTCGAACACACTAGCTTCAGACCAACGGATGAAAAAAGTTTTTTCCATGAGTGGAAAAGGCAGTCAATGTACGGTAATGAGATGAAGGAATTGAGAGATAGTGAATTTTCAGGAGGCTTCACAAGGTTTTGTGAAATGATACTATTTTGTTGTGATTGGGAGGTAAATAAGGAAGCTGTACGGAATTTATTACGAAGAAAGGGTAATCTATTATTTATTACTGAGCGTAAAAGTTGTAGTGGATAGGAATTATTTTGAAGGGTAGAATATATCAAATTAATATTTTTTTCCCAATGTGATGGATGAGAAAGAAGGATGGCATGATCTAGTAAGTTGATGATGGATGCAATCTTGGTAGATTTGGGGTGATAGGAATGGTAGTTTAAATAGCGTCCAGACCAAGTGGATTTTTGATACCAACATGTAGTGATAGAGTTGTTATTTATGAAAAGAGTAATATCTAAAAAATTAATGGAGTTGTTAAATTGAGTCTCTAAGGTAAAACTAAGGTGTGAGTCAAAATTATTAAAAGAATTTAGGAAATTGGTTATGTTATAAGTAGGAATGCAAGTTAAAATGTCGTCAACGTAACGTTTGTAAAAAAGAGGTACATATGACAAGGTATTAAGAGTAGAGTTCTCTAGGAACTGCATACAAAGTTCAGCAAGAGGGGCACTCAAACTGGAACCCATTGGGGTGCCAAATTTTTGTTTAAAAAAGGAGTCGTTGAACGAAAAATAAGTATTGGAAATAATGAATTTAATACATTTCAGGAACCAAGAAAAATTGAAATCTGTGTGTTTGCTGATATCAGCCCATTTATGGTCTATGGCAGAGAGGATAAGGTCAGGTGAAATGTTAGTGAAGAGGGAAACAACATCTAAACTTATAAAGGAAAAATCAGATGGTACATTGAGGGAGTTAAGTTCGGGAATGAGTTCAAAAGAATTTTTGACAAAATGGGGAGAATTATGAGTGATATTGGACAAAATTGAACTAATAAATTTGGATAATTTGCAAAGAGGGGAATTTAAGTCAGCAACTATTGGTCGAAGGGGAAAGCCATCTTTGTGGATTTTGGGAAGACAATAAAGTTTTGGGGAAATGGGATTGTAAGTTTTTAATTGTAGAGAGAGAGGTTTGGGAATTTGTTTGTTTTCTATGAGTGAATCAATGAATTTCAAAGTATTCCGATTTATAAGGTCGGTGGGATCTGAATTTATAGGCTCGTAAGTGTTTATATCAGCTAGGAGGGACATGGATTTGGAAATATAGTCATCTTTGTTCATGATAACCGTCATGTTACCCTTATCTGCCCTGGTAACAACAATTTCTGGGTGTTGTTTGATAAAGGATTTGCAAAGGTGGATATCTTTGAGTAATTCTTTATGTTGATGAAAGTTAGAAATGTCAAATTTGAAAAATGAATTAAGTTGGTTGCAAAAAATAGATTTAATGCGGTTTTTTTCATTGATATCTTTTAAATTACGTAAACTATATTCTAAAGAGCTAAGTGTTTTGACAAAATTAAACGATTTTTTCTGTTGTGGAATGGAAAATTTGGGACCTAATGCTAAAATATTCAAAACATTGGATGGGATGTCTAAATCTGAAATGTTTTTAACCCATTTATTGATGATATCAGGGTTTATATTTAATTTGGATTCGTTAGACTTTTTCGAATAAAGGGTATTGAATTTTTTAATGAAGGATTTTTTTGACATATTAAAAGAATTATTGAATCTAGAGTTTTCGAAATCTAAAAAATTGTTAATGTCAATGTGATTATTAATAGTGGAAAATAAGGATTGGATGTTGTAATTTAGAGATTTATTTATGTTATCAATAGAGGTAATGCAATGTTTGATTTCTAGATTCAGCAACATAAAGGAGAAAGAAAGCTTTTTATTTTTAAAATAATTGGAATTTAGATGATCAAAGTTTGTTAATTTGAAATCAAAGGATTTTGGTAGGAGTTTTTCTTTACGACAACGAAGTAAAAAAGTTCTTTTGTTGGTGACGATAGCCAGTTTTGAGAAAAGGTTTGAAATAGTTTTAAATAAATGAGTTTGGTAGGTCCATAGCAATGGAAAATGTACTCGAAAAAAGATGGAAAAGAGTAAGGAATGCATTGTGTAAAACTATTATGAAAATAATTGTTGTAACGGTAAATTGACGAATTATTGAAATTATTATAATTCTGTGTGTAAGTTGGATATTGATAAGAGGAACGATTATTATGTCTTACCTTATTTGTATGGAGAGCACTATTCACATATATAGTATTGAAATTATGGTTATTTTGAAAATTCATGTTGTTAAAATTAAAAAACACTTGTAAAAGTTCTTGAAATGATCAAAATCTTGGATTTGTAACTTCAGTGTAGTATTGGTAAGGAAGTCTTGATATGTAGGTTTCGTAAGAGTCTTAAAACTTGTAGAATATTTGAAAAACAGTGTCTTGAGAATGAACAAAAAAATCTTGAATATTTTATGTTGAAATTGTCCAATTTTTCAGCCCTTGGATTATATAAAGCGAGAGGTTTTTCTTCAGATGGTGAAATAATATAATAAAATTGTTTCTTGGGCATCCATCCAGTAATTAAAAAACAGTTTTAATGAAAAATGTTTTTATTTATAGAGAACATACGTTTCGGGTCTTGATTTGACCCATCTTCAGTGCTACAATTAAATAATTCAGGGTTACAAATTAAAACAATATAAAAAATACATAATTAACAGACAAAAATAAGTAAAACAATGTATATGAAAAGTATATATGAAAAACAACCATGAAATAAACAATGTAAAGAAACTCACCATACAAATAAACTTTGAAAAACAACACAAAAACACAAAATTGCACGAAAAAATAAATAAAAGAAATAAAAAATTGATGAAACGTCGAGTTATGAAAAATTTTAAAAAATTGTAAAATTAAAATGAATGATATATTTTATTATAAAAAAGCTTATTCCAAACGAACATGTTGTTAGTTTGGAAGTTGTATTACGAGTGTGTACGAGAGTAAAATGTGTGCGAACGTGTTTGCGGAAAATACTGGAAACTGTATCGTCATTGGTGAGAGAACGGGATAGAGAGAATTTTGGTGGTTCCATATTACGAAGATTTTCTCAACGATCATGCGCAGTAGGAACATAGTAAAAAATTTATACATGTGCAAGACATCCATAATCAAATCCCAAAAATATGTGAATGAAGAGAAAATTATTAAGAAAAAGTATAGATATTAACAGAAAAACGATAATAGTTATGGAACGATAAAAGTTACATAAAAATTATAACATAACATATATATGTATATATAAACGCAAAACAATAAATGTAATATATGTATACACATACACATACACATATATGCATACACAAAAGAATATGTAGAATACATAAAAGAAATGTTAGGATGTATTACGCATATTGAAAAAATTATTTGAAGCATCGCGGTAAATATTGCAAAGAGAAGCCGAATCAAATCGTTTGTTAATAGAAGGTAATATTTGTATGAAAATACTCTCAGCGAACTTCCTGCGTAAAATGTTAGATTCACGATGAATAACTCTTGGATTGGTGAAATTAAAAGAATGTTTAAATTTGGAGACATGCTCGGTGATCATGGTTTTATTTTGTTTTCTGTTCAAACTATTAAGTTCGTGTTGGCGCATTCTTTTTGAGAGAAATTGTGAGGTTTCTCCAACATAACAGCTTGAACAATCATTACAATCAATGACATATACGATGTTTGAAGTGCGGGAAATAGGGGTAGGAGTTTTTAAATTAGTGTATAAGTCTGAGAGAGTGTGTCCAGTCGAACACACTAGCTTCAGACCAACGGATGAAAAAAGTTTTTTCCATGAGTGGAAAAGGCAGTCAATGTACGGTAATGAGATGAAGGAATTGAGAGATAGTGAATTTTCAGGAGGCTTCACAAGGTTTTGTGAAATGATACTATTTTTTGTGATTGGGAGGTAAATAAGGAAGCTGTACGGAATTTATTACGAAGAAAGGGTAATCTATTATTTATTACTGAGCGTAAAAGTTGTAGTGGATAGGAATTATTTTGAAGGGTAGAATATATCAAATTAATATTTTTTTCCCAATGTGATGGATGAGAAAGAAGGATGGCATGATCTAGTAAGTTGATGATGGATGCAATCTTGGTAGATTTGGGGTGATAGGAATGGTAGTTTAAATAGCGTCCAGACCAAGTGGATTTTTGATACCAACATGTAGTGATAGAGTTGTTATTTATGAAAAGAGTAATATCTAAAAAATTAATGGAGTTGTTAAATTGAGTCTCTAAGGTAAAACTAAGGTGTGAGTCAAAATTATTAAAAGAATTTAGGAAATTGGTTATGTTATAAGTAGGAATGCAAGTTAAAATGTCGTCAACGTAACGTTTGTAAAAAAGAGGTACATATGACAAGGTATTAAGAGTAGAGTTCTCTAGGAACTGCATACAAAGTTCAGCAAGAGGGGCACTCAAACTGGAACCCATTGGGGTGCCAAATTTTTGTTTAAAAAAGGAGTCGTTGAACGAAAAATAAGTATTGGAAATAATGAATTTAATACATTTCAGGAACCAAGAAAAATTGAAATCTGTGTGTTTGCTGATATCAGCCCATTTATGGTCTATGGCAGAGAGGATAAGGTCAGGTGAAATGTTAGTGAAGAGGGAAACAACATCTAAACTTATAAAGGAAAAATCAGATGGTACATTGAGGGAGTTAAGTTCGGGAATGAGTTCAAAAGAATTTTTGACAAAATGGGGAGAATTATGAGTGATATTGGACAAAATTGAACTAATAAATTTGGATAATTTGCAAAGAGGGGAATTTAAGTCAGCAACTATTGGTCGAAGGGGAAAGCCATCTTTGTGGATTTTGGAAGACAATAAAGTTTTGGGGAAATGGGATTGTAAGTTTTTAATTGTAGAGAGAGAGGTTTGGGAATTTGTTTGTTTTCTATGAGTGAATCAATGAATTTCAAAGTATTCCGATTTATAAGGTCGGTGGGATCTGAATTTATAGGCTCGTAAGTGTTTATATCAGCTAGGAGGGACATGGATTTGGAAATATAGTCATCTTTGTTCATGATAACCGTCATGTTACCCTTATCTGCCCTGGTAACAACAATTTCTGGGTGTTGTTTGATAAAGGATTTGCAAAGGTGGATATCTTTGAGTAATTCTTTATGTTGATGAAAGTTAGAAATGTCAAATTTGAAAAATGAATTAAGTTGGTTGCAAAAAATAGATTTAATGCGGTTTTTTTCATTGATATCTTTTAAATTACGTAAACTATATTCTAAAGAGCTAAGTGTTTTGACAAAATTAAACGATTTTTTCTGTTGTGGAATGGAAAATTTGGGACCTAATGCTAAAATATTCAAAACATTGGATGGGATGTCTAAATCTGAAATGTTTTTAACCCATTTATTGATGATATCAGGGTTTATATTTAATTTGGATTCGTTAGACTTTTTCGAATAAAGGGTATTGAATTTTTTAATGAAGGATTTTTTTGACATATTAAAAGAATTATTGAATCTAGAGTTTTCGAAATCTAAAAAATTGTTAATGTCAATGTGATTATTAATAGTGGAAAATAAGGATTGGATGTTGTAATTTAGAGATTTATTTATGTTATCAATAGAGGTAATGCAATGTTTTGATTTCTAGATTCAGCAACATAAAGGAGAAAGAAAGCTTTTTATTTTTAAAATAATTGGAATTTAGATGATCAAAGTTTGTTAATTTGAAATCAAAGGATTTTGGTAGGAGTTTTTCTTTACGACAACGAAGTAAAAAAGTTCTTTTGTTGGTGACGATAGCCAGTTTTGAGAAAAGGTTTGAAATAGTTTTAAATAAAATGAGTTTGGTAGGTCCATAGCAATGGAAAATGTACTCGAAAAAAGATGGAAAAGAGTAAGGAATGCATTGTGTAAAACTATTATGAAATATTGTTGTAACGGTAAATTGACGAATTATTGAAATTATTATAATTCTGTGTGTAAGTTGGATATTGATAAGAGGAACGATTATTATGTCTTACCTTATTTGTATGGAGAGCACTATTCACATATATAGTATTGAAATTATGGTTATTTTGACAATTCATGTTGTTAAATTAAAAAACACTTGTAAAAGTTCTTGAAATGATCAAAATCTTGGATTTGTAACTTCAGTGTAGTATTGGTAAGGAGTCTTGAATATGTAGGTTTTCGTAAGAGTCTTAAAACTTGTAGAATATTTGAAAAACAGTGTCTTGAGAATGAACAAAAAAATCTTGAATATTTTATGTTGAAATTGTCCAATTTTTCAGCCCTTGGATTATATAAAGCGAGAGGTTTTTCTTCAGATGGTGAAATAATATAATAAAATTGTTTCTTGGGCATCCATCCAGTAATTAAAAACAGTTTTAATGAAAAATGTTTTTATTTATAGAGAACATACGTTTCGGGTCTGGATTTGACCCATCTTCTTGTGCTACAATTAAATAATTCAGGGTTACAAATTAAAACAATATAAAAAAATACATAATTAACA